>NW_021604576.1:7725616-7819322 GCF_004785775.1 Grammomys surdaster | reverse complement strand
ACACACACACACACACACACACACACACACACACACACACACACACAGAAACTAATCTTCCTAAACTCAGACACTTTCAATTAATAGGTGAAATAGATTTTATATCTCAACTGCCTGCAAGATGGTAAACACTGAGGATTAAATTAGAACTTCAGTAATATGTGTGAAACAGGATGAGACATTTTATGAAAATGTAAAAGGACTAATGACAATATTTTAGGACTAAAAATATTCAGTATTAAAGCACCAATGTGAACTGGAATGATAACTCAGCAGGTAAAACACTTGCTGCCAATGCTGATGACCAGGGTGTGAACCCCAGGTGAAGAAGAAAGTAGAAGAAGAAAACAGGCTCCCAAAAGTTATCCTTTGACTTCCACACACATGTGGGTCTACAGACTTATACATCACATAAATTAATAAATGTTAAAAATATAGAACAAGCCCATGCAACAGAACCATCATTAGGAATATTGTACATAATGATGATGTCTGCCTTTATAATCATCATTTAAAGGAAACCTTGCACAATATTTTTAATTTATGTGTATGAGTGTTTTGCCTGTATGTGTGTTTATCACATGCACACCTTGTGCCCATGGAGGTCAGATGACAAAATATGATTCCCTTGTACTGGAATTATGAGTGGTTTGTGGTATCATACAGGTCCTAATATATGCCAATCAATAGTGTAACGAGTATCAACATAGTTGAAGATGTTAATTTTTATTAAGGTTTGTATATTGTAATTCAACATCTCTTACTATATTTTATAAGCTAACATTCTTGTATATAGTTTTAGCACGAGTACATAACTGTTATACCACAACATGTACATATTTTTGCAGAATTTAGTTCATATAAATCATTTAAAAGGCAAAAACAAACACTCTTCCATTGCTGGTGGGATTGCAAACCAGTACAATCACTCTGGAAATCAATCTGGAAGTTCCTCAGAGAATTAGAAATAGATCTACCTGAAGACTCAGCTATACCACTCTTGGGCATATACCCAAAAGATACCCCATCATGCCACAAGGGTACGTGCTCCACTGTGTTCATAGCAGCCTTATTTGTGATAGCCAGAAGCTGGAAACATCCCAGACATCCTATAATGGAAGAATGGATACAGAAAATGTAGTTTATTTACACAATGGAATACTACTTTGCTATTAAGAATGAGGGCATCATAAGTTTTGCAAGCAAATGAATGGAACTAGAAAATATCATCCTGAGTGAAGTAACTAAGACCCAAAAAGACATGTGGAGTATGTACTCACTAGTGAGTGGATATTCGCCAAAAATACAGAATACCCAGGATTCAATCCACAGAACTCAAAAAGGTTAGCAACGAGAAGGGCTTAAGTGAGGAAGCCTCAATCTCACTTGGAAGGGAGAAGAAAACAATCACAGCGGGCAGAGAGATGGAGGAACCTGGGTGGGAGAGAAGACAGGAATGGGAAGGGGGAACATGATCAGGTATTGGGGGGAAAGGACTAAAGCCCTGAGGGCCAGCAGAAAGAATAGAAACAGGCAACCTCAGGAGGTAGGAGATAGGGGGACCTTCTAGAATGTACCAGAGACCTGGGAGGTGAGAGACTCTGCGGACTCAAAGGGAGGGACCTTAGATAAAATGCCCTACAGTGGGGATAGAGAGCTTGTAGAGTCCACCTCCAGTGGAGGGACAGGACTCAAGTGGAGTGATGGGTTGCCATCCCACAGTCAAAAGCTCTGACCTAGAATTGTTCTTGTCTGAAGGAACTACAGGGATAAAAATGGAGAAGAGCCTGAGAGAAAGATTCAGTGACAGAACCAAATTGGATTCAGCTCAAAGGGAAACCCTGGAGCCTGACACTGCTAATAATACTGAGGTGTGCTTGCAGACAAAAGCCTAGCATGGTTGCCCTCCGAGAGGCCCACCAAGCAGCTGAAAGAGTCAGACACAGGTACTAGCACCCAACTAATGGATGGAAGTCAGAAACCCTTGTGATTGAATTGGGGAAAAGCTGGAAGAAGCTGAGGAAAAGGGTGACCTTGTAGGAGGACCAGCACTATCAACTAGCCTGGACCTCCGAGATTCTTCAGATACTGGGCCACCAACCAAGAAGCATATACCAGCTGATATGAGGCCCTGATACATGTACAGCAGAGGATTGCCTGGTCTGGCTTCAGTAAGAGAAGATGCATGTAACCCTAGAGATACTTGAGACCTCAGGAAGTATGGAGGTCTGGTGGGGTGGTGGTGGAGGGGGAGACATCCTTGTGGAGACTGGGGCAAGGTATGGGATGGGGAGTGGTCAGGGGATGGACCAGGAAGGGGATGACAACTGGACTGTATAAAAGGATTAAAGAATAATAATAAAAAAAAAACAACTAAAAGGAGCAAACAAACCCTGGAGGATGGGAGCATATGACTTTTCATAGGAAGTGTTTAATCTTCACCATCAAGTCTACTGCATTTTGAATCACTGTGGAATTAAGTGCCTACGTGCCAGCTACACCAGAATAGCTGACTGAGTTCCTTGGATCCATGGAGGGCTGAGGGCAGCGAAAGAAAGACAAGGAGTCATCTGGTAAAGACCAAATGCTATATTTTCAACTGCGTAGCTCCCTTTTATACTCTCCACAAAACAGGAACACAAACAGGAACAGGAACAAAACAGAAACAAGGAGATACACTTGGCAGCCTATCACCTAAGATTGGATTTCTCCTCAAGCAGTGTTTTTGGGGAAATGCATAGAGCCGGGGGAGCGGGCATAACAGCACAGGTGCAGAGGATGGGGATTCACATCTATGTGTGTTTACGATAGCTTTCCCAGACAGATAATTATACAAATACTCATCCTGAATGTGGTAGTATCTTCATGGCCTTGATAATGCACTGAACATAAAGAAAAAGCTAGTTGAGCAGCAGCATCTTTCTCTGCCTACTGTCTATAGATGCAATGTCACCAGACACTACATCCTCTTGTCATTAAGCCTTCCTTGCCATCTTCAACCCATGAGCCAAAATAAATTCTTCTCTCAGTTAATAGCTTCTTACCAACCATCTTGACACTTCAATGAGAAAAGTAACTAATATTTCACATTATAGTATACAAAACTTTAAATGCTCAGCAAAAACTATAAGTATGCATAGTCAAAAAGGAAATATAATCCATTATTGAAAAAGTCATAATCAATAGAAACTTCCAAATGTTTAGAAAATGAAGTAATTCAACTAAGGTCTTAAGTGAGCCACTTTAAAGATACACATATCTAAGATAGTAATGTAAAACTATGTTTTACTAAATAGAATATAATGCAAAATGTAACCAAATGAAAATTCTACAGTTGAAAATTAAAGCAGTGAAAATCTCACTGGAAGACTAAGGGTAAAAGTGCAGAGGTAGAGAGTACTTACCTGCTTTGAAGGGATTCAAAGTATGTTTAAACTGTCAAATTGAAGAATCAGTGAATGTGGAAACAGGTGAGTTCATATACTTCATAATGAGAACACAAAAAGAAAATGTGGGACAATATTAAGTATATCAACATATGTATAATGAATGTCCCAGAAGAAAAAAATAGAGGAAAGCTTGAAGGACAATTTAAGAAATGATAGCTGAAAATTTTCTACACTTTATTTATGAAAAAACCATAATAACACAATTATCTAAATGTATAAAAGTAAAGAGTAATAGTATAAAAGTAAAGAGATTGTGCCTCGATGTATCCTAATTATCAAAAACTAAAGACAAAGAACAAACTTAGACTGTAGAAAAAGAAAAGCAACCTACTGCATGTAAAGAACTCTTTACAGAATTTGAAGCTGATTTCTCTCATGAAATCCAGATGACAGTGGAATGACATGTTCAGAACTCTCAGCAAATAATAAAAGCTGTGAAATAAGTGTTTTATGTGCAACAAAATTGTCCTTCAAGCTTAAAGATGATATTGGAACATTCCCAATACAATAAGACATCAAATGTTCACTGCTAGCAAACTTGTTATAAGGAAGTGCTAAAGGTAGTCCTTCCAGCTAACGGGAAAGGTCACTGCACAGCAACCCTAACCAAAGGAAGTTGAAAGAATCCCATATACAAAAGTGTACCAAGTGAACGAATGTATGAATTGATGCTAACGCTTGTTATTTTGTCATCTCCTTACCAATTTAAAAGACAACTGCAGAAACGAAAGTCCATGTATATTGGTAAGTATTTAATATGTATATTTATAATTTATACCAGTAACAGCATAAATCATAACTCCACTGTACAGATATAAACTCAACATCATAGAGGAAATACATGAATAACTAGATATATAGAAACTATCAAAATAAATTCAAGAAATGATTGAAAAATTTAATAGATATTTTTTCTGTCTTTGGAAGTTCTTTATTTTGGTACAGGAATACTGTATTTTCACATACACATTACACAGAACACAATAAAATTCCTCCTTATAGCTGAAAAAAAGTACTTTAACATAGACATTACAAAAACACTATACATGTGCATGCCTCTGTGTTACTCTCTGTGCTACTTGATCAAGAGGAGTGTTTCTTTTAGTAATCCCGTGTTCCATTAGTTTTAAATACCTTAGGTGGAAAAAGTGTTGTTTTAAGAAAACAAGAGCATTTTTTCCCAATACACATCATGTTCAAAATGCATTGAGTATGCTCTGTCTTTGATTGCTTTATTTGGAACAAGAATACTGTTTCTCATTACTTTCCTGTTTTTTTTTTTAATATACATATTACACAGAACACAGTAAAATTCTTCTTTATTGCTGAAAGAAAAGTAGTTTAACATAGAGCTACACAAACACAGTGCAATGTGCATACCTGTGTGTTACTTTATGTGCTAGTAACCAGAATAGCGTTTCTTTTAGTATTCCCATGTAGTTAGCTTTAAAAATCTTTATCGGAAAATATGTTTTTAAAAGAAAAGAACAAGCACATTCCTCCCAATACCCATCATCATCATATTTTTTCCAAATTTCTAGCCCTTTCTTTTTTCTTTTTTTGTTGGATGTTTTCTTAATTTATATTTCAAAGGTTATTCCCTTTCCCGCCTTCCCCCCCCCCCAAATTCCCCTATCCCATCCCCTCTTCCCTTGCTTCTATGAGGTTGTTCTCCCCCACCCACCCACTCCAGCCTCCCTGCCCTCGAATTCCCCTATACTGGGGCATCGAGCCTTTACAGGACCAAAAATCTCCTCCCACTTATGCCTGATAAGTCCACCCTCTGCAACATATGAGGCTGGAACCATGAGTTCCTCCCTGTTTACTCTTTGGTTGGTGATTTAGTCCCTGGGAGCTCCGGGGAGCCTGGTTGGTTGATATTGCTGTTCTTCCTATGAGGTTGCAAACACCTTCAGCTCCTTCAGTCATTTCTCTAACTCCTTCATTGGGGACCCCATATTCAGTCCAATGGTTGACGATGAGGATCAGCCTCTGTATTAGTCAGGCTTTGGCAGAGCCTCTCAAGAGACAACTATATCAGGCTCTGTCAGCATGCACTTCTTGGCATCTACAATAGTGTCTGTGTTTGGTGACTGTGTATGGGGTAGATCCCCAAATACTACTCATCCTGAGCGAAGTAACCCAATCACAAAAAACTGCACTTAGTATGCACTCACCGATAAGTGGACATCAACCCAAAAGCTTAGAATACCGAAGATACAATTCACAGATCACATGAAGCTCAAAGTGTGGATGCTTTCGTCCTTCTTACAAGGGGGAACAAAATACTCAAGGGAGAGAAATACGGAGACAAAGTATGGAGCAGAGACTGAAGGAAAGGCCATCCAGAGAAAAACTGAATAGATTTATAACCAGTAATCATACATCTTCCCATAAAGAAAACTCCAAGAAAAGATAGATTCTTGAGAAACTTTACCAAATATTTAAAGATTAATTAGTATTAATTAATTTCTTCATTGTTCTGTTGGCTACAGTTAGAGGCACCATGGACACATACCTCTAAGTGCCTATGTGGACGCTTTAATAAACGTTTGACTGAGGTGTGAAGACACATAATGAATGTGGGCAGTAACTGAGAACCCAGACTGAACAAAGGGAAGAAAGTGAGCTGAGTATAAGCAGTCATCTCTTTCTGCTTCCTCGCTATAGATACTCGTGCTCCTACCACTATGCCGGCCTCATGGTGATGGACTTTGTCCCTTCAGGCTCTAAACCAAGTTATATCCTTAATTCCTTGACTTCTTTTGTCAGGTAGTTTGTCATCACAACAAGAATAAAGTAAAAAATATAAGCAAGTTCCTCATATAAATCTTTTTTTTCAATGAAATCAATCTTACTCTGACTCCAGCAGCAAAAATAACACAAGAAACAGTAGGGTAATTGTGGGCTAAATTAGGTGCATCATGAGTATGAATGCAAAAATCCTGAGTATATACTTTCATACTGAGCCCATCAACTTAAAAAAAATTGAAGGAAAATGATCAAATGAAATTTAGGCTGATAATTCTAGTTATGTTTGTTATCAAGCATAAAAACAACAAACAATGTTATTAGTAATAGGCAGGAAGAACAGATGCTTATCTCCACATGTACAAAAGAGTTTGACAAAATCCAGCATCCTGCCCTAATTTTATCTGAAAAGGAACTCAGTAAATTAAGATTACACCAGAATTTGTTTAACCTGATAAATGGTACCTAGAAAAAACCCACATGGAAAGAATTTTTCACCTAAATCAGGAGCAACAAAAGATAGCCATGTAGCCACATCTATTTATAATTTGGTAGACATTTTTAGCAGGATAATTTAACAGCATAAACAAATGAAAGGTTTTCATATTGAAGGAGAGGAAAATATTTCAATTTGTAGATGACATAATTTTGTGTATAGAAAACCTGTTAAGTGTCCATAAAAACATTATCAGAGGCAATGCAATCTCATAAGGAGGCATAGTTATAAGCTTCTGTGACCTTGATCTAACAAATGGTTTTATGACATGACACAAAACATTAACAATAACAAATAAAAGTAACTATATGACTGAAATTGATGTACCCTGTGCATCAAGGTTCTATTAAGAAAATGAAAATACTATTCACAGAATATAAGATAATGATCACAAATTTTTCATTTAACAATGTTACACTGTTAAAAACACATTGAGAACTCTTAAAAAACCCTATAGTTGCAGTAGCCACCATGAATTACTCATTAAAGTAGATATTAAAGGTGGATGGAGAGAAAGAATGGGCTGGGGGAGGGGATGGAGAGCAGAACAGGGCATGGAAATCAGATGTAAGGAGACTAGGGGAGAGAGAACTAAATTGTCTCTTGGTGGGTGGGTGTGTGATAGTGAACATCTATAGGATGTGCCAAAGATCTGGGATGGGTGAAGTCCTAGAGTGGCTACGGGAATGACTCGAGCTGAAACTCTTAGTAGTTGGGGATACGGATCTTGAAGTAGCCACTTCCTGGAGCCAGACAGAACTCCCAGTAGAGGGATAAGGACAGCAACCTACTCACAAAACCTTTGACCTAAAGTGTGTCCTGCCTACAAGGTGTACAAGGACAAAGATAGAGCATAGAAGGAGGGAATGGCTAACCAATGACTGGCCAAATTGAGACCCTTTCTATAGGCAAGAATCAATCTCTGACACTATTAATGATACTCATTCATGCTTGCAGACAGTATCCTAGCATAAGTATCCTCTGAGAGATTCCACTCAGTAGCTGACTGAAACACAGAGACCCACAGCCAAATATGTGATGGAGCTGGAGAGTCTTGTGGTACAGTTGAGGGAAAGAGTGAAGGACCTGAGGAAGCTAAGGACTCCACAGGAAGACCAACACAGTCAACTAACCTGGACCTTTGGGGTCTCTGAGACTGAATGATCAACCAGAGTGAACATGGACTGGACCTAAACCCTCTGCACATATATAGCAGAACTGCAGCTTGATCTTCATGCTGTTCCACCAATAACTGGAGCAGGTGTTGTCCATAAATTTGTTGCCTGCCTGTGGCTCCCATTCCCCTATCAGGACTGCCTTGTCAGGCCTCAGTGAGAGAGAATGTACCTAGTCCTTTAGCGACTGATGTACCAGTGTATGTGGAGGTGATACTGGGGCTCCCCCTTCTCAAAGGAGAAGGGGAGAATGGGTAGGAGAGGAGCTGTGAGGGGGGGATTGGAGAAGAGGGACTTTTTTATATTGGAATGTAAAATTAATTATTTAATTATAAGTTATACTCCATACTAAATTATACTGAAATACAAAATAAAAAAATCACTGTGCTTTATGGTACATTAAAATTGTCAGAGAAGTGTATTTTATTTTTACTGTGACATAAAAATATTGACAAAAACAAGTAACTTATTTTTAAAATAGACAAAAGCACATATCTATTAATGCCAAAGACACTGAGCAATAGGAATAAGCAGGAAATAAGTGTTAGTGTTGATTAAAACAGAGTGTAATAAGATTGGATTATTAAGCCTCCCAGTGGCAACCACAAAAATCACTCAGTGGGAAAACTGCTTGTCACACTAGCATAAAGAATCCAATTTGAATGTCCAGAACCCACATAAAAGCTGGAGTAGCAGCACATATCTGTAACTCTAGTGCTTCTATAGGACACACACCAGAGCTTACAGATCAGCTATCTAGTGAACGCAGTGAAGGACAGCTAGACAACCTATATCTAACAAGGCAGAAGGCAAGAATTGGTAGCCATTGTCCTCTGCTGTCAATACCTGAGTTGTGCTATGTGCTTGCTGCCATACAAATGTACATGTACACATTCACATGCATGCTCATACAGGGCATTTACATATGTTGTACACATGCAACAAAAGATTTTTTCATGGGACAAGATTTATCTATTATGTAGTCCTACCTGTCATGAAACTCCTTTTGTAGGCCAGGTTAGACTTGAGTTCACAAGTATCTGCAAGCCTCTGCCTCCTGAGCACTGGGATTAAAGTCCTGTGCCACCATACCCAGCTGTAAGTTTCTTTTTCTTTTTCTCCAAGACATGGTTTCTCTGTATAGCCCCAGCTGTCCTGGAACTCTGGAACTCACTCTGTAGACCAGGCTGGCCTTGAACTCAGAAATAGGCCTGCCTCTGTCTCCCAAGTGCTGGGATTAAAGGCGTGCATCACCATTGCCCATCTAAGCTTCTTTTTTTAATTGACATGTGATGAATATGTAGATTGAGTGAAATTTATATAGTTGTCCTTGGTATTTCTGTTTTCACATTTTGACAATATCATATTTATTTGTTTTTGTAAATTAAAATATCTACCATCAATTTAATTCCTTTAACTGTATCAAGTGCCCATGCTTTGTGGAGAATGCCTGCTTCCACAACCTGCATCCTGGAATCTCGAAGGACAGGCAAGCTGAAACTTTTTACATCTCATGGATTTTCTTGTTGGAAACTGACAACATTGTGGATTTGCTTAATGCCAGTAAATTGCTTTAAAGATGAAAATTGCTACCTAAGTGCTGAGTATTGTTATTGATCACTACGATTCACTTGCCACGGCACAAGTGATTCTTCATTACTGGCATAAAAGCCATTTTCTTTAGGCAAAGGGTAAGGACTCTTACTCATGATATTGACATTTTAAAAAGTGTATTATTAGGAGACATGGTGTGCTGGAAACACTTATCTTCCCTTTCATTTAAGTTCTATTGCTAAAACATCTATTTTGTAGTTAGGTCTGTATTTGTATGTGTCAAATGCTAATACTTTTATAGTATAGATTTTGCATGGAACTACTTTATCAATGCATTTTCAAAAACAATGATTCTTTTTGACAAGAATATTTAGGATGCCAGTAGTGTTCGATGAAGTGCTGATTTACCTGGTCCTAGACGGGTGATTATTGCATCTGGATATGACAATAATGTCAACACAGACGTTTTATGGATTATAGAGGAGCATAGGAGGTATGGACTCAGCAAAAGCGAGTGTGGACTTCCTGAAGTATGATTGCTGCGTCTTGCCTTTATTGACTGTCTTTTGAGTGTTCTATAGGCTTATAGTCATTCCTAATGAATATCTATTAAGAAAATACTACTGTCATACACACGGAACAAAGAAATTGAGGTTCAGAGTTTGTTACATGACTAAAGATACATAGATAATGTTTCCCAAAAGTACCATATTGATTTTTGGAGGGAGGGGAAGTTTCAATTTTCTCCCTTAGGGAATAGTTTTAGCTAGAAAAGTGAAGAGGCTCAAATGAGAAACACCAGCATGCTGACTATGTGCTTTCAGTTCTTGGTGATATTCATTTGGTAAAGAGATCCCAGCGAAGAATCTTATATCATACACATTCGAGGTGGTGTTGTAGATCAAAAATAAAGTATGAGGGTCAAATCTGTATTTTTTTTGAAAATGTAGATCTGTTTAAATATAATTTCACATATTTGTGCAAGGCATACTGACAACTCTCACTTCCTGCCTTTCTGCCTTCCCTATCCACTTGATCCTCCTCAGAAATCTCTCACATTCATGTCTCCTCTTTTTGTTTTGTGACCCATTGAGATTAACCAAGGTTCATTTCACAATAGTGGATCTGGAGTATTTGGATGGATCCACCTCTACACCTTCAAGTTCTTAACCCCCAAGAAAACTGGTAAAAATATCTATGATGTAGAATGTACTGTGAGAAGTAATTCATAAACTGTTTCTAGGTGACTCAGGAGATGTCTACAGAGGCAGTGTTTGCAACAGCATGAATTATTCTAGACCACATCTAAACACAAAGGCTGGACGTCCTTGACACCAGACATCAAACATCTCTTAGATGTCAGCTTGAACATTAGGAAATTTCAAAGCACAGAAAAAGAGATATTGAATTGCAAGTCTGGGAACTGGGCTTAGATCCTACCAGAAAGTGATTGATTACTTCCATGATGTTTGAGCCACTACTACACCAATGGACATATCTTGCTAGTTCAGTTATTATTATTGTTCAAAAAGTTCACAGCTGGATGAAGGTGAGAGTTAATTTTCTCCTTTGATAGTGTGCATAACATCTGCCAACACCGTGAAACCAAGCTAGTAGGGATGAATCTTCTAGGTCAGTACTACCTTAATATTTCTATATTCTGTGACTCAGTATGTTGTGTCTGTAGCAGTCTGATCTCACCATCAAACTCTAAAGGGGAATCAAGAACACTGACAATAGTCTGCATTATTTGGGGGGAATATGAGACCTCACTGGCCAACAACTCCAAAAGAGATCAAATTATTCTTTTAAAGAGTTTTCACTGAAACTCTTAAGCTAGTAATGAACATTGCTGAGAAGAAAGCATCAACTGACTAGATGAGTTTCAATCTCTTCTATTCCTCAGGCTACAATAATTTTAATGTTTCTTCTCTCAGTCAGCAGAGAGGAATAAGAATAAATGACATCTAACTTTACACTGAACATCTAACTTTAACTCAGAAGCTGAGTTTCACTCCTACTCAGTTTCAAGTTAGAAATCCATTACATAGATCCAGACTGAGTCAATGTTCAGGAATACATCTTGGTATCTGGAATTTCTGTAACTATTCAAATAAATTTAAAATTCATCAAATACAAACAATATGTATAGGTGTGAGAAGTAGCATGAAAACTATTGTAAAAATGCTATAATAAATAAAAATAACTACTTTCAACAGTTAATTGAGTGAGTATGTGTGAGATATACTGGGTAGTCTAATTGTGTTCCAATAAAAGCAATTAAGCATATTTAAACATCTACAACATCCTGTCCATTTTCTGGAATCTTTAGTATGATTCCTATCAGCTTCCTCCTCTTTTCTCTCTTACCTGGAATGGTTCTTCCTACTAAGTTTAGTTGCTATCAACTACTGTGAAGAAAACTGGCTACTTGGCTTCCAGATCCTACTTGGTATATTTTGTATCTTCATCTTTCTTGACTTCTTCCTCATATTTCTGTGTCACTAGGCAACTGACAGAGAAAAACATTTATGATTTTCAAGTTCCTTGCTTATTTGAAATATTTTCCTATTGATGTGATGAAATATCCTGGCAAAAGCCACTTAAGGAAGAAATGATTTACTTTGCATTATAAGTCAATGTCACAAGTCCATCATGAGAAAACATTCAAAGTAACAGAAGTTTAAAGTTGCTGGTGACATCATATCCACAGACGCATCTGGTGACATCACATCCACAGTCAGGTACAGATAGCAATGGAAGCTTCCTGATGCTCAGTTTCCCTTCTCCATTTATATACTTCAGGATCCCCTATCCAAGGAATGGTGCCACCCACAATAAAGACAAGTCTATCCACATCACTTAACAAAATAACTATAACCCCTTATAGCATACCCAGAGTTCTATTCCTAGGTGATTCTAAATTCTGTCAATGTAACAGTTATCACCAACTTTTCCAGGACTGTTCTATCATCCTCTGACTCTTACATTATTAAAAGGAAATTTTATGTTAGCCCCAAGTATTTTTTTCCCGTGTGTTTTTCCTCTTGGACTATTTTAAAAAGCTCTCTTTACTACTAAAGTAGTATGCTCATGTGTCTCTGGGTCGATCATTTTATTCAGACTTGCCTCCACTTAGAAAGTTATTTGTATTTAAAAGCCAATATTCTTTTTTATTATTATCACATCTATTTTAATTACTTGGCAATTTTATCCTCTATCTTTTGTAGCTTTTATTAGCAGAAAATGAAATATTTCATTATTGCTTTGTACTTCTTGTGTGTTATATAAATATTCCAGTCTCTCTGTGTGCTCAGGGTGATCTACACAATATGAACTTCCATTTGTCTAAGTTGTTAATGAAACATATTTCTGGCACCTAAGACATTTCTCTAACTTAAAGAACACATCAAATTCAAGAATACACCAAAACATTATCTATCATGATCAAGTAGGTTTCATCTCAGAGATGCAGAGATATTTCAATATATAAAAATCATTTTAATTTACAATAAAAACAAACTGAAAGAATAAATACACATGATCATTTTATTATATGCTGAAAAAGCCTTGATAAAATTCAACAACCCTTCATTATAAAAGTCTTGGAGACATCAGCAATACAAGGGACATGCTTAATAGTAATAGAGGAAATTTATATAAAGCCTATAGAAAATATCAAACTAAGTGGAGAGAAAGTCAAAGCAATTTCACCAAAATCAGGAACATAACAAAGCTGTCCACTATCTCCATGCCTATTAACTGTAGCCCTTTAAATTCCAGCTACAGAAATAAGACTACTGAAGGAGATCAATTTGAAATTCAAATTGGAAATTTGAAAGGAAGAAATTGAAATACAATTTTTTGAAAATGGTATGATAGTTTACATATATGACCTCAAAAATTCTTCTAGGTAACTCCTTTAGCTAATAAACACCTTCAGTGAAGTATCTGGATACAAGATTAACTTAAAAAAATACTAACCCTTCTATATACAAATGGCAAATGAACTGAGAAATAAATCAGGGAAATAGCACCCTTCATAATAGCCACTTATAACATAAAATATTTTGAGGTACCTCTAACCCAGCAAGTAAAAGATATGTATGATAAGAAGTTCAAGTCCTTGTGAAAGAAATTAAAGAAGATATCAAAAGATGGAAAGATTTTCCATATGTAAGGATCAGTAGGATTAATATAGCAAAAATGGAAATCTTACCAAATGCAATCTACAGATTCAATGAACTCCACATTAAAATTACAACACAATTATTCATTGATCTTTAAAGAAAATGCTCAACTTTTTTTTGAAAAACAAAAGATCCATACTAGCTAAAACAATCCTATACAATAAGATAGACCTTCTGGAGGTATCACTATCCCTGATTGTAAGCTCTACTACAGAGTCATAGCAAACAAACAAAAGCAACATCAACCCTCAAACAAACAAACAAACAAACAAAAACAAAACAAAAATTCCCATAAGGTATTGGTATAAAAACAGACAGGTAGATAAATGAAATTGAAAAGAAGACCCAGAAATAATTTCACACACCTTTGAACAAAAATTTTTTTAAAAAGAAGCTAGAAATATACAATGGAAAAAAGAAAGCATCTTCAACAATGGTGCTAGACTAACTAGATCTTCACATGTAGAAGAATGCAAATAGATCCATATCTATCACCCTGCAAAAAATACAAATCCAACTGCATCAAAGACCTCAGCATAAAGCCAGATACACTTAACCTAATAGAAGAAAAAGTGGGAAATAGTTTTCAACAGAATGGCATTGGAGACAACTTCCTAAAAAGAACACCAATATCACAGGCACTACAATTGACAATTAAGAAATAGCACTTCATGAAACTGAAAAGCGTTTTTAAGGCAAAAGACACCATCAATTTGGACATAGTGACAGTTGCCAAAATGGAAATTTTTCTTTAACCAACTCTACATCTGACAGAAGGCTAATTTCCAAAATATATAAAGAACTGAAGAAAGTAGACATCGACAAATGAAGTAATCCTATTTTAAAATGAGGTACAGGTCTAAACAGAATCTTCAACAGAGGAATCTCAAATGGCTGAAAAGCACTTAAAGAAATGTTTAACATCCTTAGTCAACCAGGGAAGTACAAATCAAAATGACTCTGAGAATCCATCTTATGTCTGTCAGAATGGCTAAGATCAAAAACCCTAGTAACAGCTCATGCTGGTGGGATGTGGAGCAAGGAGCAGCTTCTTCCATTGTTTATAGGCTTATATTTTTTTAAAACCTACTTTTAATAAGAGTTTTTCAATTCTTTGATTCCCCTTCTTGCCCACTGTACAAAGGCAGGGGAGAAAAGATGGTAAATATGCCAGGGGGAGGTGGACCTGTTAGAAGTAATTCTTTTATGCGATTCCAATCTCTGTTAGTCAGGATACCAGTAGTCAAGTTCAGTAGTGTCAGGATACCAAACATGAATCAGCAACAGTCCCATGATTCAGTTGAAATATCCAGGCTTCCTTAGAATTGGCTTGAGTCAATGGAAATGACCAGAATCAGCCATGATGCCAGAAGTTCTCTTCTGTTCTTCTCTCAAGGAAGCAAAGATCAGCAAAGACAAGAGACCAACAAAGCATTACAAAGCCAGCTATGCAAGTGTATCATTACTGTCCATTGAGTCCTATTTATACTTTCTCCAAACATCAAGTGTCCCCTCAGAGATTTTGCCTCCACAAATCACAAAGTGAGTCTGTATCAGCAAAACACCAGGTGAGTCTGTATTACCTGACATATCTAGAAACTTCCACTTCAGTTGTAGGTGGGAGTTAGAACTTGTACAGCCACTTTGGAAATCAATATGGGAGTTTCTCAGAAATTTGGAAATCAATCTACCTCAAGACCCAGCTACACTTACTGGGTATATACCCAAAAAATGTTCTACCATACCACAAGGACATGTGCTATATTATGTTCCTAGCAGTCTCATTCATAATAGCCAGAAACTGGAAGCAACCCAGGTATTTCTCAACTGAAGAATGGATGAAGAAAATGTGGTATGTTTATGTATGAAGAATTACTTAGCAGTTAAAAACAATGACTCCATGAAATTTGAAGGCAAATTATTGGAGCTAGAAAAAAAAGTCATCCTGGGTGAGTCACCTCAGACACTGAAAACAAATATGGTTTGTACTCTCTTATAAGCAGATACTAACTGTAAAGTAAAGGATAATCATGCTATAATTCATAGATAGACCCAGCAAAGTTTAGAAGCTAGGAATGCCCAAGTGTGGACTCATGGTTTTCCTTAGCAAGAGGAAATAAAATAGATATTGGTGATGGATTGTGAGTATGTGGAGATGGGAACAACAGGAAACAGGTAGGGGAGAGGATGAAGGGAATGAGTACTGGAAGGCAGAACTGGAATTTGGTAATTTCAGAGCAATATAGAAATCTAGTGTGTTTCTGTAGTTGATTACTCTTCTCTAATCTCCCAAGAAAAGGCATGTACACTTCTTGCTTCCTGTCGAAATGCTTTGGATTTTTGAATGAAACTCTCACACACGTGAGCACGTGCACACACATACACATGCGTACACACACACACACACACAGAGAAAGAGAGAGAGAGAGAGACAGAGAGACAGAGAGAGACAGAGAGAGAGAGAGAGAGAGAGAGAGACAGAGAGAGACAGAGAGAGACAGAGAGAGACAGAGAGACAGAGAGAGAGCCTTATATTTAATATTCTTACTCTGCTCAATGGTTGGACCACTTCTAAATTTCCATGTTACTAATGCCTTCCTTCTGATACTCCTGAATTATTACTTAACCAAAATCTATATTTCACCTTTGTTTTCCTAGATTCAATTGCGGGGGCGGGGTACTAGGGCTGCTCTTTCCTAGCTTTTACATGATTGTATGCTTTCCCTTTTGCAGATCTCAAGCCTGGATCTTCCTGTTCTCCCAGCAATGGCGATTCTCCTTCTTTGTTGGTCCTCTTGCCCATGAATCCTAAAGTCCTGCCTCGTCTCCCTGCCCAGTCATTGGCAACTGTATTTAGCAATAAGAGCCAACTTGGGGCAGGGACCCTCAGTGTTTCACATACGAGATCCTTGTAAAATTTTGGAAACTCAAATAAGATAATACAAACATTAAACCAAATCCACAACATAGTGCAATGGAAACTTCCAAGAATTTATTAGGGTAACCTTACTAAGACTACTAGTAATAGGCAATACAGAGCTTGGGCTAGCCATCTCTTATAACCAGATAAGGTTTCCAGTGGAGCAAATGGGAAACAAATTCAGCTACAAAACCTCTGACCTACAAATTGACATGCTTGGGTAAAGGAAGCACAGAAATTGTGGGGGTGGCTAAGCAATGATGGGTCCAGCATGAGACTCACACCACCAGATGGAGACACTGCCTGGAGGACCTGAAGCAGAGGTCAAATGGACCACAACTTAAGACCATACCAAACTAGAAAAAAGTCAATGAAATAATGACTAATGATTCTCTATTATTCTCATAGATTTGTGCCTAACCAACTGTCATCACAGACGCTTCATCCAGCAACTGAAGAAACAGATACTGAAACCCACAGCCAACTTTAGCCACAGTTCAGGGCATTTTTAGGAAGAGAGGGAGGAAGGATTGCAGGAGTCAAAGTGGTCAAGGACACCACAGGAAAATCCACAGAATCAATAAACCTGAACTCATAGGGACTCAGTGAGACTGAATCAACAATCAGGAAGCCAGCTTGGGTCTAACGTAAACCCTCTCTGCATATGTGTTGTAGTTGTGTAGCTTGGTGTTTTGAGACTCCTAACAGATTGTGCATGAGTTGTTTCTGATGTTTTTACCTACTTTTAGGAGCCTTGTCCTCTTAAAGGGTTACTTTGTCCACCCTTACAATGAGGGGAGGTGCCTAATCTTACTGCAACTTGATATGTCATGTTTGGTTGATATCTCTGGGAGGCCTGACCTTTTCTGAAGGAAAACAGAGAAGAAGTGGGTAGGGTGGGAGGATGTAGTGGAGGAGGGGCTGGAATAACACAGGTGGGGGTGGAGGTCGACTGTGTTTGGGATGTAATACATGAGAGAGTAAATTAATAAAAATGCTTACACTACTCTTATTGTGAGTGCCAATGTGAGAACTCTAATTAGCATTTTATCAGTTTAGTATCTCCTGATAAACTATCAAAATGTCCTTTTCCTATCCTTTAATGTATAAAATATTTGGAATAATTAGCATGCAAGATGCATATAATAACAGCATCTTAAAACTTGTCCATAAATTACAAATTTTCACACAAGTTAAGATTATTCTGAAATTAAGGAAAGTTCAAGCTCATTATAATTGACTCTTAATAGTCTTCTTAGGCAAATATGTTGCAGAAAGAAGATTACCTTAAGTGTTAACCCTTATTTACTCCTCTTTTGTGGTTTTCAATAGATCACAATAGTATCTCAAATACTGAAAATAAAATCTTCTGGAAGTTTTCAGTCATTTGATTTTAGTTTATGTAATAGAATCTTGAAGCTATTTTTTCCTTGGGGAAATAAGAATATAGTGAATATAACACTGGCATTTCTAGGCTAACTCTTAAGTCTAAGTGAAATTGCAGAAAAAAGTATGTTTTAAAGGCATATGTAGCATGAATTAACTTATGAGGCTGGCATAAACGTTTTTCTTTTTTTGGTAGTTATCAGCATAAAACATACATATACTTCATTTTTTCTTTTAAAAATGTTTATCTGTAAGTTTGAACCACTTAATTTAATTTTTAGTTCAAAAGAAAGAGCCCAGAAATAAGAGAATTTCCAAGTTAGAATATTTTTGGCAATTCAGACCTTTTCTTGCTCTTGTTGTTTGAAGGGAATAGAATTTTATTTTACCTCTGGCGTTTATTAAAGTTATAAAATTTAGGGCTGGAGGGATGGTTTAGCGTGAAAGGCATTGGATGCTCTTCCAGAGGGAATCAGATTTGATTCCCAGCATCCACATAACAGATTACAATCATCTGTAACTCCAATTCCAGTTGATCTGTTATCTTCTAACCTCTGTGGTCATTACATGAATATACTGTACAGACAAGCATTGAGGGAAAATGTGTGAGTGCACGTGCATGTGTACTCACACATTTTAATATTATGAAACTGTATTGGAGTTCATAAACATATTCACCATTTTATGACAACAATATGCTTATTAGAAATACTTATTAACTATTTTTGCACTCCTAGGACCACAATATCTGAGTAAACAGCTTCCAAGGTGACATGTTTATACAGCTCCCAATTTGGGATCTTTTAGTTCACTGTCCATGGCCTCTAGCTCTTGGGCAGGACACCATGGTTGCAAGAGAATTTGAAAGAGGAGAAAGTTTTCTAATGGGAAACAGGAAGAAGAGAGTGATCTTTGAGTATATCACCCCACTGAGTCTCTTTCTCCAGAGACAATCTGCTTCCTGAAGTTTCCACAAAGCCTAATATAGAAACACTTCCTGGAAACTATGAAGGTTATTATTGGTTATGTACTTGACAGGATCTAGAATAACCCATAGGACAAGATTGTGAACAGGCATGTGAAGGACTGCCTAGATTAGATTAACCTTTAAAGAGTTCTTGTAAGGACAAGCCCTGAATATGAGAGACACTTTCTTGAGACAGTCCAGTTATAAGGAGGACTATGGGAAAAGTTTATGTCTTTGTGCCAGCTTGCCTTCATGTATTATCTATAAGTTCACCTATTTGGTTTCTTCCTCTACCTACACTGCTGTTGTGATTTTTCTGGTGATGTGGGACCACAATTCTTAGGATTTATAATATGGCTTGAAGATTAGTGGCTCTCCATACATTCTCCTTGTCTTCAACACTAAACTGGGACTACAGATGTCTCCTGCTCCATGGACTGAGCAGATGTCAGGTTCTCTGCTTCTCAAGTATGAGGATAGCCATTGTTGAACTAGTCAGACTGTATCATGTAAGCCAAGTTAATAAATATGTGTAATCTATCTAACATACATAAATATATATTCATTACATTGCTTCTGTTTCTCTAGCAAACTTTAATACAGAGGTCAAATATTCAAAGGATAACACTTAATGTTGGGACATTTACAGAAGAGATCAATAATTATTCATTGTTGACATGTAATAAATTAATACAATTAAATAACTTCACATTATCTTCTTTATTAAAGCCAGCTAGCAGAAATATTTTCAAGATCTCTATCAAATTCCTAAGCTAGGTGAACAATATAAATAAATGTTTAATTCCAATGTAACCCTGTAATGTTTTCTTTGTTGTATCAAAAGAAAAGCCCTGTGTATATCATAAAGCCATCATCCACCATATTAGGACTCTTTGGACATTATACCCCAGCATCCAATCATTTGACTTGAATATGTCCTCTTCAATGTCTGTGTCCCATAGTTTCCTTTTTTCAAGAGCAATTTGACTGGGTTAAGTTGAACAAAAGCTGTGGAATAGTGAGGTGAATACTTATAGCTCCATGTTGAATTTCACATTCAGAAAATAAAACATTGTACTTTATTGGCTGAACAGGAGCCAAAAGGGAAGCCCTAGACGTTTACCAGTAATACTTTTTCCCATCAGTACCCAATGTCATCATCTCTTTATGAGTACTGGAATCTAGATTCCATACAAATGGCTGAAAAAAATAGTTCTTTTAACTGGTGTCATATTATTTATCATTGATGATATTGATAAATATCATCAAGTATTCATGATTGCTTACTTCCATCTACTTCAAATGTATTTTGCAGCAATCATAAAATGGTGAATGGCAGATGAATGGTAGGTTAATGATATATTATGTATTAGATAGATAGATAGATAGATATGTATATTATATATATATATGTGTGTGTGTGTGTGTGTGTGTAGATATATATAGAGAAGGAGATAGGTAGATAATAGGTAAATAGATAGGTAGATAGACAGACAGATAAATGTCACCCTCATGCTTCGTTACCTCTGTGTTCTTCAACAAAGAGAGCAAGAGCTGATGACAACAGAAGCTTTAGAGATGCTCATGAAATAAGCGAGTGTGGGTCCTGTCAATTTTCTAGGAGGATCAATTTTCTCCACAGCTCATCAAGAATAACCAAGATAGATAAAGTTTGTTGAATTAATGACATATTTTTCATTTAAAATGTACTGAAACCAAATGCCTGCTACACATACTCAGTGAAGTATTTTAAATTTCATTTTCACCTCTGTGGTTCTTGTTGTGCTCAGTACAAATAACTCTTGGTTCCTTTCATTAGAGATGCAGCTTGATCTATGCCATTCTACTGACAAAACTTATGTGTCAGGTATTCTCAGGACAGCACACATTATTAGAATCCAAACTTTATACACAGCGTTCTACTTGATAGTCATTGAACATGAAATTCAGTTGCCTGACATTATCAACTGGGTGTTACTGTGAATTTCTTAGCTGCTTAATGATATTACATAATGAAAATACATTGTTTGTGTATTTTAATGTTAGAGCCCCAAAGTCTAATTAATAGGAAGTTTAAATGGTGGTTAGTCTTATAAAATTGTCACTATTTTCAAGAAACAAGAAATATGCATTGAGAAATCATTTGAAATAGCTATCTCCACATAAATACTAGGCCTTTTATGAAATGCTTATGTTATTGTTCAGAGAACATATAATATTACTTGATTGATGGCATCTCAAAATTTATTATATGAGTAACTTAATCACATATCTCTTTTTTCACGTGGCTTCATCATATCTTTTATACTTAAAACCATAGTCCTCAGAATATTCTTGGAAAATTAGGAGGAAATTACCTAAGGTAGCATACAAAAGTAAGAACAAACACATGTTTTTATGAGCCCATGACATGACATTGAATATGTAACCTCAGTAGCTGATCCAATTACTATGGTTGTAAAATTTAGTAGCATAAGCAAATATTCATTATGCTCACAAATCATGCTGTCAAAAATCCAATCACAGCACAACGATGATAGCTCACCTTTGCTCCTTAGTGTGTGGGGCCCCAGCAGGGAGGATCATAGCCTGGAAACCAGTACTGGAGTGTCTGGCAACTGACACAGGCTGGTGGTTAAGTCCTTGACTGCTGTGGACGACTAACTTGTGCAATAAGTCCTGTCATGTGTCTTAGGCTCTGTGATATTGTGACTGCAACTTAAAGGCAACTTCCAAAACCCAGGAGAAACCAAACAAAAGCTGATGTGTCTTAGAACTCCTTCAGCACCAAGTCTGTAATTTCCCCTTGTTCAGGCAGTCATATACTTAAAAATGGAAGATAGATACTGTCCTTGATACAGAACCAAAATGATTTAGGAGAAGAGGTTAGCATAGTTTTATGACCACTGTGGAGGTTATTTGCCATTTTCAGTCCATGCATGAAGGAAGTCTTAAGATAGTGTGAGTGTATCTAGTTAAACATGACCAGATGCCATGACTTTCCCTAACTGGAACTTCCCAGGCCTCAAGCCTCTCAGTCACCCTAGATTGTCTAGGCTGTCACTGCACTGCACTTTTGGTGGGTTTTACTGCATGTGGTAGTTGCTGCATGAGTTTCTTTACAACATTCTAGCATCATTCCTGACATGTTTATACACATACTTTAATTATTGTATCTTTTCATGTAAACATTACCATATTATATAGGCTTAGATTTTTTTCAAAAGCAACTTTTAATAAGGGTTCTAAAATACTTTAACATCTCCTCTATCCCGCCACCCACCATAGGAAAGGTTAATAGAGAAAAGGAGGATATGGACCTGTCTAGAAATACTTCTTTGAAGCAATTTCAGTCTGTGTTGTCAGGATATCAGTAATTCAGTTCACATGCATCATCAGCAATCGCTCAATCCACTCAATTCAGAAGAAATCACAAGGCTCTGCCAATCAGTCTGAATCTGAAGAAGTGGCAAGAAGCCTCTAGAACACCACCAGAAGCTTTTAGTGTATTTCTTTTTTCTCTATGGCCAAATGGTAAGGTATAACAATACCATCCAGCATTGTCAGCAAAGAACAGTATCAGCAAAGCCCACTGATGACCAATAAAGAATAGCATTGGTATAGGCATTTTTGGTATGCATATTCTTTATTGAACACCATCCAGCATTGTTCACTGTCTATTGAGCTATATTTATATCTTTTCCAAACATGTTCTCTCAAGCATACACTCTAGCTAAACATCACATGTCCCTTTTCCAGGCTGCCTCCAGAAAAATACCACATGTCTTTTCTTAGAAAAACATCTTCCCACATGTCTGTTTCAGCAAAAACATCCTCTTATAAAACATTTTCCAGAAAAACATCACATGACACAACAGAGTCTACAAAGAAACAAAAAATTCCACTTCAAAATTACTATAAGATGATGACAAGGTAGCTTATTTCTCATTCTAGCATACCACTACAGAATTGCTGCCTAGAGTTCAAATGCTAACTTGTACCAAGAGGAAGATTAGCAATGCCTTGCCCATAACAGATATTTTACAAAGAGAACAAAAGATTAGAATACCAAGTATAGTCTGTTTCAAAACATGTCAAAATAGAAGGTTTTTCTAAGGAATAAAAAATGAAACCTAATCAGAGTTATAAAACAGGTTCTACCCTTGAGAAGAAAACATTGGTGTTTGTTTGAATGTAAATGATAGACAATAAAAACAAAGCAATAAAAATGTTTAAAGCTATTCTTGTTTGTTCAAATAACAATGTATTTAGTAAATTAAAATATGTCAAGAATTTTTATTTTGTTTGCACAATATATTTGATCATATATACATCTCTTTCTATCTATCTACTTCTACAATTTCTTCAAATCAAGCTAATTTGGAGACAGGAAGCAAATTAAAAGCACAGAAGATTTATATTTTGAATTTGTCAAACATGAATAGCATACCTGCTACACTAGAGAAATATAAAAACTATACTAAGAGACATAATACATTTAAATGCTATGTATTATACTCATTTGGTTTTCTATTATTATAGTCAAGATTACTTTTGAAAAACAAGATAAAATATCAATCCTTATAGGCAAATGTAAATTAATTTTTCAAAGAAATTATTTAAGTATATAACTTTGAAGAATTTGTATTTACTTTTCAGTACTATTGCCTTAGTAAATTCAATATTTTCTTTTACTGATATGTGCTGGTATTCAATTCTGGTTTCATTTATTACCATCTGCCTGAAATTAAATGTGCAGATGTTTCAGCATATGTTTCAGCTTCTTTATTTGAAACTCTACCTACACCTTTTTCCTTCTCTCATGTGAGAGGTGGGATAAGTAGGCTGACAGAGCAGTCACTGTGTTCACAATGCCGCCCACGGGCATCCTGGAGTTTTCTTTATACTGAGTTAATCTTTACCTGCCTCTTTTTTTTTTTTTAAACTTAAGCTAGCCTTCTCAGACCTCTGTATGATTCACCATAAATGTGTCTCATGACATCACATTTTCCATCATGATGATGCTTTTTATAATTCCTAACTCTCATTGTACTCTGAATCTGTTGTAGGATGTAACTAGGAACATATAACACTTTTTACATGCTGGTGAGTTTCAATTTTATTGTATCAGTATGATGGATGACACTAAAATCCATGGCTTCTCATTGTTAGTGCTGTTTTCAAGTCTTTATGCTTTTACCCTCTAAAAGCTAGCTAGCTAGTTTTAACATATTGTCTTTGATTTTGTCTTTGTAACTATTTCTTAGGGTATCCATTTGTCCTTGATCCCAGACTCTACTTTGGTGCTGTTGGCATTGTATTCTAGACCATGTTGTACTTGCTTAAAATTCTTTATTAACTATATCAATAGGATAACATACACAATAAAATGTCATCATTCACAACACTGTCTCATCCATCAACAGAAACAGTTTTCACAAAATTTTATATCTTCCCTTCCTTTCTCCCTCCCTGTCTTCCTTCTTCCTTTCATTATTTCCTTTTAATTTTATTTATACACACAAGAAAACCATTTCCTACTAGTAACTTTGTTGGGCTCTGGACCTATCTTTTGGGTGTATAGGGTAAAGAAAAGAAGTAGACTTGTATCTAACAGTCATGGGTAATAAATGTCATGTTCTGCAAAAATGTCATGTTATGCAAAGTTACACATTGTACAGTGAGGGTATGGAATTAGGGCATTTGACCTTGTTCAAACGACTTGGTAGAAGAAGATAATGTAGATTATTCTAGTACTTGGTGTTGGGGATTGGTTCTAATGCTTTGATTTAGTTGAGGGTCTGCATGTTCAAATGCTGAAGGTCCTTGTCTCCAGTTGGTTTTTGATTGATCAGTAAAGATGCTAGCAACTAATGATTGGGCAAAGAGAGATGGGGGGGGGTAGGGGTGGAGGGGGCGAAGCTTTATATTTGACCAGGGAAGGAACTGGGAAAAGGGAGACAGAGAATTATCGTGACTTGGGGGACAAGGATGGGACATAGGAGCTGCAGAAGAGAAAGCTAACCAGTCACATGAGAATTTGGATAGGTGGCCACTGGCCACTTTCCTGATTGGGCCTGCAAAAGAAGAAGATGGTTTAGGAGTACCTAGTCTTTGAACTAGCCAAGGCATTTTAAAATTAACTCTCTCTCTCTCTCTCTCTCTCTCTCTCTCTCTCTCTCTCTCTCTCTCTCTCTCTCTGTGTGTGTGTGTGTGTGTGTGTGTGTGTGTGTATGTGTGTGTATATCTTCCATTTGAAGATCTGAAAAGTTCGTGGGTGGGTGGCTGGAAGCACACAACCCACAGAAAGCAAAAAGCAGTATAGCTCAAATTACTGCTCCACTTGACACCATGTATAAAGTAATAAGCTGTTAATTTGCCATTCATGGTTCTATTACACTATTCTAATTCACAGGGTAAAGAAAAATAAATCACAAAATACAGAGAAGTAACTCTTTGCCAATTATCTAAGTTACGGACATAGAAATGAGTCTGAGCTCTCTAAAGTTTATTGTAGTCAGCTGAGCTGGGGAATGAGAACCCAACTGCAATGAGAAGCAGTAGGTAAGAGACTGGCAAGAACGTCTTAAGCTGGAGAGAGGAAACTTTGATCCATCCCAGGGTGGGCATCATCTCTGCCTCCCTCCAACTTTATCTTGCCCTGCTTGCTATGCCTGGCTTTCCTTTCTCATGACATTGACTTTTTAAAGTTGGAAGTAAAATGTTGTCTGTTAAAGATTATTTGTGATCCTATGATATTCATGCATGTTCCATGTTAGTTAATCTGTATGTGATGGGAAGCAAAGAGTATATTTTACTAAATTTCAAATGAATTACAAATGATAACCAACTTGAAAATGCAAGAAGAAACATGTGGTGACTTTAGGAAAAGTCAAGTTTTTCACATCATAATTATATCAAATATTTCTTTTCTGGATCAATTATGGCAGTTCTGACACTGAAAAGTTGCATCTTTTCATTTGTACATGGAGAGTGGTGGATGTTAGATAAAGTAGCATAAATTAATTATAACTCACAAAAGCTCAAGTTCTGAATTTCAGGAGTTTTGAGATCTCTAGAGAATTTTTATTTTTAGAAACATATTATTGAATTAGAGGACAAATCCATTGTACATTATAAAACCACTGAAAGTCATAATAAGCACATTCCATGAAATTCAAAATAGCAGAATCATCTTTAACAAATGAGTTTGAGCATTAGGCAGCACAAATGACATATCACAAATTGCTGTAGATTGTGCATCCATAATCTGAAAATCCAAAGTCTAAAGTTTTCCAAATTATAGAATTCTTAGGATCAGTACTACTTGTGAATTTCCATATTGAGCTTCAAATAGTAGCTTCAGTCAACATACAGGGATGCTAAGAGTATTGTGTGAAATTCCTTTCTTTTATTTCATATAAGTTATATGCGAAACAAAAATAAGTTTTTTGTTTAGACTTGAATTCTTTCTTTAACATAACTTGTGATGTATATATACATCTAAATCCAAATTGAAATCTAAACCCAAACTCAAAATAAATCTAAAATCAAATCAAAGCTCCCTGGTGCCAAGTATTTCAAATAAGGGTTAATTGGTCTACATAAACATCATGTACAATGATCTAAAATAAATCTATTAACACTTGCATCTGTAGCCTTTGAAAAAACTCCAAGCTCAGATTAAGAAAGCAAGCAACACATTTTCTGAAAAAGTTTCTTATCACATTGAGGAAAATTTCTTCTATATGGATTAAAGACTGTGATATACATTTCTGCTCAGAAATATGAAATTCATCTTTGCCTCCTCTGATAAGCTCATGTGAATTGTTTAAAATTTAACTTGCTTACGTAGTATTACTACTCTATTTTTGTCCCTGCAGTTCTTTCAGACAGAAACAATTATGGGTCAGAGTTTTTGACTGTGGGAATGCAATTTTGTCCCTCACTTGATGCCCTGACTTTCTGCTGGAGGTGGGCTCTATAAGTAGGACATTTCATCTAAGGTCCTTCCCTTTGAGTCCTGAGAGTCTCTCACCTCCTAAGTCTCTGGTACATTCTGGAGAGTCCCCCCCACCTCCTACCTCCAGAGGTTGGCTGTTTCCATGGTTTCTGCTGGTCATCAGGGCCTAAGCCCTTTTCCCCCTCCCAATACCTGATCAAGGTCCCCTATTCCCCCCGATCTTTCCCCTTTACCACCATGTCCCTTTCTTCCTCCTCACTCCTGTAATTTTTTTCTCCCTCCCAAGTGGGATTGAGGCATCCTTACTTGGGCCCTTTGACTTGTTAACCTTTTTGAGTTCTGTGGACTGTATCCTAGGTATTCTCACTTTTTTGGCTAATATCCACTTTTAGTGAGTACATACCATGCATATCCTTTTGGGTCTGAGTTACCTCACTCAGGATATTTTCTAGTTCCATCCATTTGCCTACAAAATTCAGGATTTCTCTATTTTTAATAGCTGAGCTGAGTAGTATTCTACTGCGTACATGAATCACATTTTCTGCATCCATTCTTCTGTTGAAGGACATCTAGGTTGTTTCCCGGTTCTGGTTATCATAAACAAGGCCCCTATGAACATAGTAGAACATATGCCCCTGTGGCATGGTGGGGCATCTTTTGGATATATGCCCAAGAGTAATATAGCTGCATCTTCGAGTAGATCTATTTTCAATTTTCTGAGGAATCTCCAGATTGATTTCTAGAGTGGTTGAAACAGTTTGCAATCCCACCAGCAATGATGGGATCCTCGAAAACATGTGCTGTCAGCTGAGATTTTGATCTTAGCCATTCTGATTGGTGTAAGGTAGAGTCTCAGGGTCATTTTGATTTGCATTTCCCTGTTCACTAAGGATTTTGAACATTTCTTTAAGTCTTTCTCAGCCATTCAAGATTCCTTTGTTGTGAATTCTCAGTTTAGTTCTATACCCTATTTTTTTTTGATAGGGTTGTTTGTTATTTTGGTGGTTAGCTTCTTGAGTTCTTTATGTATTTTGGATTAGCCCTTTATCAGATGTGGTGTGAGTGAAGATTTTATCCTAATCTGTAGGTTGTGATTCGTCCCATTGTCTATGTCCTTTACATAACAAAAGCTTTCCAGTTTCATTAGGTTCCGTTTATCAATTCTTGATCTTAGAGAGTGAGCCATTGGAGTTCTGTTTAGGAACTTTCTACTTGTGCCAATGAGTTCAAGGTTCTTTCCTACTTTCTCTTCCATTAGGTTGAGTGTATCTAGTTTTATGTTGAGGTTCTTAAGAGCCTGAGGAAAAGGAGCTCCAGTGACAGGCCCAAAGTGGAATCTAGCTAATGGGGAAGCTCCAAGGCCTGACACTATTACTGAGGCTATGGAGTACTCACATAAAGAAGCCTATCATGATCCAACTGCTGTCTAAAAGATCCAACAAGCACCTGAAAAAGTCAGATGCAGTCATTTACACCCATCCAATGGACAGAAGCTGCTGACCCCTGTGGTTGAATTAGGGAAAAGTTGCAAGAAGCTAAGGAGGAGGGTGACCCTATAGGAGGATGAGCATCCTCAAATATCCTGGACCCCTGAGATCTCTCAGACACTAGGTCATACATACACCAGCATACACCAGGCAGCATACACCAGCTGATATGAGGACCCCAATACATATTTAGCAAAGGACTTCCATGTCTGGGTTCAATCAGAGACGATGAACTCAACCCTCAAGAGACTGGAGGGAACTCCTCCAGGGATTGGGGAGATCTGGTGAGGTAGACTGTGTGAGGGTATGGGGGCATCCTTGTAGAGACAGGGGGAGGAAGTATGGGATCTGGAATAGTCAGAGGGTGTACCGGGAAGAAGATGAAATAAGCAGTAAAAAAAAAAGCTTAAGTAAAAATTTTTAAAAAGTATTACTACTCTAGTTGGTGACATGAAGATGGGACATTGAAACCTAAAAATGAGACAGACTAAAATCTTATGAAATAGCCAACTGATTTAGTTAGGGTTCTACTGCTGTGAACAGATACCATGACCAAGGCAACTCTTTTAACAACAACTCTTAATTAGAGCTGGCTTACAGGTTCAGAGTTTCAGTCCATTATCATCAAGGTGGGAGAATGGCAGCATCCAAGCAGGCATGGATCAGGAGTAGCTGAGAGTTCCACATCTTTATCTGGAGGTTGCTAGGAGAATAGTGACTTCCAGGCAGCTAGGACTAGGGTATTATAGCCCATGTGACAGTGGCACACCTACTCCTAACAAGGCCATACCTGTTCCAACACACCACACCACACCTCCAAAGAGTTCCACTACCTGGGCCAAGCATATACAAGCCATCATACTAACTATATTCAAACATCAGACAATTTATATTCTTAGGGCTAGACAATGTCAGATGATCAAAGTTCACATCTTTAAAGTGTATACAGTCACAAGGGCAAGGTGTATAAAGCTGCAAGGGAAACAGTGGTTAGAAATATCATCTGAATAATAGTAAGATGATGGAAAATATGGTGTAAACCCACTCCTATTTACTACAACTGGGAGGAGGACAAAATCATATTCCAAGAGCAAACCTCTGTTTGGGAGGAACAGCAGTCACAGGATTATAGAACGTGCACTGGCACGGGATCACATCCAAAACCTTGGTTTGTGTAATCTGGATGAAATGAAGATGTGCCATACACCTTTAATACCTCCGGCTGGAATACAGAAATCTTTAAGGTAAAAATTAGTTTATAGAAGGAAGCAACCATGTTTGAAAGTGACAACTAATTGAGGAGTAGACAAAGTGATGAATCAGCAAAAGACTTGACAGAATGAGTCAGAGATAGATAGAATGTGCCCAACTCTCAAGATAACAGCATAGGAAAGAAGCTATTTAAGAGCAGTGCAGGGCTCTTTTCTTCCTCTACAGCTCTGGCACCATAGCCATCATGAATGACATGGCAACCATCTGGACCAGGAAGTTCATGACAAACCTGCTTCAGAGGAAACAGATGGTCATTGTTCTCCTTCATTCCAGGAAGGCAATAGGTACCAAAGACAGAAATTTGGGAAAAGCTGCCCAAAATGTACAAAACCACATCAGATGTCAACGTTATATTTGGATTCAGAACACACTTCAGTTGGTGGCAAGACAATTGATTTTTGGCATGATCTATGATATTTTTAGACTATGCAAAGAAGAATGAGGCTAAACACAGACTTGCAAGACATGACCTTAATGAGAAGAAAAAGACCTCTTGAAAACAGCAAGAGGAATGCAAGAACAGAATGAAGAAGGTCAGGGGAACTGCAAAGGCCAATTTTGGTGCTGGCAAAAAGCCAAAGGACTAGATCTGCAGTGACTTGATGTTTTGCTGTGATGTGCAGATTTTTGAGAGAACAAATAAACTAAAAAGCTTCAAAAAAAAAAGGCAGTGCAGGGAGAAAGAGTGAGTTAGTTGGTCAGTCAGCTCATCAGTAAGAAGGGAGTTGAGTCAGTTGGTAGTCAGTATAGTGAGTTCAGAGCAGTGAGTGCACTGTAGTGTCGGTAGTACAGTAGAGTTGAGTTTGTTTGTGAATTTGTGCAGTTCAGCGTGTGTCAGCAGAGGCAGTTGAAGTCAGAGAATAAGAAGGAACCAGAAGATTAGAACAAATTGTTTGAGTTAGTTTGAGGCCAAGCAAAGTAATTCAGTGAGAAGCTGAGAGAAACCAGTTTGAATCAGTCAGCTTGGAGAGTAGTTTGAGTTAGAACAGTTGAGTTGAACCACTCAACCAGAGTTCAGAAAGAGGCAGAAAGAGTGAGCTTACTCAAATGATCTCCAAGAAAATGAATATACCTAGAGACTAAAAGTTACTTTTACACAATACTGTTGTCTTGTTTCTTGGAGTTGTCTCACAAGCCCTCAGAATTCTCCTCACACAGCTTAATAATGTAGGTTAGCGGTCTTTGTGAATAATTGAATGAACTTCATATCTGGAAAAATCCTGCTTGAACATTGTATATATTTTTTGTACATATGGCTGAAGTAACTTGCTATTATATTACAGTTTCCTATCTTATTCATAAATTATATTAGTCAGTCATTTTCTTCTCCTGTAAATTCTTTGGATTATGTTATAGCCTCATAGAATGTGTTTCTCTTGTGCGATACAGTGTGGATGAATGTCTTCATCCTTAAATGAGAAGAAGACTCCACAACAGCTTCTAGATGCATTGCAGGTATGGCTGCTGTGTTATATGTGTATCAGTTAAGTGGCAGAGAGGAGACGGGCTATATACTCAGTATTCTGACCTGTGAACATCTGAATGATTAGTAGTCCAACACTCCCTGACAAAAGCAAGCCTGATACAATCAACCACTAGTTAGCCCCATGGGGCACAGACAAGGAGCTAGACTGAAATGGCCACCAGTCCAGCACTGTATAGACCGTGCGGTTGGGAACAGACCATACCCAAGACAACACTGACCCAGTGCAATGGATCTCCTGAGAGCACTCCAAATAAGATCTCAGACACTCAGAGAGCCTGAGTGCTACTAAGAGGAGCAGTAGAGAAATGGAAAGGAAAGAGAAACAGAAGAATGTGAGCACAATGAAGAGAGGCAGAACTGGGGACTCGTGGGGAACAAGGAGTAGCCTGATGTGAGTAGTTGGTAAAGCCACCAGGAACAATGGTGGGATCCTAGCCTGTGCAACCACTGGGGGCCATATCTGAGTCCATAGGCCTGTAGCAGCAGGGGTTTGCTACCACCAAAAGTCAGGCAGACATCCCTGGTCTGGGGTGTCACCCAGAGACAAGTTGATGTTTGAGGGCTTCACAAAACTGGCCCTATCCAAAGTTAAAAAATGGAGGAAACAAAATAAAACAAAAAAACAAAAGCTAGAAGAAGAAGGAGGAGAAGGGGGAGGCAGAGGAGGAGGAGCAGGAGGACGAGGAGGAGCAGCAGGAGGAGCAGAAGAAGCAGGAGAAGATTAGAAGATTCCACAAGTTCACATCTCTCTGGATCTGGTTAATAATGGTCTAGATTTTAAAATATTTATTCAGTTAGGAAGGTAGCATATTGGGAAACTAGTTACTTCTAGCAGATTTGGGTGAGAATTTTTTAAAAGCTTACTATATTTTTCAAGAAATTGATTATATGTCTAAAGAAATCTGTTCAGTGTGTGGACACGATTTTGTGCTAAGTACTCCCTTATCTTTATGATATCTGAGCAGTAAACAATGGTGTCTACTTTTTCAGATATTGGCCATTTATGGACTCTTTCTTTGCTTCTTTGAGATAATCACAGAATTTATCTAATAAATCTAATCAGCTGTACAGAACTTTTCAATGTTCCACCTTTTGCTTCCATTGATACTGTCTTATTTTCTTTCTTATAATTGCATTAATTTATTTTATGTTGTGTTGTGTTATGCTCTGTGTGTGTGTATTTGTGTGTAAATGTGGGCAGATGTTTGTTTGCTTGCTCATGTGTGTGAGTGCAGGCACAAGTATACCATGGTGCATGGGTGAAGTTCAAAGAACAACCTTGGGGTGGTGTTCCTTTCTTTTCCACCTTGTTTTGAGAAGAGACTTCTTCTTCAGCCCATGAGCCAGGCTAGCTGTCCTACAAATTTCTCTTGAAATTCTCCTGTCTCTGCCTCCTATATTCTCTAATGGACATTCTGAATCTTGTACTACAGTGTCTGAATTTTACATAGATCTGGGTATTCAAGTTCTTGTCATCAGGTTGCTTGGCAAGTAGTTTCACTCATGAGACATCTACCCAGCCTCACAATGACAGAAATTTTTTCAGGCTCACTTTTTGAGCCATATGTTATTTAGAAATATGTTTAATCCCTCCAAATTTGTTGATTTTCCAGGTATTGATTCCTAGTTTAATTCCACTCTTGCCTGAGAATGTGGTACTTAATTTGCTGTTAATTCTTTCAGCTTAGCTATGTATATTTTAAGATCTAAAATATTGTATAGTCCAGTTAATGGTCCTTCAAGCTTGGAGAAAATGAGAAGCATGCAATTAAATGTAAACAATTCTGCAACTAAACTTAAAAAAAATACATGGATAAAAAAGGAGTAGATATAAATTAAATTTTATGGCTATCATGTTCCAATGAGACAAAATTGCTGCAACTATTTATAGGATACCACCTGCCATGCATAACTTTATTATTGGGCAGAGTATAAAATTATTTAGGGAAATAAATTTGACAAAATAAACACAGCTTTCAAATTTCACTTCTGTTGAATATCATTTATTTTCATTGACAGAAAATGATATGACTTGTTGGCTATATAATAAAAAAATAAGGAAATCAAGAATTTACTGATATTTTTGGTGAAGTAAAATAAATGGACAAACTATTATATATCACACGGTGAGTCTTTTGCTTCCTAGGGAATTTGCATTCTTGGTCACTGAGCAGTTCAATACGTTCAGTCTCTTGGAGTTGTATCATCTGAATCTAAAAGTGACTGGGTTAACTAGATTCAGGTTCTTTGTAAAGAACTATGTGATCATGTTTCATTACCACTTGCTACAGGCTTAAAGTAGAGAAACAAGGAGGTGTTTATGAGAATGTCACACTTTTGATGTAAGATAAATGACTTTGGGGATAAACGAAAAGGTCTGGATAGTGAGGATGTGAAGTTTAATTTGATTGTAACAATTACACAATTTATGCATATAATATGTAATCACTTTATATACCTTGAGCATGTATAGTTTTTGCAAATTAAATATTTTAAAACAAAAAATAAACAGATTAGTAAGCACAGCATTTGTTATTACAGTCATTATCATCATCCTTTTCTTTTGCTGTTGGTATTTCAAGTGCCTATCCTACTCTGGATCTCATTACGTAGTCTCAGTTACCCTTGAACTTACAATCCTCCTCCTCACCTTCTCAAGGACTGTGATTATGAGCTTATGTCATTATGTCCAGGTCAGTTACTGTTTTAATTAGTGTTTTTCACTACATAATTCACAAAAGTACAGGGTTTTGTTTCTATAAACAAATAGAAATCATCTCTACTTCCTTAAACGCACATCTCTCTAGAAGTGGCCTTCTATCAGAACAAGGAAGGACTTTCAGTACTTTAGCTCTGAGAATTTACTGTAATAGTCATTTTAATATGATGGATGATTCTGAGGGTGGCTTATAATATTACTTGTTACAAAATGAGAAGTCTCTGAAAGCAGTAACAAGTTCAGTCAGAATTCAGGAAAACATTGTTCAGGTTGGCAAAATGCTCTAAATACAAATGAAATGTTATTGGCAGGTGCTGAAATTGTTAGAAAACAACAGATTTGAAAGACTGAAAGCTCCGAGTAAATCTTGGAAGCAGCATTTCTCTTAGTGTCCCTTGATTCTTCCCACTCTGAAGTGTAGGAAATTGAGGAAGCATTGAGTAAGCGATGTTCTGAGTGAATGTATGCTGATGACATGCGCAGCTATGTCAAAGACCTCGGAGCCTCAGACCCATGTAGGCACAGCTTCCTCCCAATATGAGGTAAGGGTCAGTTCCACGGCAAAGTTTTCCTTTGGCGATTGAGAATGAGCATTGACAATATGTGCAGAAAGTTTTCATCATATTGTTGTCCTTTTGGATATTTAAAGCCCGAAGACTGCTTCCTTGCAGAGACTGCTCCCACTGCAATTAGCTAAATCTGTCTTCGATCCAGCTATATATCATAAACCATGCCTCATTGTTTTTCTGGGTGAAATACCCTCTGCCATCTTTTTCAATTCTATATAGAAACAAATAAACAAAAAAACAAAACAAAAGAAAATCAAAACAACAACAACAAAAAACCAGGCTGACCACCCGAGGTGTTGAGATTCCTCTAGCAGAGAGCCAGATCACCCAACCTTAGCTTTTCTATGTGTCTTTCTGTATGTCCTTTCTTCATTTCCTTGTACTCGATCGGGTTCAAGTCCCTGGAGGCTGTGCAGAGCACAGCACCGAAGACTTACTCTTATCGATATTATAAATGGTCCTATATCCTATATCTGACTTCCATCTCCACTCTTCCTCCTTGTATATTGTTCTTTGCCCTTTCAATCATCTGCAATGCTCATTATGATCTACAGAGAGGCAATATCTCTTTAATAATTTCATCATTCTGTGTCTGTGTTTACTGTATTGTCAGTTTACATAAAAAGTATACATACCAATTATTGTGATTATACATTGTTATTTACATAAAAATCAACAACCAAGATAATGTAATCAACAAAATGATTAAAATAACAAATAAATGGTAGAAGTATTTTATATGTAATAAAATATCAGTGGCTAGAGATATGGTTCAGGAGGTAAAGTGCTTGCCATGCAAGCTTGAGGCCCGAGGTAAGATCCTTGCCATGAGAATGCATATGCACACACATATAAACAACCCCTCACACACTTTCACACATATAGAGTACCTCTACATAAAACAAAACTTCAATGCTATTGTCTCATCTACTAATTCTTTTTTAATTAATTAATTTATTTTTATTTTTTAATTATTTATTTTTTTCAAATCGCAACTTTTACTCATTCACACGGGGGTTATGAACACAAACAGGCAGGACATGGGGAAGGGGATGATACCAGAGCGTGGGTATTCAGGGGGAGTACAGATATCTTTCAGAACTGGGTATCGGCCGGGTGAAGGTTCAGAGGATAAGTCACTATGACTCTGCCTATGATTCACTTGTTCTTATCTAAGTTGGTATTATCTGCCAAAGCTACCTATTTACAAGGTCTATGACTACTCAGGCTGGTAAATTTCCACAAAAGCTGCCTGTTTACAATAGTTTATAGCCATCTGTTTCAGTGTTTTCCACTGAGACCCAAGACTTGGTGTTAGTATACATGTCTGACAGGCCTATTGCTGATTTTAGGCCTATGGCTGATTTTAGGCCTTCAGTGCATAAGCAGGGCTGCCCCTGACATCTCCTCCCTTCTCTAAGTATAGAAGGGCTGTGGCAATTCTAAACTTGCCAAGACGGGTATAGAGGCCTGACCTCCAGTAATTAAAGGGGACCTTGTAATGGCTCCAGTCCTCCTGTCATTCTCATCTACTAATTCTTACGTTGAACTGGAACTTGGCTTCCAACATGTCTTCATCCATGTTTTTAAATGAGTAATGTCAGTAAGTATAGTTCCAAAGAGTCAAGTGAAAAGTAACAGACTTGTAATTAAAACAGCATAGGGGATGGACAAGAAACCTGAATCTAAGTCTATGTATAGCATGTTAGGATCACACTGAAAAGCAGTTCACTATGTTATAAAGGATGGATACACAGATTGAAATGGAATGCTTGTAACCTCCTAGTGCAGCATATCCCATTCCTGATATCTAACTAGAAGGCTGGTGCCTGGATGTGCTCAGGCAGCACCCATGTCTTTTCTCGTGTTGCAAGAGCACATCAGTCTGTTTGGATTGCTGTCTAAGCAGAAGGAAATGTTGTGTTAGATTTTTTTGTTCTCTTTCTTTTATATTAATTATTTTTACTTATTTGCATTTCAAATGTTGTCCCCCTTCCCAGTTCCCTCTCCACGAGCCTCTCACCCCATCCCTCTTCTCCTTCACCTCTAAGAGGGTGCTCCCTTACCTACCCACCCACTCCCACCTTTAGTATCCACCTTCTCTGGGGAATCAAGCCTCCACAAGACCAAGCACATTCCACTGAGGACAGACATAGTAGACCTTTGTTAAATATGCGGGGGGGGCACCATGGACCAGTGTATGTGTGCTCTTTGATTGGTAGCTTAGACCCTGGGAGTTCTGAGGGGTCTGGGTCAGTATTGCTCTCCCTATTGTGTTACAATCCCCTTCAGTTCCTTCAGTCCTTCCCCTAACTCTTCCATAGGGGTGCCTAAGCTCAGGACAATAGTTGGTGGTAAGTATCTGTATCTGTCTCAGTCAGGTGCTGGAAGACCCTCTCAGAGGACAACCATGCAGGTTCCAGTCATGTAAATTCTTTTCTTGTATGTGACATATGTGGTTATTGTAAAGCACTTAAGCAAATGATTAAATAAATAACAGGTCACAAATTTGTTTTCTACTTCACAATTGTGACTCTAGTCTATGAGTGAGCTGCTTGTTTTAAGAAGCTCTCAAATTCTCTGAGAGTCATAAGAGTTGCCATTTGGGCTTGTGATGGAGTTACCACACAGGGGAGCTTCCTGACTGGTACAAATTTTTTTTTTAAATCAATTATTAGCTTACCAAGTAAGTCTTATTGTGACATTTTACAAACACACCTCATTTGGATTGAGTCTCCATTTCTTTTTCCCTCATCTTCTTGTGCTATCTCTTTCCCAGATCTAATATTTTACAAGTATCTCCACCTCTACTTCAATATATTCTGTGTTCTGTTGTTCTCTCTACTACTCCACCTCCAAGCCTATTTCCCCTTCTCGTGGGCCTCTTTCTAGATTCTTTGCCTCTGCCAACATTTACTCCCACCTAGATACACACATTTAATAAGTGGATGCTAAGGGATGTGGGTGGGGAGGAACATGCCAAATCTGTTTTCTGAGCCTAGATCAGCTCACTTTCTGGAATGTTTCTCAGTTCCATGAGTTTCCTGAGATTTTCAGTTTCATTTTTTATGACTGATACTTAAAATTCTGTTGGGCATACCCTACACTTTCCTTATCCATTTCTCTATTGATAAATATCTAGGCTGCTTAATTTTTCCATAATGTGAAAAGAATAGTGGTAAAGAGGAATGTGCAAGAACCTCTGGAGTAGGCAGTTTGGTATCATAAGTTACAAAGCTGGTTTTAAAAGAATCTCTAAAACTGCTACAGTGATTTTGTACTGTGACAACAGTTCTTTTTCTGTCATAATCTTTATTTATTTATTTGTTTGTTCACTGATTCATAGTTGTACTACATAGCTCTGGGTAACCCAGACCTCTGTACATAGACCATAATGGACCAGAATTCACAAAGATCTACCTATGCTTACCTGCAAGAGAGCTGGGGATTAAAGGAGAGCTTCCCCACATATAGTGCTCTTTCCCCACATTCTCATATCTCAAATTCTCAGCATTTGTGATTTGTTTTCCTGGAGTTAGTCATTTTCACTAGGATGTGACAATTTTCCAAAGTTGTTTTAATTTGCATTTCTTTGAGATAGTCAACACTTTTCCAACTTTATTGGGAATTTCTCTATCTTCCTTTGAGAAATCCCTTCAACTCATTAGTTCACTTACTGCTTAGCAGTTTGGGAGTTTCTGCAGTTCTTCATATATTAATTCTTTGTCTGAAGTATAGCTAGAAAAGTTCTTTTCTCCATTCTATAGTTCACTTCTATTAATAGTTTCTTTTGGTCTAAGGAAGGCTTTTTTCATGTCATCTTATTGGTGAATTCTTGTGATACAGATTTTTTTTTTTGGACAGGATTTTTCTGTGTAGCCCTGGCTGTCCTGGAACTCACTCAGTAGACCAGGCTGGCCTCAAACTCAGAAATCCACCTGCCTCTGCCTCCCAAGTGCTGGGATTAAAGGCGTGCGGCACCGCCGCCTGGCCCTTCTGAAGTTTTTTACCAGGTTGAGAGCCATAATTTTGAATTAAGGTCTTTAATCCAAGTTGAACTGATTTTTGTTCAGGCTGAGAAATGCACATCTGATATAATTCTTTTGCAGATGGATATTCAGTCTCACCAGAACCAATTATTTTAAAAGTTGGTTCCTATCCCCCCAGTGAATGTTTCTGATGCCTCAGTCAAAATTTAGGTGACTAAAGGTGTACAGGTTTACATCTGAGTCTGCTATTATACCCCATTGGTCTGCATGTTTGTTTCAGTGCCAGTTCCATGCTGATTCTGTCTTTATGACTCCATAGGTTAGAGTGGGGTCAGGAAATGTGATACCTAGTAGTTGTATTCTTTCTACTTAGAATTATTCTGGCTACCTGGGGTCTTTTGTATTCCCAAAAGAGTTTTAAGATTTTTTTTCTAGTTTTAAGAAAGATGTCATTTTAATCTGTACATTACTTTTGGAAGTATAGAATCTTTCCAATTCTTATTCTGTCAATCCAGGAGCACGGAAGATCTTTTCATCATCCAATGTCTTCTTTAATTTAGCTTTTCAGTGTCTTAAAGTTTCCTTAAAGAGGGATCTTTAATCTGCTTGACTAGGTTTATTACTAGATGATTTTAGGTTTTATAAAATCTATTTCATAATTTTATATCTGCAGGTTCATTATGGATGCTCATAAAAGCTTCTGATTTTTATACACTGATTTTGTTTCCTGAAATTTATGGAAAGCCTTTATCATAGCCATAAATTTTCTAGTGGAATCTTCGTGATCTTTTAAGTACAGAATCAGTTGTTTCTCTTTGCAGAAAACATGTACTGCCTGTTTTCATTTTTTATACCTTTTATACCCTTTTATACCTTTCACCTACTGCTTTTGTTAAAATGTAGAGTATTATCTAGATTAAGAACAGAGAATGTGCAGCTATGTTTCATTCTAGATTTTAGAAGCAATGTTCTCAGCCTTTCTCTTCTTAGACTAATGTTGGCCTTAAATTGTCCAATATAGCATTCACTATGTTGAGTCATACTCCATCTATTCTTAGTTTCTTCAGGACCTTTATTGTGAAGATGTGTTGAACTCTATCAACTACCTATTCTGCATCTGCGATGCTTGTGTGATTTCTTCCCTTGTTCTTATTAGTGTATTATATTTATGGGTGTGCATATGTTCAACCAACATTGTATCTCTGCAATGAAACCAACTTGGTTCTATTTGCCCTAATATGTTCTTGAATTGAGTTTGAAAAATAGTCCTATTGAGGTTTTGTTTTCATTTGTTCAACAAGATTATCTGTAATTTGATCTCTTTTTAAAATCTCTCTCTCTCTTCCTCTCTCTCTCTCTCTCTCTCTCTCTCTTTCTCTCTCTGTCTCTGTCTCTTTCTTTCTGTGTGTATCTTTAACCATTTTAAATAGGAATTTTATAAAGGCATTGTAGACTTAGTTTGGTGGTATTTGTGTTTTTTTTTTTTAATTTGGTAGAACAGTGTAACAAGTGTTAGTTATTAGATTTCTTGAAAGTTTTTTAGACTTCATTTGGTCCTGTGTTTTTCTTTGTAGGTAGACTTCAAGTTACTGCTTCTATCTAATTACTTGTAAAAAGTGTATGGAGGTAGTTTTTATTTTTTGGTAGGTCTTATGCACTTAGGATTTATTTACTACATCTTCAAACAGATTAAAATAATGTTTTCAAAATATGCTCAACAATTTTCTAAATTTAATTATAATCTGTTTTTAACAACTTTCTATCTCTAATTATATTAATTTGGGCATTCTCTCTCTTTCCATTAGCTAATGTGGCTAGAGGTTGAACAATCTTGTTCATCTTTTTTTTTTCTTCTTCTTCTTCTTTATTGGATGTTTTATTTACATTTCTTATGTTGTGCCCTTACCCCAACCCCCACCCACCCAGGAACCCCCAATCCCTTCACCCCTCCTTCTTCTTCTCTGTGGATGTAACCTCTATCTACCCCCCCAATCCCACCTCCCCACCCTCAAAATTCCCACCCCCGGGGCATCCAGCCTTCATGAAGTCAAGGTTCTCTTCTTCCACCTATGCCCAGCAGGGCCCTCCACTCTTACATATTCAACTGAAGAGCTGGATCCCTCCCTAAGTGCTCCCAGGCTGGTGGTTTAGACCCTGGGAGCTGTGGTTGGTTGATATTGTTGCTCTCCTCATGGTGCCGCAAATCCTTTCAGCTCTCCTTCAGTCTTCACTCTAACTCCTCTATTGAGAACCCCATGATCAGTTCAATGGCTAGTTGTGAGCATCTGCTTCTGAGTATGTCAGACTCTTGAAGACCTCTGAGGAGATATCCATCTCAGGCTCTTATCAGCATGCACTTCCTGACTTCCACATCAGCCTCTACCTTTGGTGATTGCACATGGGATAGACACTCAGGTGGAGTGGTCTTGAAACGGCCCCTCCTTCAGTTTCTATCCCTCACTTTGTCTTCATATTTGCTCCATTGAGAATTTTTTGCTCCTTCTAATAAGGACCAAATCACCCCCACTTGGTCTTCCTTCTTTATGGGCTTCATGTGGCCTGTGAGTTGCATCTTGGGCATTTCAAGGTTCTGGGCTAATATCCAATAATCAGTGAGTGAATACCATGTGTGTTCTTTTGTGATTGGCTTACCTCACTCAGGATGATAATTTCTAGTTCCATCCATTTACCTAGGAACCTCTCGAATTCATTGTTTTTAATAGCTGAGTAATACTCCATTGTGTAAATATACCACATTTTTTGAATCCATTCCTCAGTTGAAGGACATCTGGGTTCTTTCCAGCTCCTGGCTATTATAAACAAGGCTGCTATGAACATAGTTGAGCATATGTCTTTGTTATATGTTCGAGCATCTTCTGGGTATATGCCTAGGAGTGGTATAGCTGGATCCTCGGGTAATGCTATGTCCAATTTTCTGAGAAACCGCCAGACTGATTTCCAAAGTGGTTGCACCATCTTGCAGTCCCACCAACAATGGAAGAGTGTTCCTCTTTCTCCACACCCTCGCCAGCATCTACTATCACCTGAGTTTTTAATCTTAGCCATTCTGACTGGTGTGAGATGGAATCTCAGGGTTGTTTTGATTTGCATTTCCCTGATAACTAAGGATGCTGAATATTTCTTTAGGTGCTTCTCGGCCATTCGAGTTTCTTCCGTTGAAAATTCTTTGTTAAGCTCTGTACTCCATTTTTTAATAGGGTAATTTGGTTGTCTGGAGTCTAATTTCTTGAGTTCTTTGTATATATTGGATATTAGCTCTCTGTCAGATGAAGGATTGGTAAAGATCTTTTCCCAATTTGTTGGTTGTCGTTTTGTCCTATTGACAGTTTCCTTTGCCTTACAGAAACTTTGCAATTTTATGAAGTCCCATTTGTCAATTCTTGATCTTAGAGCATATGCCATTGGAGTTCTGTTCAGGAACTTTTCCCCTTTGCCCAAGTATTCAAGGCTCTTCCCCACCTTCTCTTCTATTAGTTTCAGTGTATCTGGTTTTATGTGGAGGTCCTTTATTTCTTAGACTTGAGCTTTGTACAAGGGGATAAGAATGGATCAATTTTCATTCTTCTACATGTTGTCCTCCAGTTGAACCAGCACCATTTGTTGAAAATGCTGTCCTTTTTCCACTGGACAGTTTTAGCTCCTTTGTCAAAGATCAAGTGACCATAGGAGTGTGGGTTCATTTCTGGGTCTTCAATTCTATTCCATTGATCTTCCTGCCTGTCTCTGTACCAATACTAGGTAATTTTTATCACTATTGCTCTGTAGTACAGCTTGAGGTCAGGGATGGTGATTCCTCCCGAAGTTCTTTTATTGTTGAGAATAGTTTTCGCTATCCTGGGTTTTTTGTTATTCCATATGAATTTGAGAATTTCCTTTCCTAACTCTGTGAAGAATTGAGTTGGGATTTTAATGGGGATTGCATTGAATCTGTAGATTGCTTTTGGCAAGATGGCCATTTTTATTATATTAATCCTGCCAATCCATGAGCATGGGAGATCTTTCCATTGTCTGAGATCTTCTTCAATTTCTTTCTTCAGAGACTTGAAGTTCTTGTCATACAGGTCTTTCACTTGCTTGGTTAGATTCACACCAAGGTATTTCATATTATTTGCAACTATTGTGAAAGGTGTCATTTCTCTAATTTCTTTTTCAGTCTGTTTATCGTTCATGTAGAGGAAGGCTACTGATTTATTTGAGTTGATTTTATAACCAGCCACTTTGCTGAAGTTGTTTATCAGGTTTAGGAGTTCTCTGGTGGAAGTTTGGGGGTCACTTAAGTATACTATCTTATCATCTGCAAATAGCGATATTTTGATTTCTTCCTTTCCTATTTGTATCCCTTTGACTTCTTTTTGTTGTCTAATTGCTCTGGCTAGGACTTCCAGTACTATATTGAATAGGTAGGAGGAGAGTGGGCAGCCTTGTCTAGTCCCTGATCTTAGTGGGATTGCTTCAAGTTTCTCTCCATTTAGCTTGATGTTGGCTACTGGTTTGCTGTAAATTGCTTTTACTATGTTTATGTAGGGGCCTTGAATTCCTGATCTTTCCAAGACTTTTATCATGAAGGGATGTTGAATTTTGTCAAAAGCTTTCTCAGCATCTAGTGAGATGATCATGTGGTTTTTTTCTTTAAGTTTGTTTATATAGTGGATTACATTGATGGATTTCCAAATATTGAACCATCCCTGCATTCCTGGGATAAAACCTACATGATCATGATGGATGATTGTTTTGATGTGGTCTTGGATTCGGTTTGCTAGAATTTTATTGAGTATTTTTGCATCGATGTTCATAAGGGAGATTGGTCTGAAGTTCTCTTTCTTTGTCGGGTCCTTGTGGGGTTTGGGTATGAGTGTAATTGTAGCTTCATAGAACGAATTGGGTAGTGATCCTTCTGTCTCTATTTTGTCGAATAGTTTGAAGAGAATTGGTATTAGGTCTTCCTTGAAGGTCTGATAGAATTCAGCACTAAAACCATCTGGTCCTGGGCTTTTTTAAGTGGGGAGACTTTTAATGACTGCTGCTATTTCCTGAGGGGTTATAGGACTATTTAGATGGTTTATCTGCTCCTGGTTTAACTTTGGTACCTGGTATCTGTCTAGGAAATTGTCCATTTCATCCAGGTTTTCCAGTTTTGTTGAGTATAGGCCTTTGTAGTAGGATCTGATGATTTTTTTAATTTCTTCAGTTTCTGTTGTTATGTCTCCCTTTTCAGTTCTGATTTTATTAATTTGGATATTGTCTCTGTGCCCTCTGGTTAATCTGGCTAAGGGTTTATCTATCTTGTTGATTTTCTCAAAGAACCAGCTCCTGGTTTTATTGATATTTTGTATTGTTCTTTCTGTTTCTATTTGGTTGATTTCAGCCCTGAGTTTGATTATTTCCTGCCTTCTACTCCTCCTGGGTGTATTTGCTTCTTTTTGTTCTAGAGCTTTTAGTTGTGCAGTCAACTTGTTAGTGTGTGCTCTTTCCAGTTTCTCTTGTAGGCACTTAGAGCCATGAGTTTTCCTCTTAGCACTGCCTTCATGGAGTCCCATAAGTTTTGGTATGATGTGTCCTCATTTTCATTGAATTCTAAAAAGTCTTTTATTTCTTTCTTCATTTCTTCCTTGACCAAGTCATCATTGAGTAGAGAGTTGTTAAGTTTCCATGTGCACGTGGGTTTTCCATTGGTTTTGTCATTATTAAAGACCAGTCTTAGTCCGTGGTGATCTGATAAGATGCAAGGGATTATTTCAATGTTTTTGTATCTGTAGAGGGTTGTTTTGTGACCAATTATATGGTCTATTTTGGAGAAGGTACCATGAGGTGCTGAGAAAAAGGTATATTCTTTTGTTTTAGGATGAAATGTTCTATAGATGTCTGTTAAGTCCATTTGGTTCATAACTTCTGTTAATGTCAAAGTGTCTTGGTTTAGTTTCTGTTTCCATGATCTGTCCATTGCTGAGAGTGGGGTGTTGTAATCCCCCACTATTATTGTATGAGGTGTAATGTGTGTTTTGAGCTTTAGTAAAGTTTCTTTTATGTATGTAGGTGTCCTTGCATTTGGAGCATAGATGTTCAGAATTGAGAGTTCACCTTGGTAGATTTTTCCTTTGATGAGTATGAAGTGTCCTTCTTTATCTTTTTTGATTAATTTTGGATGAAAGTCAATTTTATTTGCATTTTCTTTGACAACTGTGTCAATATTTTCTACCGTATCTTCTGCATTTGAGATTCTCTCTTCTATCTCTTGTATTCGGTTGGTCATGCTTGTGTCTACTCCAGCTTGTTTCTTGGGACCATTGGCTTGGAAAATTGTTTTCCACCCTTTTATTCTGAGGTAGTGTCTGTCTTTGTCACTGAGGTGCGTTTCTTGTATGCAGCAAAATTATGGGTCTTGTTTGTGTATCCAGTCTGATAGTCTGCGTCTTTTTATTGGGGAATTGAGACCATTGATGTTAAGAGATATTAAGGAAAAATGATTGTGACTTCCTTTTATTTTTGTTATTAGAGGTAAAGTTATGTTTGTATAGTTATCTTCTTTTGGGCTTGTTGGAAGATTACTTCCTTGCTTTTTCTAGGTTGTAGTTTCCCTCCTTGTGTTGTCGTTTTCCATCAATTATCCTTTGAAGTGCTGGGTTTGTGGGAAGATATTGTGCAAATTTGGTTTTGTCATGGAATATCTTGGTTTCACCATCTATAGTGATTGAGAGTTTTGCTGGGTATAGTAATCTGGGCTGGCAATTGTGTTCTCTTAGGGTCTGTATGATGTCAGTCCAGGCTCTTCTGGCTTTTATAGTCTCTGGTAAGAAGTCTGGTGTAATTGTTATAGGTCTGCCTTTATATGTTACTTGACCTTTTTCCCTTACTGCTTTTAGTATTTTTTCTTTCTTTTGTGCAGCTGATGTTTTGATTATTATGTGACGGGAGGTATTTCTTTTCTGGTCTAGTCTATTTGGTGTTCTGTAGGCTTCTTGTATGTTTATGGGCATCTTGTTCTTTAGGTTAGGGAAGTTTTCCTCAATAATTTTGTTGAAGATATTTACTGTCCCTTTAAGTTGGGAATCTTCATTCTCATCTATACCTATTATCCTTAGGTTTGGTCTTCTCATTGTGTCCTGGATTTCCTGGATGTTTTGAGTTAGGAGTTTTTTCCATTTTGCATTTTCTTTGACAACTGTGTCAATATTTTCCACCGTATCTTCTGCATTTGAGATTCTCTCTTCTATGTCTTGTATTCGGTTGGTGATGCTTGCGTCTATGACTCCTGATCTCTTTCTTAGGTTTTCTATCTCCATGGTTGTCTCCCTTTGAACTTTCTTTATTGTTTGTATTTCCAGTTTCGGATCCTGAATGTTTTTGTTTAATTCATTCTTTGTGTTTTCTTGCATTTCTTTAAGGAATTTCTGTGATTCCTCTTTAAGGGCTTCTATCTGTTTACTTGTACTCTCCTGTATTTCTTTAAGGGAGTTACTTAATTCCTTCTTATAATCCTCTATCATCATCATGAGAAGTGATTTTAATTCTGAATCCTGCTTTTCAGGTGTGATGGGGTGTTCAGGGCTTGCTATATTGGGAGAACTGGGTACTGATGATGCCAAGAAACTTTGGTTTCTGTTGCTTATGTTCTTGCGCTTGCTTTTCGCCATCTGGTTAACTCTAGTGTTACCTGCCCTCACTGTGTAAGACTGGAGTCTGTATTTCCAGTTATCTTGATTATAGCAGAGTTCCTCGGAGTCTAGATGTCTCTGTGGTCTTATGCTCCTAATCTCCTGGATGGAAGAACTCCTGGGACTCAGGCCACCTCTTGGATGTGGAAATCCTGCTCTGAGTGCAGTGGCTCCTCGGCTGCTCTGAGTGCAGTGGGTCCTCGATGACTCAGGATTCAGTTTTAGCTGCTCTGAGTGCAGTGGCTCCTCGATGACTCAGGATTCAGTTTCTCCACAGGACAGGAGCAGACCGACTCTGTGTCTGCTCCAGCCCAAAGGACCAGGCAGGGGCGGAAGGGGGCTTGTTCATCTTTTTAAATAACCAATTATCTGATTAAATATATATAGTTATTATATTTTATATAATATATAATTTTCTAATATTTATACTTCTATAATAATATATAACTATAATATTAATGTACTATATACATTTTGTTTTCAGTCTCTACTTCATTCATTTCCTCCATGATCTTCATAATTCTTGGCATCTGCTTCATTTGCATTTGATTTCTTACTTTCCTGGGACATAAGTTGTTTATTTGAGACTTCTTGCATCTCTTTTCTTTGCTTGTATATTTGTGAGGCATAAGCATGTATGTGTAGAGACACAAGGTTGGATGCTGAGTCCCTTCCTCAATCACTCTCCACTTTATTCACTGGGGCAAAGCCTCAGTTGAACCAATTCCTCACTGATGTGGCTAGCCTACCTAGCCAGCTTGCTCCAGGGATTCTCTGCTTTCGACTTCCAACAAAGCAGGAATTACAAATGAGTGGGACACCCATCTAGCATTTTTGTAGTTTCCAAGGATCCAATTCAAGTCCTCACACTTGTCCAGAGAGTACTTTATCAACTGAGCTGTTTCCCAAGTCTCTCTGAGTTTTCAGTGTGAGTGTTTACAGATATGAACTTCACATTTATTATTGACTGGTCTGTGCTCTTGATGTTCTGATTTATTGTACTTTCATTATCATTTGAGTCTATGAAAGTTTTAATTTCCCCCTTGATTCCTTCACTGACTCACTCTTCACTTCAAAGTAAATTGGTTGGGATTCAAATAGTTGTGTATTTTCTGAGATTAGTTATTGGCTTCCAGATTAAACTACTCTAGTCTGATAGGATGCTGAGAATTACTTCAATTTAGGTCTTGTTTTCTTGTAGTCTGTTTTGGATAAAGTTCTTTGAGCTACCGATTAGAATGTTCTTTTTCCTATCAGTTGGGTGGATAGTTCTGTAGATATCTCTTAATTCTATTTGATTAATGATATAATTTAACTCTGAAGTTTATTTGCTAATTCAGTTTGGAAACTCTATCTAGATGTAAGAGTGAGGTATTAAAGACCTTCTTTATTTTTGTGCTTTAAGATGTATAAGATGTGAATATATATATATATATATATATATATATATATATATATATGGGTTGCTACTCTTTAACCAGCCTACAGTAGTCTTCTATCTTTTGGTTGATTGGTTTGGAGTTTACTTTATCAGGTATGACATTTGCTACCTTGGCTGGTGTCTTCCATTTATTCACCTGGGAGTTTGATTTCCAACCTTTGACTGTTTCCTAGGTATGTGGCACCAGTTCTTAAAACATCTCATGAAAACTCTGCTTTCCATGTTGTTTGGCAAATGGCATTTGTGTAAATTGAGCCACAGAAATTCTCTGAGGATTCCATCTTTAATTTCCAGAGATGGTTTCTGTGTATTGTTTCCTTTAGTTGCTTTATAGACAATCCCAGGTGCTGTCTTATATCTTATATCACTACTGAGAAAATTTGGCATTGTATTTCCAACACAAACTCAATATCTTTATACATACATTTTTCTCCACTGTTGTGCTAGTATTTCAATAACTGTACAGACATCTTCTGTTTAGTATATATTATATAATAGCTACAGATTTTATAAATGCCATCATTATCAACATTGAGATTTTTCTTATGTTTTCTGCTCATGTTGAGTCTTTTGACCTCAAATATTTTTCAACCTCCCATTTAACATGTTTGACATAGGCTATCAGTTCAAATCGATGAGGTATGGCCTATGGAGTGGATGTCTTGGTCTTGTTTTGGTTTTGCTGTGATTAGTATCCTGAGATATTCTCCCTTTTTTCACATTTCCTTGCTTCTCTATGATCACATAAACACAGGACTAACATGTAGAGTGCTGACAAAGGCCAGTAGTCATCCTGCCTCAGCCTCCCAAATGCTAGAATTATATGTGTAATCCACTATGCTGTTTAAATCCCTTGTTACAAATTGATATATGAGTATGATAAATTCTATATTTGATCAGATGTATTCAGAAGGGATTGATTCTCTATTATTCTGTACAGCTGCCAGAAGTGAGTTAATTCATGTTTCCAGCAAGCATACTGTTAGGCCGAAGGATGAATTCTATGTACTCCCATTTCTAGTGTCCATCCTAATGTTTAAAATGCAGTAGTCTACAGTTTACAATCTTCTTCAGCTTCTAACATATCTCATAGAATCTTTGATAACTGGTTTATAATGCAACATAGCCTGTCAGCTAAAACACATAGTCTGTAGAGTAAGCAGAAATTCTTTAAAGTCTTATAAAAGGATATATTCTAACTGAGCATTTGGAGAAGTATATTACTTATGATATTTTAGGCTCTAAGTGAACCAGGTCATAGCCCTAAGTAACTCTCATTTCAATGGACTTTTATTTATTAATTTACAATTCAGATGTCATTCCCTTTCCTCATTTTTCCTCCCTAGAACCACCTATCCCATCCCCCCTCCTCTTTTTTGCTTTTATACCATTTGAATTACATTCAAGTATTCAGGTCAGTTCTAGGTTGAGGGACTAGCAACACAATAGATGCAAATAGTCAAGGAACAAGCAAGACAATAAACACAAATAGTCAAAGAACAAGCAAGGCAATAAACAAAATTTTGTGAACACTCTCATGATCACTTCAATGGACTTTTATTATTTAGAAGAACTTCAAAGGTAAAGTAGTTGGTTAACTTTATGACTAAGTAGTCCATTCTCCTTTTTCCTTTTCTTTCTTTCTTTCTTTTTTTTTTCTCTTCCACAATAAGTAGAACTTTTCACAGGGGCTTAGGATGCACCACTGAAATCTATAGACATAACCTGAACTGCAGCCATAAACATGGGTGTCAGCTAATGTAATTCAATATTTTAACACATACAAATATGTATAGAGTATGTAATGTATAAAAATCAGCCTAATGTGATAATACATAAATAGTGAATATGTTAAAAGGAAAATTTTAGGATATGCTTAGAAGTTTCAAATATTATAGGGAAAAGAACAACAAAGTAAGAGGATTTGGAAACATGGGGCTAGAGAAGGCTAGCTCATGTATTTCTCCATCTGGTAAGTAGGTACTGATGACAAACATGATATTCAATGACGGGCATCAAAATGTTACTGTTCTGTCTTTAAAAGGAACATTGTGTTACAACACATGTAATAGAACTATCTCTTACCATTCCTTCAGAGACATGTGTCCAACCTCATATCTCTATCCTGTAGTAGGATAGAATTGAAAAGGGATAAGCCTGCTCAAGACTCAATCTTGTTTGTGTGCTTAAATCTTTTTAGTATACTTAAAAGTAATAGAGACACTCTTCCTGTGGAAAAGCTTCTGAAGGGGAAGATAGTGACGATGGACTATTTCACAAAAAGCACAACCCATGGCAAATTACCCACTTTGTTAAAGCCTTGGTTTTCTTTTATGTAAAAATAAAGATAATGATAGCCTCAATCTAATAGGGTTGCTGAAAAAATAAATGTAACAATGTATAAAATGTGATTATTAAAGGACATAGGATATTTTAAATACACGATAAATGGTAGCTATTATCATTGTTCGTTAGTAGTAGAAGTAACAGCAGTCAACAAGACTCAGTCAATACTCAGGGATGTATGCTTATTACCATGCATTAGCATAAAAGGGAAAATCATTGAACTAAGTGACACGTTAAATAGATATAATGGTCCCTTGTGCTTGGAACTAAAATCTGCATATTGACTTCACAGCTGTAGCACTATTAATTAAATCCTGTCCTTCAACATGTAAATAGCTTTTTGATAGACTGCTGCTGCCAGATTCTCTTGTTCCCTACTGCTCTCACTAGGAGTACTTGAGCATCTTTTGAAGTCTCCAAGGCTATTTTTCATGCATTAATTTAAGATCAACAGGGGTACAATTAAGTTATTGTTGCTTCCTTGGAAATTACATGACGTGGGATCATTTTACTTCCAAGTAACACACGCAGCCATAAAGATAAGCATTTTTCATCTGGCATATGCAAGATACCAAGAACCATACTAAAAATTCAACTCATACTTTTATTTTCCAAAAGAGCTAACCTAACATTATTCTGTCGTTTGATGCTAAGCAAATTTATTAGTCAATTTTCTTTACTATTTAACATTTTGAGAGGTATAAGACATTTTTATTTTTGTGATCCCTGGGTGTTTTCAATGTTTTAAATTCTCTAAGCACTTTCACATGTATATTTATACACAAGTAATTTTATACATAAAAAGAAAGCAGATAATGTAAAGAATTTCACAGTGATTGGTCCTACATAATTCATTGATTTCAATTCAGTTTTCTTCTAAACAAAATGATAGGAACCATGGCTGATATTACCTGATTGCCTACTCTGGATACATACATTATTTTATATGTTTTGTTCTATGACTGCAGGGGCCCTCTAAGGCAAGCAGTATTTTCTTTATTCTATGCAAAGAAGGGAGACAGACTGTGTGAAAGGAGGCCAACCACTGAGATTCAGCCCACAAATCTCTTACATTATCAAATCTGACTTTTCAGTGTGTACTGGCTTTCTTTCTGAGAGGTATGATGTTTACAGACCTTTTCTAAGGTAATCTGATTTATTAGGACTTTGATTCATTAAGACAAAAGCAATTTTAAGATACCTTCAATAGCACCCAATATCTCATGTGCATGCACAAATCCACATATATGAATTTATGGTTCTGGGAATGAATTCCCATAAAGACTCTGCAAATGCTTGTCAAGTACCTATATCTTCAGTTTCTACTATTCCATTTCATCAGGTCACAATTGCCTGTGAGAATTCATTTTTTCTTGTTAAATTCTCCATTTGTATACCTTACTTGAGGATTCAATGAAGTCAATAAACTAAGGTTGTGTGTGTGTGTCTATTATTCCTTTAAATTCCTTCTATGAACATGACTTGGTGAACAGTTGATCTAGACCCAGTTGTTTATTTTTCTACCAGTTTTTAGTTTGCTTGGTTTTGGGGTTGTATATAGCATTTCAATTTCAAACCTTTAAAATTGTGAGTAGAAGAAACTAAAATGTCAGTTTCTGCTAGATTGCTTTGATCTACCCTTTGTAAACATAGATTTGTTTTTATTTCTGAATGCTAGAACTTGGATAATTCTGCCTTTTATTTCTCAGTTTAGGTTAAGCACATCATCTGACAATTAGTGTAAAACTGTCTTTTGCCTTTTTTAATGGATGATTACATGGGTAACCATTAAGTGAAATTTTGGAATGAGATATTTGTGACGATCTGGTTCCTAGTACTTTAAGCATAACATCTCAAGGAATCAATTTAGAGCCATTTATAGAAGCAGCATTTTTGAAACTGTAAAAATTTTGGCAGCATTGGGAGCTAGAAAGATGATATTGACTTTAAACTTTATATGTAAGTAGGAAATAGGCACTTGGGAGTGGGAATGAATTGACAGCATATATAGCTGAGTTTCTTAACCATTGAAGAAAAAAATCCAGCTTGTCTGTTAATAGCATAATTAATTCACTTAATAAATAACACAATTAGGAATTTTGAAAAATACTCTTAAATTGTCATAAAAATTAAACCCATGGAATACATTTGAGTAGGTTGGTGCTTTAGTAATTTTTTTATTGCTATGATAAAACACCTGACTTGGCAGCTCATAAGGACAGTGTTTAATTAGGCTTCTGGTTTTAGAGAATTAGAGGGATAGTGGCAGGAATGCCTGAGAATTCATACCTTGATCTGAAAGCAAGACACACACACACACACACACACACACACACACACACACGAGAGAGAGAGGGGGGGGAAGAGAGAGAGAGAGAGAGAGAGAGAGAGAGAGAGAGAGAGAGAGAGAATGGCATGAGTCTTTGGCCTTAAAGTCTGACCCAAGTGACAACATCTTTCCTCAAGATCACTCCTCCTAATCTTCCCCAAACAGTTCTCTAAACTCAGGTCCAAGTACCTTTCATTCAAAACCACAAAAGATTTCAGATTAGGTGCTTCCTTCACATGCATAGGAAAAGTCAGGATAAGTAAGAACAGACTTTATTCCAAAGCTAGAAAAAGATGTAGGCCGTCAGAATTCAACATAATTGTGATAGGGCAGTTGGAAATTGTGAAACAGAAGAGTGACTCAGTGAAAAGGAGGAAGCTTTACACAGCTTCATCTGTGCAGTTCCCAGTTATAAAGAACAGACATCTTGTCTTTGAGGTAAGCTAGGCTGTTCTTATGGAACATGCCTAGTTATCCTACTCATAGTATAAGTCCACAATTCTTAAAAGCCTTAAATATAGAGTCAGGGTTTAATGAATTAGTAATTCCTCTGTTGAGATGGGTTACCAGTGGAGAGAAATTTTGTTTTATTATTTCTCCTGGTTTAGATGCATGGAGCTAGGCACAGTCTTAAGACAAAAGTCATGGCACTGTCTGAGGGGCTTATCACAAGTCAGGATACCTGAAGTTAAATAGCCTTACACCAAGATTAAAAGACTCTAGGAGGCAACTGTGATGAATAGAGGCCAAATACTATCAAACCAAAATGAACAGAAGCCAAAACGCTCTGCTCATACAGAGAAATGCACAGAAGGATGAAAATGTAGTCTTTACTATGTGATCATAGCTTTGAGACTGATATCACTGAGCCTGAATATAATGGATGGATGAATGAACTTTGCATCCACCCACAAGGAAGTTTTGCTGCTGTAGAATCTAAGAGCTCTCCTATTCCAGTAAGCTACTAAACATCCATAGGAACACTCCTCCATCATAGTGTTTAATGCTTGATGTGTTATAAAAGTACAAAGACAGGCCAATATGTACACATGTTCTGTGTTTTGCTTGCTTCTCCCATTTTCCACACATCTGGGCCATGTGCCCTAGCTAGACATGCCTCAGCAATCTCAGGGTCTACAAACCTAATAGTCTGATAAAGGTTGAGAATCTGCCTGAAAAGTTAATAATAGCAAGACGAAGCTTGAGGTACACAGAGAAAGAGATTTGTAAAGTGAAGATAGCTCACTTAGACATGCAACACAATAGGCTTAGAACAAACATACTTCATGTAAAACAGAAGAGTTCCCAAGTTCATCTGTGACAACAACCACATCCATCTGGCACATTCTGACTTTAAAGAACCCAAAAGGAAATGCTCAGGTGCTTCTTCTTTGTAATCCTTCACACTTGTTTTTACTTAATTATTACTAATATTTTGACCTTATCTTATTTTTAATTATTTAGTTTTTTGAGATTATAATATAGGTATATAATTCCCCTTCCCTTACCTTTCTCTAAACCTCCTACGTATACCTTCTTACATTCTTTGAAATTCATACCTTTTTCCCACTAACTGTTGCTATACACAAACACACAGACACTATCACCCATATACAATCACACACACACACACACATCTGTATGTATTCCTAAATATATAATTATAACTTATTTAGTCTGGAAAACATTGTTTCAGGGCTGACCATTTGGTATTGGATAACTAATCAGTGTGCTCTTCCCTGAGGATGATTCCTTCTCCAACTCTCATAATTTCTTAGATGTTTATGGTTCATTTTGTAGGGTCTTGGATTCTCTCTACCCTCAGCCCCACCATCCCCATTGGGATGTCTATTCTTTCTGTCATTGTTCAGGCCACAATTATGTAATTATGTTGTTGAGACTTTACTGTGAAACATCTGTAATCCCACAGAAAACACCCCTGTCCTTTGACTCTTACAAATTTTCTGCCCCTTTTATAAACTGTTCCCTGAGTCTTAAGGTGTGGAAGTGGTATTGAAAATGCAACCATTCTGGAAGTTGTCTCCTGTACCAATGCATTCAAGTCTATCCCCCAATATCTCTTTTATTAAATTTAGTAAATCAAGTTTTGTATTGATGTCTTTGATCTACTTGGACCTTAGTTTTGTGCAGGGTAATAAAAATAGAACTACTTACAGTCCTCTGAATGGAGACACCTAAACAGACCAACATCATTTGTTGAAGGTGCTTTTTTTTCCATTGTATGCTTTTGACTGCCTTCCTCCTCTTCCTCCTCCTCTTTCTTCTCCTTCCCCCTCCTGCTCTTCCTCCTTCTTCTTTTTGTAAAAAAGTCAAGTTTCCATAGCTGTGTGAAGTTATTTCATTGTCTTTGGTTCAATTCCATTGATCAATCTGTCTGTTTCTATACCAATACTATGCAGTTTTTTTTATTATTGCTCTGTAGTACAGCTTGAAGTCGGGGATAGTGATACCTCCAGAAGTTCTTTTGTTGTACAGTATTGTATTAGCTACCCTTGGTTTTTTATTTTTTCATATGAAGTTGATAATTGTCCTTTCAAGGACTGTAAAGAATTGTGTTGGAATTTTGATGTGAATTGCATTGAAAGTGTGATTGCTTTGGTAAGATGGATTGAATGAATTAGGTAGTGCTCCTTCTGTTTCTAGTTTGTTGAATAGTTTAAGGAGTATTAGTCTTAGCTCTTCTTTGAAAGTCTGGCAAAATTCTGCACTAAAACTCTCTGGCCCTGGACTTTTTTTGGTTGAGAGACTTTTAATATTACTTGTATTTCCTTAGGGGTTATAGGATTGTTTAAATAATTTATTTGATCTTGATTTAACTTTGGTAAGTAGTAAATATCTAGAAAATCATCTATTTTATTTAGATTTTTCAATTTTGTGGAGTACAGGCTTTTGAAGCAATGTTATGTGTCCCATTTATTTATTCATTTTGTTTATTTGGATACTATCTTTCTGTTTTTTAGTTAGTTTGGCTAAGTGAAGGTGACAGCTTCGTGAACTAAACACCAATAGCTCATACACTAAGGTCTACAATTGTTAAATGGGATCTTATAAAATTGAATTGTTTCTGTAAGGCAAAGGACATCATTAATAGGACAAAACAACAGCCTACAGACTTGGAACAGATTTTCACAGACCACATATCTGACAGAAGGCTAATATCTAAAATATATAAAGAACTCAAGAAGATAGACATTAACAAATCAAATAACCAAAGTTTTAAAAAATGGGGTACAGAGCTAAATAGAATCATAACCGAAGAATTTTGAGTGGCTAAGAAGCACCTAATGAAATGTTTAACATCACTAGACATCAAGGAGATATAAATCAAAATGACCCTTAGATTCCATCTTACACCATTCAGAATAGCTAAGATCAAAACCTCAACTGACAGCACCTGTAGGCAAGGATGTAGAACAAGGAGAACACCTCATAGTTATTGGGAGTACAAACTTGCACAACCACATTGAAAATCAATTTGATAGTTTCACAGAAAACTTGAAATAGTTCTATCTCAAGACCACTCCTGGGCATATGATGCTCACTATACCACAGGGACACGTGTTCTACTATGTTCATAGTAGCTTTATTTGTAATATCCAGAAATTAGAAACAACTTAAATGTCCCTCAACTAGAGAATGGAAAAAGGAAATGTGATACATCTGTACAATGGAATACTATTCATCTATTAAAAACAAAGGCATCATGAATTTTTCGGGCAAATGGATAGAATGTGAGAATATCATCCTGAGCGAGATAACACAGACTATGAAAGAAACATGTGGTATGTATTTACTTATAATTGGACATTAGCCATAAAGTGCAGGATAGCTATGCTACAATCTACAGACCCAAAGAAACTGGGTAATAAGGAGGGCCCAAGGGGTGATGTGTGATTCTCAGAGGAGGAAACAAAATAGTCATCAGAGGTAGATGGAGAGGGGTAACTGGGTGGTAGCTGTGGTGAGGAAGGGTATGAGGATGGTGACCAGCTGCGGGAACAAAAGGAGGTAGGAGTGGGCTGGGAGTGAGAATGGAAATTGGTGGGGACATCTTTGGGACTAACTGGAGACCTGGGAATAGGGTAGGCTACAGGGAATCTATGGAGGTGACCCAACTGAGACTCCAACCAGCTGGAGATAGAGAAATGGCCACCTAGTATAGCAAGGCAAGACTTCTAGTAGAAAGAGGAGGCATCAACCCACGCACAAAACTTTCAACCGAAAATTTGTCCTGTCTACAAGAGCCACAGCTATAAGGATGGAACAAACACTGAGGGAACAATCAGTCAATGACTGGCCCAACATGAGATCATCCCATGAGAAGAGAGTCAACTCCCCAACACTATTAATGATACACAGCTATGCTTGCAGATAGGTACAGAGCATAACTGTCTCCCAGGAGGCTTCATCCACCAGTGGACAGAAACAGGTACAGAGACCCACAGGCAAACATCAAGCAGAGCTTGGGAAATCTCTGTGGAAGAATAGGGGATAGAACTGAGTGTGACAGAGGGGTCAAGGACTCCACAAGAAGACCTACAGAGAGAATTAACCTGGGCTCATGGGACTTCACAGAGACTGAACACCAACCAAAGATTATTCAGGGGTTGCACCTAAGCCCCCCACATTTGTCACAGATGTGTAGTTGGTCTTCATGTATGTCTCCTAAAACTTGGAGCAGATGCTGTCTCTCATTCTGTTGCCTGCCATTGGATCTCCTCCCTGCTACCTGGACTGCCTTACTGGGTTTCAATGTGAGAGGAGGTGCTTAGCACCTGCTGGAAGTAGATGTCCTAAGGTGGTGTCTTACCCAAGAGAGGCTTCCCCTCTCTGAGGAGAATGGGAGGAGGTAATGGGAAGAGGGATTTGTAAGGGCAGAGCTGGGAGGAGAGGAGAGGGGGATATGGCTGGGATGCAATGTGAATTAAAAATAAACTGTGGCAAGGAAAAAAAGAAAATGCATTCATTAGAACAGGCCTCCGCAACTATCAATTTTGATTGGTTGTGGGTTTTTTATAATGCTCGTTATCTGTTCAAAGTAAAGTTTCTTAATGAGAAATGAAGACTACTACATTAATCTCTATGGGTAAAGACAAGTATTTAGGGATTATGCTGATTTAGTGAAGTGGTGTTTGAGGGTTCTCTTCCAAGATCCATATCTTCATTAGGCTTGGTAGTTGAATAGGTTTTCAATACCAAGCATAATTTCCCTATTGTTGATTGAGTCTTACATCCAAGATTTATGCTTTTGACACTCATGGTGGTGCATACCATGAATCTCAGCAATAGGGAGATAAAGACAGGCAGATCTTTGTCAGTTCAAAGCTAGTCTTATATAGAGTGAGAGCTTGTCCCAAACCAACCAACCAAATAAAATTTTATATGTTATTACTCACTTTACATTTCCTCTAATTTTCTCTGTATATGCTTTTATTAGGCAATCTTTTCTTTTTTCAAATGACTCACTTTTTATGCTCCCACTTCTTAGCATTTTTTACTCATCCCTCCCCTAGAATTTCCTCAGTTTGTCTTTTCATTATTGCTTCTATTGCCACTTTCAGGTATTTTACAGTTTCAATTATTTCCTTCACCTGTTTAATTGCATTTTTCTGTATGTCATTAAGGAATTTATTTGTTTCCTTTTTAAAGACCTCTATCTGCTTAATTGTATTATCCCGTATTTCTTTAAGGGATTTATTCATTTTCTTTTAAAAGTCCTCTATCATCATTATAAGATTGGATTTAAGGTCATTTTTGTGTTTCTGTTGTGTTAGAATATCCAGGGCTTGTTGGTATTGTGTTTGATATACTGATGTGTAGATTGTTGTCTATCTGCAGGTACAAGATAAGGTGAGATCCTGGGATTGGGCAGTGGAAAAGGAAGGCAGGCTGAGAATTTTAGGGACAATGACAGAGAGACAGAGAAAAAAAGAAGAAGGGAAGGAGAGGAAGAAATAAGATAGAACCTATAGGAAAGGAAGAGGAGCCAGAACCACACAGTCATGGAAGCCATTAAGTATTGGGGATTTCTTAGACATATAATTAAATATTAAGTGGGGTGAGTTTGCCCCATCTAGCTATATAGCTTGTGCTTATTTTAATTGAGCTTTGAGTTCGTTGTGTGGACATTTTGTGGGTTGAGAATTTACTAATATAAATCTGACTGATAAATTACAAGTCTCTAGAGTTTTAATTTTATCGGGGCTGGGAATTAATCCACAACAAGAGAACCACGAGATGGGAGTTTGCTACATGGGGCTAGCCATGGAGGCAGCAAGGTCGAGGGGGCCAGAGAGTAGCCAGTGCTAGCTTAGGATGGTGCCTTTTAAAATATTTCCCCCTATACTGGTGTTACATAGAATATCCAGGTGCTTTGGAAGTGTCATGTTTCCCTGGCTTTTGTTGATCATGTTCTTTCAAAGTCCTTTAGCCATTTGAATGGTTTTGGTCTCTGGATGTTCTTGTTTTAGTAGGTATTGGGAGGGGGTTGAACCTGGATGGCCCTGGTGTAGCAGTCCTCTGATGGGTATCTAGGTCTGTATGGTTCAGTACCCTCTGTTCTGTTGAAGGTGAGTAGAACAGTGCCAGGAGAATGGAGATCCCCTGAGATAGCAGACTGCTCAGGGCTGCTTGGCTTGACCCAGAAGTCTCATGAGAGCAGAGAAGATGGGTGGAGAAAAGGAAGCTTACCTGTATGGATCAGAGTCTTAGATCTGATGAAAGTGGGAGGAGAGGTGGCAGGAGAATGGAAGTTCCTATGGGCTAGCAGGCTGCTTAGGGCAGCTTGGCTTGGTCCAGAGAGCTCAGTAATCGGGGAAGATGTGTGGGAGAAGGGAAGCTTACATGTAGGACTCAGGATCTGAAGCCTGATGATGAAGGTGGAGGAGGGATGTCAGGAGAATGGAGATCTCTCTGAGATAGCAGACTGCTCAGAGCCAAGAATATACTTTCTTCTTAGCATCTCGTGGAACTTTCACCAAAATTGATCACAGACAAGGATATAAAATAAATATTATTCCAGCCTATCTCAATTTATCTATAACTATTGTATTCATCTTTCTTTACAAGATCTCTGAAGAAACAACAGAAATCTTACAAACTTCTGGAAACTGAATAAATCACTTCTGAATTAAAAAAAATGGGTCGATTCAGAAAGTAAGAGATTAAAGACTTTCTACACTTGAATGTAATGAATACAAAATACACTAAAATTTATGGAACACAATGACTGTGGTTCTAAGTGACAAGTTCTAAGTGCTTACACGAACACGTTGGAGAGCTCTCATATTAGCAACATAACAGCACTCCTGAAATCCCTAGAAGAAAAAGAAGAAATCACAGCTAAGAGGAGTGGATTGCAAGAAATAATCAAACTCAAAGGCTCTTATCAATAAAATGAAAAAAAATACAAAGACTTAAGAAAGTCAGTTCTTTAAGAAAATCAACAAGATAAACAAACTCTTATCCAAATTAGCTAAAAGGCAGAGAGAGGGCATCCATTTAACAAAATCAGAAATGGAAAGAGGGACATAAAACAGACACTGAGGAAATCCAGAGACTTCTAAGACATATTTTAAAAACATGTACTCCACCAAATTGAAAAATCTAGAGGTAGATACTATTCTCACTATATAATACATAATAAAGACAGTTTACAGAGAGCCTGTAGCCAAGATCAACTTACATGGACAGAAACTGGAAGTAAGGCAATTAATTCAGTAATAAGACAAGTTTGTTCACCCTCTCCATAAATATGAGATAAATTCTTTGAAGAACATACACATTTTCCTGAGTCGTCAATTTAGAAACATAAAAAATGATGTTATGTTTTGAATAATGCGGTTCCTGATACTTCAGGTATGGAATCTCCCTGTCCAGTGGATTTACCTCATCATCACTCAACATCAACATCTGCTGTCTAAACTGAGTAGTTCTCATTTGCTTTCGGGAGTCATTTGGGCTGCAGCAAACCACACTTGTGGCCTATGACTTGTGGCTTGTGACTTTGAAGGTCTTCAATTCTTCTCACCCTGTCATGTATTTGCCATTATGTTGGTGGGGGATAGAGTTTGCCAGGAGCACATTATCATGTTCAACCAACTGAATGTTGAGAGACACTTGAGGTGCTGTCCCCATAACTTGACTCCTTAGGAGTCTGCTGAGATGATGACCTCTAAAGCTGCCTGGCTTCTTAACTTCTTCCACATAGGTGGCATTATTTTTCTCAATAAACCTGTATTGGTTTTAGTAAGAGAGAGTTTAGCCACCAACTGAAAACCTTGAGCTGCTGAGGGTAGGGCATGGATGCTAATGTTAATGAAAGCAGCTTGCTGCCTCCCAGGAAGTAGCTTGAATGGCTTCCTGGGCGATGTGCTGCTATGCATTTTTAAAGAAAATTCGAATATAGAAGTGGAACTCTTGATGGAGGAAATTGAACATAAGGTCATTCTAGAACAGCAGTGTGTAGAACAAATAGAACACCAGCAAAAATCATTAAGATTATGGACTCTCTTGCTGTGAAGTTAATTAGTAAACTTAATGCACATAATCTCATGGCTCGGAAACTTAATTAGAAGGAAAATTAGAAAGATAAAGAATTTAGATGGTATTTGCAATGGCTCATGAGATAGAATCAGATTTAACATCATGTCTGTCACTTTTTCTTTTTCCTAACAAAATAGCAATTCATGGCTTTGGCTATTTTTGTGCAACAAAATAAAACTTTACTTCCAATTAAATGATAATAAATTAAGTTTTAGCTAGCTCATCAAAGAGGATCAGAGAATCTTAAAATATACTTATAAAACAGAACTCTGATAATACAAAGGAAGTAAATACTCATTACTACATGCTACATTAGTTTTCCTTATTGATATTTCTTTTTAAAAATCGAAGAATCTTATAAAGTATCCCAAATAATTTCTCTTTGCACAGAGAAAGCTTATTGTTTATTTTATGAGAAGTTGTCCATTAAATATGTTGAAGCAACATGTGTGTAAGCCTACATTATAGTAGGCTTACATTTGATTTTATTATGTAACTGGGCATCATAGAATGCCCTCAAAGCTCCTGTTGATTGAGAACAAGAGTTCTAGAGCCTTTGTGTAGTATGTCTTTATATGAAAATACAGAATGAAAAGGAAAGGAGAACAACTGCATAGAGCAAGATAGAAAAAAACTGGCTGTGGTGCAATAGCCACATTATACCATAAGCTAATCATGATCAGGTAAGGACCAGTCTCAGATCCCCTATCTCTGTAGAGTTACTGTAACAGCCTTAGTTTACTTAACTCTGAATGTGGCATTTAAAATCATTTAATTATTAACAGTTCTTTTGATGGCATCACATGTCTACTCCTGACAGCATCCTCATCCCACTTCAAGTCAAGAGCTGAGCATCAATACCTCCATGTGGAGTTACTTCAATTGTAGCAAGCTAATGACTGAACAAGAACTGCCCTAATTTCATCTGCAAACATAATGTCTAAAAAGGACAAACAGAGGAAGGATAGTCAATTGTTATGCTCTACCAATACAGGGCAAATTTGTCCTTTATAATTCCTGTTTCAGTTAAAGTCTGTAAGATGTTCTGGGCCAGAAGACTGAATACAGATTCTCTGACATTATAAAGACTATTAGGGACTGTCCAGGTCGTCAGATGTCTTTGTCAATTGTTTAAGTTTTGGAAGATGTGTCTTTGTGCTTTTTGCATATTCAGGTAATATTTAATTCCTTCTCAAGTCTCTAATGGGGTTAAAGACTACTTATAGTCTCACAATTAAACTTAAGTTGTTTAGCATTAATGAAGGTGTTCTAGATATGAAAGGATGGTTTTTAGAGGGTAAGACAAGTTCAAATAAATTATCATTGAGGTACAGAATTCTAAACTCACTAAGTTAGGATAGATGATAGAATACTTTATCTTAATTGCCAAATATGATGGACTGGATGTTATAAATGTATATCATACCTTATAATTTACATAATTGTTATACTTGGGTTCAGTAAATATCTGAGAAAAAAGAGACTTTTTAATTGTTCAAAAAGGGGGAAATGTAGTGAGTTGGCCAAGTGCTGCTTGTATTTTAATAAGTGCTGGTCTCCAAGATTTAGAGTGGCCAAATATCATTTGGGATGTGGCCCCTAAGTTAATTCTGATTGGTGAATAAAGATGCCAGCAGCCAAAAGTGGGAGAAAAAAGGCATAGACGGGGTTTAGGTTTAACAGGTTAGAGACTAAAAGGAAGGAGCAGGCAGGGAGAGAGATGCCATAGCTTAGCGTAGTGTGCTGGAGAGAAGAAAGGATCCACCATGGGTTAGCCATAAAATATGGCTATGTGGGCTGACTAATTGAAGCTAATAGCAGCCCCAATGAAACATAGTAAGTAAAAATGGGGCTATGGATACAAAGTAGGTTCTAACAGCGTGTAGGTTAAGCAGTTGCCCAGTTATTATGCTGCATAAGGCATATTAAAATATAAAGGCTGTGTATATGTGTGTGTTTCATCTGAGAACATGACTGATCAGAAGCATGAAGGAACCATGCTCAGGATTATTTAAATAATTACTACAAGAGTTTGCTACTGAAGGAGTCCCTGATGAAAGCTAATGATCAGAGGTTATCATTGGCATTTGAGCTTAAAGTTCTTGGATTGAAGAAACTTCAGATATTATATTTTTCTGTGGTAAGAATTTCACTGTATTTCCTGGCATATTCAGATAAAATGACACCCCTGAAAATAAAATAGAAATGTATCGTGGACATTTTCAAGAAAAGTTACACTTTAGTTGACACACAATGGTGCTAAAAATAAAACTGAGTTACCTCAGTGGAAACTTTGATGCTTGAAAATTGTTCATGTTGGCAGTGCTGTTTTTGATGTGAAAGTTGTTTGTCAAGGTTCTGAAGAATAGGAGTCAAATTTGTGAGGAGGTGTGATGATAGTAAAGCCAAAAGCTGAGCATTTATTGTGTATCCCAATGGCTAAAGGAATGAAAGTTTGCATCCTTACAAAATGGCAGCTATTTAGATCTGAGAGAATTCTATGAGAATTCAGTATATATCTAAATAAGAGTGGAAACACCATTATTTAAGATATGAAAGTGTAAGAAAGAGGTAGGAATGAATCATTCAAATTATTAAATCAATTTTCCTTTTCTATTTTGCCTGTTTTCTTTCTCATCTGTTTAGTGATCTTAATTTTAAATTATCACTTTATAATAGAGCAGGGAAGACACACCTAAAATATTGGTAGCATGATTCCATGGGCTGAAACCCCTGTCTAAATAAAGCTAAAAGAATTGACTGAGTACCAACATTCATCTCTCTTTCCTTCCTCACTGTGGACACAATGTGATCAACTACCTCTATTTTTGCTCCCATCCTACCCCATCATTATGATTCATACCCTCAAATTGTGAACACAGATATTCTTTTGCTTCCTTAACATTCTTTTTCCAGGTGTTTGTTAGAGAAAGTAACCAATGAAGAAAATTTGTGTTACAAAATATTTGAACCTGTTTCTAGTTAAATTGTGGCTCAGCCCCTAGCAAACAACTTTAATCCCTCTGGTTGGAATACAGAGATGTTCTTAGTATTCATTTTTAATCCAAAACTATGAAGGTAAAGTTAGTTTGTAGAAGTAAGTACCCATTGTTTAAAAGTGGGGTGATAATTTTCCATGACTACTTCCTGCTGAGTTGGGTGAAGAATTCCTTTTTTCTTTTTTTTGAGTGAGGAGGGGCATGGAAATTAGAAAAAAATGGTTATATTTAAGAAAGCTGGTTGTAGGAGTCTCTGTATCTTCAGAAAGGTCAGGGCTTAACTAAAGGACTATTTAAAACAGTCTGAATGGTTGGATGAACCAAGGTCATTGAGAATCAACAGCCATTCCTTAAGCTGTTCTAGAAGCAAGTTTTTGGAATCAGCATCAAATGTGGGATGATCAGGCAGGGAGCTGGAACAGTTGATCATCTGAGCATTCTCAGGGATGAATTTTGTCTAACTTTCTATGTACAGACCAGAAAAAACATGACATATCTTCCTATTGGAGCTCCTTTTAAAAGGCAAATATTGACAATGTTGCTTTTCAAATGTCAGATTTCTTCATGGTCCAAAGGTATTAGTTGAATTAAAGTTGATATTAATACACCATCAAAGCGAGGCAAGGTCTATAATAGATTGCAGTAGCCTAAAAATGCTGGTTTTAAACAACCCACATGATTTCTTCATTTGTACATAAAGCTATGAATGTCTTTGTTCTATCATTATAGGTAAAAGTAACTTTTATTCACCAGATATAAGTGTTGTAATTGTGCTTTAAAAACTCTCTCTCTCTCTCTCTCTCTCTCTCTCTCTCTCTCTCTCTCTTTCTCTCTGTGAACTCTAGCTGGCTAGTTTAACTTGCCTATTGTGTCCTAAACTCCTCTCCAAGCTGACTGATTCAAATTGGCCTTTTTAGGGCTAGAAAATTGCTGAAGGAAGGCCACAGACTTAAATAGCATGTAAGAACAAAGAACATTTATTTTGCAGAAACAACTAGAATGCTAATGTCACAATCATTTCAGAATTGTGATCCAGAATAAGACATTCAAGCTCCTTTTATAACCAAACTGCTTAATTGCTTCTGAGATAACAATAGACTTCTAAAAACTAGAGCACATTTTGATGGGTTATAAAAACGATTAACTGAAGGTCATAAAGAAGGAGCTAAAGATATGTACAACAGGAATAAGAACAGTAGATAAAATATTGACAGGGTTTATCTATACAAAACTTTACAGACTACTTAGTAATGTTTTTAACTCTCCATGAGCTTACAAGGTAGTAACAAACAATTAATGCTTAGCCAGATAATTACTTTTAGTGAATATGCGTGTAGACATTTTCTATTTATGACCTGAATTTATATACAAACTTATAATGAACTTTTTACCATGTGAAATGACTCTGAAAATCCCGTGAAAGTTGTCTAAAAGGACAAATGCTGAGAACAGGCCTCCTTCTCTTTTTCTTCTGGAGACTTTAGCTTAGAGCCACACAAATTTCTGCTGAGGTTGAACAAAGGCTACTTTGCTTAGCCTCCTAGTGCTGTTTTACTATGAGGTGTTAAACTAGAGACTGCAGCTCCTACCCTCAGAACAACCCAGACAGGGTGATCAGTTGTGGAAGCAAAGTATCTTACACTTAGAATGAGTAGGAAATGGTTTATGGCCTACTTTCTAAGTGGAGACAAAATATGATAAAAAAGGGTCCTCAGTTTCTCTTGGTTTCTGACTGAATTACTCTGGCTTTAAACTAACTGGCAATTTGTGCTAATTTTCTGGCTCCTTTCTTTCCTTGGAACCTGTCTCTCTCAAACTGTCCCAGTCCAAACTGCCTCTGAACTCCACAATCTGAACTGCCACCCATTGAACTGTCAATACCTCAACTCCCTACTCAGCTGAAATGCATGATCAGAACTCAACTGACTGATCAAAACTGACCTGAACTCAATTCCCATGCCTTCACTCAACTCTGCTGGTTCTGAACTCTTTAACTTTGAATTACACTGAGATGACTAACTGAATGAACCCAGATCTGCCTGCCTTTGACTCCTGAGTGCTAGGATTAAAGGAGTATACCACCAAGCCTAGACCTAAGCTTTTCTTTACCTGAAACTTGCTCTATAACAGGCTGGCCTTGAACTCAGAGATCTTCTTGCCTCTGTCTCCTAGGATTCCAGCTAGATCACACAGATCTAGATTGTCTTTGGATGTGATCACTTGCCAGAGCTTCCATGTTTCTGGATTTAAAAAAAATTCTGCAAGTATAAAACTGATGCAGGTAAGAACACACTCTGCATTTACTAGAAAAGTTTGAAGTTGTTAATTTGAGGAAGCAGCTGCCCTGCAGAAAAGGCCATGACAGCAAGGACTGAATGCATTGTAATCTGTGCTTACCTCTCACAGAGATTCTAAAAGAAGGTGGACCTTTTTCTTTTCCTTTTTTTTATGCTTAAAGTTTTAATTTTACATTTGAAAAGAGTGGAAAGAATCAGGTGACAAGTTTTGCTGCAGTACAAAAGAATTACAGGTCCCTAAAATCAATGGCTGTCAATCAAAGCCTAGACCCTGGTGATGTGCTTGAATAATTGAAGACTGATTTGTTAGCAGCAGAAGTGAAGTTGGGCTGGCATAGAGAAGCATTGTCAATTGCAAGCATTTTACTATGTTTTTTAAAACCACAGGCAGCAATTTAGAAAAAAGATTAGGGCAGTTACCAACTGTAAACTTGTGGCATGTTTTAGATTTAAGATTTCAACCTGGAAAGCTGTAAACTGACAGCTGGAATTGGGAACGAGGCTATAAAATTTGTTGAGAAACTGTGTTGTTCTCAAAGTGTCTATTTAAGGCAGTTAGTTTGAACCCACATGTGCTGCGGGGGCTCAATATGAGCATGCAAATGAACACACTCACTGAAGAGTGACACATCTTCTCTTAAAGCTATTAAGCACCTTTGTAGTGCTCAGCACTCCAACGCAATTGAAGGCCACCCAGATATGGAAATAAACTTCCAGATGTTATTTAAGAGAGGATACTGTGAGTTTATGCAATATAGTCCTGAGACACACTGTTGAATATAACTACTTCTGTCCTATGCCAGAATTCTCATATGTTCTTAGTTGTTTTTTAACCATGAGTTAACCTACTTCTGTCCTATGCCAGAATTCTCATATGTTCTTAGTTGTTTTTTAACCATGAGTTAACCAAAATATCACTACTGGGAACCAGAGAGATAATCGTCAGGGTAAATTCCACTAGTGTATACTAAAATTAGTGATCCAAATAGTCTAGAAAGACATTACATCAAAACATTTCTTTAACAAATATAGACATTTCCAGTGTTGGTTTTTAACATATCTCCATATAGATATCACTCTATGTAGGAGACTGTGCCCAGGAACATGAACAGATAGCTCAGAATTGGACACTGAGAAGACAGCTTGGTTCAGTGATAAGGCATTGTCAGTGCTGCAAATATGGGAGCCTTGGCATAAGAAACATGATTAATGACCAACTTAGAAGGTAAAAGTCTCTGAAATGGAAATATATGCTGATGCTTTTAAGTACAGCGTTGTGACATGGATTATATAAAATTGCATTTGAAAATTTCTCCTATGATATGCACAGATTATATTTGAAGGCTCCAGTGTATTTAAAAGAACATTGATGACAGTGTAATGCTGTGTAATCAGTAATTGTCATTTACTGAAGGCCATCCCTGGGCAGTGAGTGAACCCAAGAACATGCCCCTATTCTAAGAAGCAAGCAGATCCAGATTTGGGATCTTCCTTATGATAATTTCATTGTTTTCTTTTTATGATATGAGTTGGAAATAAACCATAATGGATTGAAAATGAGTCATAAAACAACTCATTTCCAAAGAGGAAATTCATGAGTAAATGCTAGACTTTCCTGGATGTGTCATATACTCACAACCTCACAATATATACTTTTTACCCATCCTGTATTCTAATAAAACAAATTACCACAAACTGCGAGAATTGTGTACAGTAAACGTGATTCAGAGTGAAGGTTCCTAAGTAGCAACTTTAAATCCAAACAGAATTGATCCTCTGCAACCAAAGCAGCTAGAGAGGGAGAACTGCCATTAGGAATACCATTTTTTCTTCAACTCACAATCAACCAACTCCTACTATTGAGTTTCTAATTTGTGACATATTTATTTTCTGAGTATTTTGTAGCAATTTGCGATAAGTGGGGTTTTTTGTTGTTGTTGTTTTGTTTGTTTGTTTATTTTGTTTTGAATTGCAAGAAAAACAAATACAGGACTCATATATTTCAAAAATTCCCCAAACTTACTTGAATTACAATGGCAAAAGACCCCCATGCCCACACATGACATATACTCACAGTGTATGCTTTTCTCCATCCTCTAGCCTAAAATGACCACACATGTCCTCATATCATCATTCATGACGCTCTCGTTCTACTCTCACATGGTAAATATCTCCTTGACCTTAGAAAATGGAGTATATAGTAACACAGAGCAACTTATAAAATTCAAAGCTTTCAGAAACTCAGAACAGTTATGTCTTTCTTTAGTAACTTTAACTCTAAAAGCAATGTCTCACCTGAATATAAAACCTTCCCTTAGCTGGGCAGTGGGGGTATAATCCTTTAATTCCAGCACCGAGGCCGCAGAGGCAGAGGAGGCAGAGGAGGCAGAGGAGGCAGAGGAGGCAGAGGAGGCAGAGGAGGCAGAGGAGGCAGAGGAGGCAGAGGCAGGGGAGGCAGGGGAGGCAGGGGAGGCAGGGGAGGCAGGGGCGGAGGCGGAGGCGGAGGCGGAGGGGGAGGGGGCGGGGGCGGGGGCGGGGGTGGGGGCGGGGGCAGGGGCAGAGGCAGAAGATCTCTGAATTCAAGGCTCACCTGACTACAAAGCAAGTTCCAGGACAGCCATGGCTACACAAAGAAACTTTGTATTGGAATACTAAAAATAAAGAAGTACAGATGGTAAGTAAATAAATAAAAAATAAAGTTTTCTTCCTGGGACTAACCAGAGGAATCCATTGAAGATAGCTGTGTGAGAGAACTTCAGGTGGTGCCCATCAACACTTCATGGACAGGAACTGAATCTTTGTTTCTTCTAAGCCCTTCCATATGTACTCCATTCATTTGTAAAATGTGGTAGACAAGAACTAGAAAAATAAATCATTTATACTTTTTCCGTAGTACACTGATTTTCTTAATAAGAGTAAACAAGTCCACAGCATGAATTCTTCTACAAATGACTGCACAATAGAACTAAATATTTTACTTAATCTAAAAATCATATACTATAATGACAGTAATTGTTATCATTCTTTATAAATTGTGTAACTGTTACCAACTCTAATAGCTGCACCATGAATAACTGTCACACAATGCACTCTTCTAAATATGATTTGTAGTTATTTGTTGAATAGTTTATTTTAGAATATGTGGTTTTCTATTTTTTAGCCATACTAACATACATCAAATTCCTTTAAAAGTAATAAAATTCATGTTTCACTGGAAGAGTTATTATTAAAAATTGAAAAGAATATTTAGGAATAAAATTAATGGGAGACAAAATCAGATACCAAACAGGTAGATATCCCCCCCACCCCCTGCCTTCTCTCTTTTTTAAAAATCTGAGGTTGTGCATGGACCACTTAGGAGCTATCTCTGCTTTCTTTTTTCTTTATTATTTTTATTGATTAATCATTTTATATGTTTGCATTTCAGATGTTTTCCCCCTTCCTGGTTTTCCCTCTGTGACCCCCTGACTCCATCACCCTCACTTTTGCCTCTAAGAGGTTGCTGCCTCATCCCTCTAGCGTCCCCCTTCTTCGATGCATCAAGCCTCCACAGGACCAAGTACCTCCCCTCCCACTGATTCAAGATGAGGCAGTCCTTTGCTACATATGTAGCAGAAGCCATGGAGCAATGAGTTCTGAGGGGTCTGGTTAATTGATACTATTGTTCTTCCTATGGGGTTGCAATCCCCTTTGGCTCTTTCAGCCCTTCCCTTAACTTTTTGACTGGGGTCCCAAGGTCAGTCCAGTGGTTCACTGTATCTGCATCTGCCTTAGTCAGGTGCTGACAGAGCCTTTCAGAGGACAGCCATACCAGGCTTCTGTCTGCAAGCACATCTTGGCATCATCAATAGTATGGTATGGGGCTTTGGTGTCTGCTGATGGAATGGATCGCATGGTGGAGGTGTCTATGGAAGGCCTTCCCTTCAGCCTCTGCTTCATTTTTGTCTCTACATTTCCTTTAGACAGAAAGAATTCAGGATTAAAATATTTTAGATATGTGGGTGGTCCCATCCCTCAACTGGGGGCTATGTCTATCTATTGAAGGTGGTCTGTACAGGTTCTATCTCCCTGCTGTTGTGTGTTTTCACTACTGTCATTCCCATTGGGTCCTGGGACTTTCTAGTGGTTCCCCAAGTCCCCACCCCCACCCCCACCCCCGCTACATATTTCTAATAATTCTTCTGGCCCTCTGGACTTATCTCCTGTCTCTTCCCATACCTGGTCCTGCCTCCCTCCTTTTTCTCCCTCCCCCATACCCTCTCCTATCCTGGTCTTTCCCTCCCTCTGCCTCCAATGATTATTTTGTTTCCCCTTCTAAGTGGGTCTGAAGCATTCAGACTTTGGCCTTCCATCTTGTTAGGTTTCATATGGTCTGTGAGTTGTATTGTGAGTATTCTTATCTTTGGGGTGAATATCCACTTATTAGTGAGTACATATATTGCTTATTATTTTAGGTCTGGGTTACCTCACAGGATGATATTTTCTAGTTCCAACCATTTGCCTACAAACTTTGTGAACTCATCATTTTTTAGGGCTGAGTAGTATTCCATTGTGTACATGTACCACATTAACTGTATCCATTTTTCCATTGTTGGACATCTAGGTTGTTTCCAATTTCTGTCTATTATACATAAGGCTGCTATGAATATAGTGGAGCATTTGTCCTAGTTATATGGGAGCATCTTTTGGGTATATGCCCAGGAGTAGTATAGCTGGGTCTTCAGGTAGAGCTAGTTTCAGTTTTCTGAGGAGCTGGCAGATTGATTTGAAAAGTGGTTTAACCAGCGTACAATCCCACCAGCAATGGGGGAGTGTCCCCCTTTCTCAACATTCTTACCAGCACTTGCTGTCGCCTGAGTTTTTGATCTTAGCCATCTTGATTGGAGTAATGTAGAATCTTAGGGTTGTTTTAATTTGCCTTTCTGTGATAACTAAGGACATTAAACATTTCTTTAGATGCTTCTCGGCCATTCCAGTTTCCTCATTTTTTTAATAGGATTATTTGGATTTCTGGAGTCTAACTTCTTGAATTCTTTGTATATTTTGAATATTAGCCCTCCGTCAGATGTAGGGTTGGTAAAGATCTTTTCCCAATAGGTAGGTTGTCCTTTTGTCCTATTGACAAGAACTGAGGTTGCCAGAAACCAGCCCTAGAAAAGGGAAGGATGTTATTCTCTGCAATATGCTTTCACAGCTATAAGCCAGGCACTATTCTTTCACCTCCTCAGGCAAGAAAATGCATCATCCACAGTCCTATATAATATAATATAATATAAAATGACATCTAAAGTCAAAGTTTAATAGAACTATGTCTTTCCAGTGAGGAATTACTTCATAGGTTTAGAGATTAATAAACAGAAATGTTCTTTATAGTGCTTGTCTGGCTCTGTCTAGTGCCCATCGAGGAGCTATCCTGGAGCAGAAGGCTTTACTCATTTATATTTGTACACCTAAGGCTTGTGCATTCCTTAGACACTGTCATCCTTTAGGTCTCAACCTCAGGTTATACTTTGAGCAATTAAACAGAGACAGTTTGGCCTCTTGTGTAAATGAGGAATTTACAAAATGAAGATATTGCCAGAAATTTAAGTTTTTCAGTGGTTTGTTGTTGTTGAGGTTTGTTGTTTGTTTTGTTTCCCAAATAGTTGTTCTTTGAAGTTATCTTGACCACCTGGCAGAATGATGCTTTTCCTGTTAAGAGCAAAGAGGCTGTTAATAGCAGCCCAGGTGGCTGTGACTCTGTGCTGTTCCCTTGATAAAGGCATGTTCTTTGGGGATGGGCCTAATGGCTGGTCAATCCTGGTGAAGAAATGTTTACATCCTGACATGATAAATTTTGCTCATCCCTAATAGGCTGGTTAGCATACTACTTATCATTGTGGCATTTTAGAAGCAGTGCTCTCTTAGTTAAATTCAACAAGGCAGGCACAGGGACACTGAAAGAGAATACAGAAACATAGAGACTCAATTAGAAGATAGGAAATACAGTGTTTTTGTTTTCTTCTTCCCTTGTTGCTTTTCTATTTTGTATGATGGATGAGAAACATCCATAGCTGAGAGTAAGAGGAATTTTGAGGTATTTACAAAGACAGGAGATTGTTAAAAGAAATTAATCAGAGTATTTGAGGACCACTAGGCTACAGTACAATATTTGTGACAAAGTATGAAGCCATTGACCACACTTTGACTTTTCTTAACTTTATAACACTATATAGAACTACTACTGTGTAAAATTTGCATCTTCATAGTTTGGTTTCAGATTCATCTGGGGGATGATAAGCACTCTTAATATCTTTTACAGGGCATAGTCAATGTCCTGGCCAGTAAACAGTATTCTCATATGCTTCATGAAATTTATAACTGAGTAGACAGAATGAGAGGCCTCAGAAAATATGTCTAGTCATTCTTTCCTATGCCCTGTCCATTATTAACAAAGATGCTTAGCATAGGAATTCATGGTTACTTTTACTAACAAGAAGGAGGTTTGAGTAATGTTACTATGTAAATGTATCACTAATGGCATTTGGAGGCTCCTTTGTAAAACCTTGAGGAGAGTTCAAGTTCTTCAAGTTATCTGCCTATCTAGCTTTTTCTTTTGGAACATAAAACACATGTGCATGTCTGTTATTACTTCCCTTCCTGTAGGCATTGTGTAAAGGTATGTCAACTTCTTTCTTAACATTGTGCTTTGTGGTAGAAGCTATAGACTCTAGGCTATAAATGGGAACAATTTTATCTTCTAGATGCAAGAAAATTCCAACTAGAATAATAAAATCTTGATAACTAAAGGTTGCATAAAACACCTGACATTTTAAATAAAGTTTTATTTATTCTGATCAGGTCAAAATCTCATGTAATTATGCCTCATTTCTGCTCTGTAAGCAAGGACTGAAGAATCAAGGTTTTAAAAGTGATTCTTTTAAAGGACAACTGCCAAGGATTAAATGTTACACATGGTTTTTCAACTGAGACATACCATCATAATGGTCTCTCAATGACCTGCTATGGCCTTCTGCAACATTGTGCTAAGTCCTCATGAAAGCAACTGGCTCTCAGAAAAATGGCATCATATCACCTAAAAACTACCATGACACTACATACCTACATCCAAGAATGATTCTAGCAGGGTCAGTCTTATATATGGAAATTGTATAATTATTTTCATCATGATAATTAAATCCTTAGGAGGAATAATGAAAATAAATATTTGTGTGTAACTTTTCTCATGCTGCAGATCTTATATAGTATTTGGAAAGTTCTTTCTAAGAAATTATTTTATTCTTAATCTTATGAGATGTTATTTTCAGATTTGTATACTTTCCTCTGCTTTTAAACTCCCATATGGGGGTGTCAGACAGCCCACAGAGCAGACTACATTTTTATCAGTAAAAAATGGCAGTTTTAGCAAAGTACATGGTTGTGAACTGAGCACAGAGGAATTCAGAAAGCTGAGGTAAGACAATTATAAATTCAATGTCAGTCTGACCTCATTAGGAAATACTGTCCTTAAACAAATGAACAATCAAGAGCATGAAACTTCTCAGTTTCTGGTGTGAAAATACGTAAGGGCCCCCTGTCATCATAACCATGCAGTTATACTATAGCATTCTATAGGGCAAAATGATACCTGTGTTTAATATTTCATCGTGTTGTTCAGTGAAATCATATAAACACATAAGCATCATCGCATGCTATTTCTATCACTCTTTGTTATTATCCTCTGAATCATGATAGTAAGACCATATTGCTGAATATATCTTACTCTTGAATCATAAGACATGGAGAAACCAGACTGGTATTGATTGGGAGCTATCTTCATAGTGCTAGAAGGTTCTATGCAATCTACTAGGGGAGAAAAACTATTAATAGTCTTACCCAGCTGTGAATCCTGAGATCTAGAATAATAACTGACTTGCCAAGATATGCTCCTTAGTACAAGAGTGGCATCAATGTTATGGAGTAACCATCACTTACTGATTGGACTTAAAGCTTACTACTCAAGAGGGAACTGATGTCCAACACTGTTAACTAAGCTACAAATATACTTGGCTGGTTAAGTCATAGGCTGCAAGGGAGTACCTACTATTTCATCCTACTAAATGGACATATTAATAAACTGTACCCTAAGTACTTATCTTTATATCTACAGATTACTGTATCTCTCAACCCTCATTACAGAAGCTTCTTTGTACAGTAGATAGTCATCAACTCAAAGACCCACTATGGGTAATGTGAAGAGAATAAGCCTTTGGAGTGCTCAGCTCTAAATGGGTCAGGAATAGCATATCTTTTCCCTCCAAGGCTTTGGGGTCACTGTAGAAGAGCTAGTAGAAAGATTGTAAGAGCCAGAGGTAGTAGACCTTTTTAGTAAAACAGCATTTTCAAATATAAGGGTGAACTGTCAACAGCTGTGACTGAATCCACACGACATGAACAAGTTCAAGCCAGCTAAAACTGCAGCATGGATGGGACAGGAGTTCATAAAGTCCCACCTTCAGCAGTGAGGGAAGAAGAGTCTATTTTCTTCTTGGATGCAAGCCTTCTGGTCTACCTATGTTCTGAGTCATGGGCCTACATCCATAAAGGGAGCACTAAGTAGACTCATTGAGTTTTTAAGAATAGCACATAAAGTTGAGAGGGGAAATTGGTAAATAGGGGAGAAATCAGAGGGGGAGAGAATGGAGTGAATTGGATCAAAATACATTATATGCATGTATTGTTGTGCCTTTTTTTCTCGATCCGAAAAGACCAACCAGGAGCTGACTCAGATGCAGTCTCATTAAGGTTTCCTTATAACAAACTCGAGTTTGGGCTTGATTACTACCTTCCCACATGACAGTTTGGTGAAGTAGCCCTGAACGTTCACTGGGACAAGGTTTTATAGGAAATGGGAGCAAGTGAGGGGGTGTTCATTCTGACAAGCATCTAATTGAATCACTATTGTGAGCTGACAGGTGGGTGCTCTGAAGCAAGACTGTATATAATCACAAAGAGTCTGAAAGTACATCTGAAACAATCAGACTAATCTTTGATTAACTCTTGCTAGGAAGTACCTAGGGAGTAACTCTGGCCAAAGGTCCTTCCTAATACTTGGGTGCAGCTTGAGTTCAGCTGTGGGTCAAGTTCTCAGGATATTTTTTTCTTTTAAGATGGAGGCAGGTCCCAAGATGGAGTAGGTTTGCCCTCTCAGTATGGTGTTCTGAAATAACAACAACATTAACAATAACAATAGAAACATTAAAAACTTGCAAATAGATAAACATGGTGGTTGAAACCTAATTCAAGCCCTTCAGAGATAGAGGCACATGGAACTCTATGAGTTTGAAGCCAGCTTGGTCTACATAGTGAGTTCCAGGACAGCCAGAGCTAGACTTTGTTTCAAAAATCAACCAAACAAAAATCTGTCAAATAACAGACTAGGCAACTCTAGAATGCAAGAAATAATAATCCAACCTTGATAGTTACCTATATTAAACAATTTATCATTTCAATTTTGTATTTAAATAAAGACTTATTATACAAATCTAGGAAAGAAAATGCTCTTCTGGGTTCTGATATGAAGATGAATGATGATACTCTGGTACCACAGGTATGCAATTCTATTTTACTATGAAAAAATATGGAATGATGTGTTTTAAATATACATCATTCAAATTCTGCATGTTGGGAATTCTGTTCCTTTAAGTCTGACATTCACAAATCTGTCTGGCTCCTACCTGGGTTTGTAATCCTTTCCCTTTCAGGTCTCCAGTTGCAAGCACTGTGCTGGGATTCCTTGCTCCTGAGTGAACTCATAACCCTCTCGTAACTATATCTCTTCCCTCTGACAAGGAGACTCTGTCACTATTCCTTTTATCTTGGGGGTACTATCTATTTCCTCTTGGGCTCCTGACCAAAATAAATGTCAAATTTAACTACAATTAACTTTCATTGAGAGCAATGAGGATTATCTGGTTATTAGAAATTTCATGTTTATTTCTTTATTTGAAAGTATTCATGTGTATAACTGAGTCCTTCAAAATACATTTCCAGACAAGCATTTGTCTTCTTGTCTATTCTTTTTTCAGTTCCTAGACATCCAGGTTCATGCTTCTGAAGACCTTTTGAAAGAGTCAGTGGGTCAGACAATTACCTAACAAAGCCAAAGAGCTGAAGAGTACTATAAAGGGCAATGTCAGTCATTACTAAAAGCAACATAATAGCTAGTATTGATCTGAAGCATTGATCCTGCCTTTTTCTTTCTGAATGATTTTACAGTGTTTATTTAAAATAGGTTCTCAAAAATCAATACAAATTTTAAAAGCTTTCATTTTTTCTTGTCCCCAGCACCTGCACACATTGTTGAGCATAAGCCATGGGATTTAATTCCATCATTATACATCAATCTGTTCACCTTCTCTGTGTAGTTTTATATACAGCTGCCGTCCATGACTTTATATTTTTAAAAAGTCTTCCAGTGTTCATGCAAGTAACCTCAAATAATTACTGAGTCATGTAAATACACCAAAAACGACATGGCAATAGGAAGAAGGCTAGTTTGGAAGAAGGGATTAAGTGGGAGGTGGAGGGGAGAAGGAGGTTAATGAAGATGAATATGATCAAAATACATTATATATTCATGAAATTGTCAAAAATTTAATTTAAAATATGGCTTACAATTTTCCTCACTAAATAAATCAAAATAACATCAAGAGAAGAATTACACAACAGGAAATCTTCACTGCTGTTATTTATACTGTGACCTGACAGCTAGCTTTTATTCACTGCTATTCAGCAATGAAGCTGGTACTGTGTTAGGACACCCAGATACAGATAGAAATAAAATACACTCCTCTTCAGTTTAATGTGGGAGAGTGGAGACTGGCTGCTGTGGCAGGGGTTCCTCGAAGGCTCATGGGGGATGGTGGAGTTGAGTTAGCTTGGGGAATGACTTGGGGGGGCATTATTAGGATGTCTGACAGTTGGATCATAATATCACTTCTTTTATAATGTTCTCTCTAATTCTTAAAGAGATGTTTACGGCCCCCTCTACCACACTGAATGTTAGAAATGAATGGTAAATACTCTGATATAACATTCAGAGGAAATTAAGCAGAAAAAGATATGCACATGGGTCTGTTTCTTCATGCTTTACAATGTTTGATGAGCAGATAACACACCTAATTAGAACCACCTCAGGGTTCAGCTGTCTATGGAATAATGACCACATCCACACAATAGGCAGGAACTCAGTCTCAGGGAAATGCAGGTAAGTGTTTGTCACATAAGTGCCACATGAAGTCAAAAGAACTGTTGTGTTGTTTTGTGAGGTAAGAAAAAGTAAGCCATGTTTTCAGCAGTTTGTGGGTGTGGGGGGAGGTGGTGTCTTCCATTTCCTGTGTCTTCTTTTGAGAACAGTTCTCTGTATGTCATCACTGCAAGTTTCCAGGTTGCATTACCATCCCTTTCCAATTAGTGGCTCAGGAAGCTCAAGCTGTGCCATCTTAGTGGTCTCTTTTGTTCTGCTGCATCTCCCACAGTAGGATTCATGAAGGGTTTGCTGAAGCCTGGCAGAGGCAAGAATTGGTGGCCTAAGATAAACTCTGACAGTGGCAAGCAAGACTTTTATAAGTTCGGCACAATGTAAACCACAATAATACTTGTCTAGAGCAAGATCAGAGTGTACAGCTGAGCTCCAGGAGGGAACAACAGCCAACTGATCTAAAACTAATGCATGGCCAGCTGCAAATGGGACAGCTAGCATAATAGTGTGCTTAGAAAAGGCCCAGGGGTGAATTAAAAACAAAATGGTGTGTGTGTGTGTGTGTGTGAGTGTGTACTATATTAATTAAGCTTATATTAAGATAGTTACAAAGTCAAATAATCATCCTCCTTTCTTATCTGGGCTGCTATAAGAGGATGCCTAACAGACCTAGAGTGAGTCTGCCTGAATCAATTAAGGCAATCAGGACAATTCTTTAGTTGATTCATCCCACTCAGATGATGCTAATTTATGGCAAGTTGACTTAAAACCAACTATCACAGAAGGTAAGAAAGGAGTATTTCAATACAGGCTGTTGGGGTCAATTGTTTCTAACAAGTCCAATCAGAAATAAACAATAGTGCGCTTTCTGATCTCTCTTTGTTTTACAGTTATTTTTATTTTATGTGTATGGGGGTGCATTGCATGCATGCCTCATGCTTGAAGAGACCAGGAGAAGGGTCCAGATCCTCTGGAACTAGAGGTTCAGTTGTGAACCTCCTGGTGGAGCAACAGAACCTGGTTTTTATGAAATAGCAACAAGTGCTCTTAAACACTGAGGCAGCTTTCCTACCCTTTTCATTCATTTCTGAGATATGATCTCATTATGCATAGATGTTAGCTTTAATAGATTATCCTCATTCTGACAGGTTTCCACGATTCTTCTATTTTTACCTCATGTACTTTATGTTGAGTTCAATCTATGTGATGGAACTAGGGGTGGAGTGTGACCCAGGTATATATATCACTGGAAACTCAATGCACACAGGGATATGACATGTCATCTAACCATGAGACACAATTACTGCACACCCAGGTGTCTTAGCTGCGTGTCCTGGACTTCTGTTACTCTCAACTCAGAGATGTTTAGCAAATACAATGATTAGTCTCCAGCAGATTTGATATAGTCACCAGAGGCTGTAGAAATAAGAGGTATGGTGAGAAATGATCATGAAAAAGGCAGGGATACAAGAAACATTTTATTTTTCTCTCTTTTAACTGTTGGGTCAATAGTTCATCTTTTGGAAAGCAAGTAAGTCAAATACTGCCAGCACTTGTAAGAGAGACATTCTTCAATCTCTTCTGCTAACATACAAGATGCCACTGCTCAGGTAAATCAGGAGGAACAGCTCAACAATGCTGGAGTGTTCCTTGTGGTGGCCCAGAGTATCTCTGTTAATTATTTTCTTTGCAAAGAAAATTGTTCAGATTTCCCAAAGAAAGGAGGCACCATCTTCAAATGGGAGTTTCAAGAACAATTGTTTAATTTTTTAAAATATCATCTGCCTATTTCTCACAGCTTTTCCCAATTTAATAAAAAATATATATTTTTTTCATATAACATATCCTTACAGTTCTTTTGCACTGCTCCTCCCAGTTCTGCCCTATCTACCCTCATATCTGGATCGACTGTCTTTCTGTCTCTCATTAGAAAATAACTAGTTTCTAAGATATAACAACAAAACAAAACAAAATAAAATAAAACATAACAGGATAAAACATAAGCTATCACATCAAAGTTGAATGAGGCAAACCAACAGAATAAAAAGGGTCCCAAAAGAATCACCCCTTGTCTAAAATTACTAAACTAAAACTATAAATATATACCCAGGATCTGGTAAAGACCTCTCTCAGTCCTTGCTTGCTACTTCAATCTATGTGAGTTCATATGAGCTCTACTCAGTTAATTTGAGGGTTGTTTTCCTGTTGTCTTTCATCCTCTATAGCTTTTACACTTTTTCTGTCTCCTCTTTCAAGGGGTTCCCTGAGGTTTGAGGGACAAGACATGATAGCGACATCCCATTTAAAGTTTTATGATCCAAGTTTGTGATTCAATCTCTTTGCATAAGAGCCTGTGGAGCTCAGTATTTGTTCTCATGTGTTGTTAAAGGAGTCTTCTCTGATATGGACTGAATAAGATATTGATCTCTGTATATAGAAAAATATCATAAAGAATTATTTTATTGTTATTTTTCTTTTATCCAGTAGTATTTGGTTTTACTCTAGGTCTTTGGGATATTTGGCTTATGGTTCTTGGTTGCCTACATAGGTTGGGTATGGGTTCCATCTTGTAAACTTGGCCTTAAGTCAAATCAGACATTGCTTGGTTATTCCTCCAACTTTAGTGTTATACATATACATGTATATATACATGTATATATACATGTATATGTAATGTATATGTATTTGTAGATCAATGGTTTTGTAGTTGAGTTGATGTTTATGTTTCGCTTTTATTAGCCTGAAGAGTACCTTATGATACTAAAGACTGTAGAAGATGGGGCAGAAGGCTTGGAAAACTCCATGTTCAATGACTTGTGTCAGTGTTTCCTTCAGCAATAGGACCTTGCTTTCCATTTATGGGGCAATCATCTGGGTTGTTTGGGAATTTCCATGGAACCCCTTTGACAAACAACTCAATTGGATATAGCCCACACCTGTTACTGGATACTTTGTTTGGCAACAAGAGATGGCCAGTTGGGCCTCCGTCCTTTTCTTTATTTGGAGTCTTTATTAGAATTATTGCCATATATATTAGAAGTTTCAACTGTACTAGTTTTCCATACCATCCTTCAGATGCTGCTTAATATTAGCTGTCTCTCCCAGAATTCTCTCCCAGAAGTCCATCTCAAAACCAGTGTCTAGAGTCAGAAGAACAGATAAACTATTTGCCTGTGGAACTCTCCTACTCACAATTTCATTTATAAAGACTGGACACACTGCTACCCCTTCCCTGCCCACCTACCATCCCTGTGAAGTGTCTCTGGTGCCAGCTCTGGCAGACATCTCTTGCTCAAGTACAGACCACACTAGCCAAAAGAGTAGACTTACTGGACAGAGGCCATGCTAGCCCCCTGAATTCTAGATAGGCTACTTTCCCTGGGAATTCTTCTATCCTCTCAATATATCCCCCTTGACCATCTGTCATGGCATTATCCCCAGTCACACCTCACCTCCTTATTACCATACCTCAGATTACAACTTTGGCAGAGCCTCACTGCTCAAACCAAGGCCATATCAGGGACCAGAAATCTAGAACCAAACATAGAAAAGGACTCCCTTTTAAAACAGAGGCTATGCTGGCTACCAGAAGTCTAGGACATACAGACCAGAAAATCAAAGAGGGAACAGAAGCTAGGTAACAAAACACCTATCCAAAAAAGATAAACTCAGAGATTAGAACTTATACCTATACTCATCCCAAATGCAAATATCTAGACAAGACACTAAAAATACAATCGGCAACATGCAGGACAATATGTCACTATCAGGGTCCAGGCATTATACTACACCAAGCCATGGATATTACAATATCGCTGAGCTGAAACACAAAAAAGACCTGAAAACCAACTCTATGAAAATGGTGGAGGTCTTTAAACAAGAAATGAATGAATCCATTAAAGAAATTAAGGAAAAGATAAAAATTAGAGGAAATAAATACATTCTGTAAAGAAGCCAAAAACAAAAACAAACAAACCTATACAAATGAAAGAAACAAATAAAAGTCTACTAGACCTGAAAATGGAAAAGAAAGTAAAAATCAAAAACAAAAACAAAAAACAAAAAAAGAAAGAAATTGAACATATCAGAAAATAGATCTGTAATACTCATGGATCGGTAAGATTAACATAATAAAAATAACCATTTTAACAAAGTCAGCTACAGATTCAACACAAGCCCTATCAAAATTCTAATACATCTTTTTTATAGATCTTAAAAGAACAATACTCAACTTCATAGAGAAAAGTAAACAAAACCCCATATTAGGTAAAACATTCCAGTATAATAAATGAGGAGGTATCACTGGAGGTATCACTATCCCTGATTTCAAGGTGCACTATAGAGCCAAAGTAATAAATACTTCATGATATTAGCATAAAAACAGACAGGTTGATCACTGCAATCCAATCAAAGACCAGAAGTAAATCCACACACTGGTGAAAACCTGATTTTTAATAAAGAATCCCAAAATATACAAAGAGTCTTCAACAAATGGTTCTAATCTAAGTAGAGGTCACCAAGTAGAAAAATGCAAATAGATCCATATCTATCACCCTGCACAAAACTTAAGTCCAAGTGGATCAAAGACCGAAGTATAAATTCAGACACATTGAATCTGATAGAAGGGAAATTCGGGAATAACCTTGAATGTATTGGCATAGGAGACAACTTCCTGAACAGAATATTAATAGGGCAGGAACTAAAATCAGTAATTAATAAATTAATAAATGGAACCTCATGAAACTAAAAGCTTCTGTAAGTCAAACAACATTGTCAATAGGACAAAATGGCAGGTTACAGAATGAAAAAATTATTTTCACCAGCTCCACATCTGACAAAGGGCTAATATCCAAAATATACAATGAACTGAAGAAACTTGACATCAACAAACCAACTAACCCAATTGAAAATCATGTACATCTCTAAATGTAATTCTCAACAGACAATTCTCAAATTTCTGTGAAACACCTAAAGAAATATTCAATGTCCTGGGTACATCATGGGATTGCAAACCAAAACTAGTTTGAGATTCCATCTTAAACCTACGATATTGGCTAAGGTAAAACACACATGACAACTCATGCTGGCAAGGATATAGAACAAGGGAAACACTCCTTTATTGTTGGTGGGAATATAATCTAGGGAAGATGCCTAGTAATTGAGATACAGTGCCTGAACTGGTAACCAGGCACGACTTCCAGTGGAGGGACTGGAACTTCAACCCAGTCATAAAACATTTGACCTACAGTTTGCCCTTCCTGCATGATGTGTTGGGGTAATGGCACAGAAGTTGTGGAAGTGGCCAACCAATGACTGGTTCAACTTGGAGCTGAAACCATGAGAGTGAACCTGTGTCTGGCACTATTTAGACAGTCAGATGCTAGTAGATGAGAGGCTAACCCAGTCATCATCAGAAAGGCTTCATCCAGCAATTGATGTGTACAGATGTGAAGGTCCACTGTCAAAGCATAAGCAGAGCTTAGGGAACCATATGGAAGAGGGCAAGGAAGGATTGTAGGAGCCATAGGAGCAGCAGCCACCATGAGAACATGACCCACAAAATCAATTAAGCAAGACTCATAAGAGTTCACAGAGATCGAAGTGATGATCAGATCACAGAGCTTACATTTGTTTAAGCTAGATCCTTTGCATGTATGTTAATGGTTATATAGCTTGGTGTTCTTGTGAATCCCCTAACAGTAAGGAGTGGGGTTTGTCTTTGCCTCTTTTGCCTGCTTTGGCGATCTTTTCCCTTCTACTGATTTGCCTTGTTCAGCCTTGATAGGGGCCACCATGAGGGTGTTGGGAATCAAACCCAGGTCTTCTGGAAGAAAAGCAATCCTTTTACCACTGAGCCACCTCTCCAGTCCCCAGATATCTTTTTTGTTCAAGTTGGTTTCTTTGGAAAATTCCACTTCTTCTTCCTTTTTTTAAATGCACTTTTCTTTATTGGAAATTCTTCTTATTTATATTTTAGATGTTAACCCCTTTCCCCACCCCCAAGGAACTTCCTGTCCCATCACCCCTCCTACTGCTTTTATGAGGGTGTGCCTACACCCATTCACCTACTCCTCCCTTCCCGCCCTCGAATTCCCCCACACTGGGGCATCCCGCCTTCATGGGACCAAGGACCTCATCTCCCACCAATGCCTGACAAGGCCATTCTCCACTGCATATATATAGTGGGAGCCATGGGTCCCTCCATGCACAATTCCAGGCTAGCTGTTTAGACTCTGGGAGCTCTGGTTGGTTGGTATTTCTTCCCATGGGGCCTCAAGCCCGTTCAGCTCCTTTAGTCTTCTCTTTAACTCCTCCACTGGGGGATCCACGATCAGTTCAATGGTTAGCTCTGAGCATCTGCCTCTGTATATGTCAGATTCTGGCAGAGCCTCTCAGGAGACAGATATATCAGGCTCCTATCAGCATGAACTTTCTGGCATCCACTACTGTGTCTGCATTTGTTGACTGCGCGTGGGATGGATCCCCAGGTAGGTCAGTTTCCAGACCGCCCCTCCTCCAGTGTCTGCTCTGTACTTTGGCTCTGCATTTGCTCCCATGAGTATCTTGTTACTCTTAAGAAGGACCAGATCACCCATACATTGTTCTTCCTTCTTCTTGAGCTTTATGTGATCTGTGAGTTGTATCTTCCGTATTCTGAGCTTTGGGGAGAATATCTACTTATCAGTTAGTGCATACCATGTGTGTTCTTTTGTGATTGGGCTACCTCACTCAGGATATTTTCTAGTTCCATCCATTTGCCTAAGAATTTTATGAATTCATTGTTTTTAATAGCTGAGTAGTAGTACTCCATTGTGTAAATGTACCACACTTTCTGTATCCATTCCTCTATTGAAGGACATCTGGGTTCTTTCCAGCTTCTAGCTATTGTAAATAAGGCTGCTATAAACATAGTGGAACATGTGTACTTGTTATATGTTGGAACATCTTTTGGGTAAATGCCCAGGAGTAGCAAAACTGGGTCCTCAGGTTATACTATGTCAAATTTTCTGAGGAACTACCAGATTGATTTCCAGAATGGTTAGTTGTACCAGCTTGAAATCCCACCAACAATGGAGGAGTGTTTCTCTTTTTCCACATCCTCACCAGCATCTGCTGTCCCCTGAGTTTTTGATCTTATCGTTTCTGATTGCTGTGAGGTAGAATCTCAGGGTTGTTTTGATTTGCATTTCCCTGATGACTAAAGATGTTGAACATTTCTTTAGATGCTTTTCTGCCATTCCAGTTTCCTCAGTTGAAAATTTTTGTTTAGCTCTGTACCCCGTTTTTAATAGGGTTATTTGATTATCTAGATTCTAATTTCTTGAGTTCTTTGTATATATTTGTATATGAGCCCTCTATCAGATGTAGGATAGGTAAAGATCTTTTCCCAATCTGTTGATTGCTGGTTTTTTTTTTTTTCTATTGACAGTGTCCTTTGCCTTACAGAAGCTTTGCAATTTTATGAGGTCCCATTTGTCAGTTCCTGATCTTAAAGCATAAGGTATTGGTGTCCATGTGTTCAAGGCCCTTCCCCACATTCTCTTCTATTAGTTTCAATGTATCTAACTTTATGTGGAGGTCCTCGATCCACTTGGACTTTAGTTTTGTGCAAGGAAATAAGAATGGATCTATTTGCCTTCTTCTACATGCTGACCTCCAGTTGAACCAGCACCATTTGTTGAAAATGCTGTCTTTTTTCCACTGAAAGGTTTTAGCTCCTTTGTCAAAGATCAAGTGACCACAGGTATGTGGGTTCATCTCTGGATCTTCAATTCTATTCCATTAATCTTCCTGCCTGTCTCTGTACCAATACCATGCAGTTTATATCACTACTGCTCTGTAGCACAGCTTAAGGTCAGGGATTGTGGTTCCCCCAGAAGATCTCTTATTGTTGAGAATAGTTTTTGCTATCCTGGGTTTTTTGTTATTCTAAATGAATTTGAGAATTTCTCTTCTATCTCTATGAAGAATTGAGTTGGAATTTTAATGCAGATTGCATTGAATCTGTAAATTGCTTTTGGAAAGATCGACATTTTTACTATATTAACCCTGCCAATCCATGAACATGGGAAATCTTTCCATCTTCTGAGATCTTTTTTGATATCTTTCTTAAGGGACGTGAAGTTCTTGTCATACAGATCTTTCACTTGCTTGGTTAGATTCACACCAAGGTATTTTATATTATTTGTGACAATTGTGAAGGGTGTCATTTCACTAATTTCTTTCTCTGCCTGTTTATTCTTTGAGTAGAGAAAGGCTGCTGATTTGTTTGAGTTAATTTTACATCCAGCCACTGTGCTGAAGTTGTTTATCAGGTTTAGGAGTTCTCTGGTGGAAGTTTTGGGGTCACTTAAGTATAGTATCATATCATTTGCAAATAGTGATATTTTTACTTCTTCCTTTCCAATTTTTAACCCTTTGACCTTCTTTTGTTGTCTACTTGCTCTGGCTAAGACTTAAGGTACTATATTGAATAGGTAGGGAGAGAGTGGGGAGCCTTGTCTAGTCCCTGATTTTAGTAGGATTGCTTCAAGTTTCTCTCCATTTAGTTTGATGTTGGCTACCGATTTGCTGTACATTGCATTTACTGTGCTTAGGTATGGGCCTTGAATTCCTGATCTTTTTAGAACTTTTACCATGAAAGTATGTTGAATTTTGTCAGATGCTCTCTCAGCATCTAGTGAGATGATCGTGTGGTTTGGGGTTTTTTGTTTGTTTATATAGTGGATTACGCTGTTGGATTTCTATATATTGTACCATCCCTGCATTCCTGGGATAAAACCTACTTGATCATTATGCATAATTGTTTTGATGTGTTCTTGGATTTAGTTTTTGAGAATTTTATTGAGTAATTTTTCATCGATATTTGTAAGAGAGATTGGTCTGAATTTCTCTTTTTTTGTTGGGTCTTTGTGTGATTTAGGTATAAACGTAATTGTGGCTTCATAGAACGAATTGGGTATTATTCCTTCTGCTAATATTTTGTGGGATAGTTTGAAAAGAATTGATATTAGATCTTCTTGAAAGGTCTTATAAAATTCTGCATTAAACCCATCCTGTCCTGGGCTTTTTTGGTCGAGAGACTTTTCATGATTGCTGCTATTTCTTTAGGAGTTATGGGATTGTTTGAGTGGTTTTTCTGATCTTGATTTAACTAAAGTAACTAAAACTAAATACCTTAACCTGGTATCTGTCTAGAAAATTGTCCATTTCATCCTGATTTTCCAGTTTTGTTGAGTATAGGCTTTTGTAGTAGGATCTGATGATTTTTTCAATTCCTTGGTTTCTGTTGTTATGTCTCCCTTTTCAGTTCTGCTTTTATTAATTTGGATACTGTCTCTGTATCCTCTGATTAGTCTGGCTAAGGGTTTACCTATCTTGTTGATTTTCTCAAAGAACCAGTTTCTGGTTTTGCTGATTCTTTGTATAGTTCTTTTTGTTTCTACTTGGTTGATTTCAGCCCTGAGTTTGATTATTTCCTGCTGTCTACTCCTGTTTGATGTATTTGCTTCATTTTTTTCTAGAGCTTCCAGGTATGCTGTCAAGTTGCTAGTGTATGCTCACTCCAGTTTCTTTTTGTAGGCACTTAGAGCTATGAGTTTTCCTCTTAGTACTACTTTCATTGTGTCCCATAAGTTTTGGTATGGTGTGTCTTCATTTTCATTAAATTCTAAAAAGTCTTTAATTTCTTTCTTTATTTCTTACCTGACCAAGTTATCATTGGGTAGAGTGTTGTTCAGTTTCCATTATCTTTGTCATTATTGAAGATCAGTCTTAGTCAGTGATAACCTGATAGAGTGCATAGGATTATTTCAGTTTTCTTGTATCTGTTGAGGCCTGTTTTGTGACCAATTATATGGTCAATTTTGGAGAAGGAAACAAAGGGTGCTGAGAAGAAGGTATATTGTTTTGATATTGGATAGAATGTTCTATAGATATCTGCTAAATCCATTTGGTTCATAACTTCTCTTAGTTTTACTGTGTCTCTGTTTAATTTCTGTTTCCATGATCTGTCCATTGCTGAAAGTGGGGTGTTGTAGTCTCTCACTATTATTGTGTGAGGTTCAGTGTGTGCTTTGAGCTTTAGTAAGGTTTCTTTTATGAATGTGGGTGCCCTTGCACTTGGAGCATAGATATTCAGAATTAAGAGTTTGTTTTAGTAGATTTTTCCTTTGAAGAGTATAAAGTGTTCTTTCTTATCTATTTTGATAACTTCTGGTTGAAAGTCGATTTTAGTCGATATTGAAATGGCTACTCCAGCTTGTTTCTTGGGGCTATTTGCTTATAAAATTGTTTTCCAGCCTTTTACTCTGATATAATGTCTGTCTTTGTCACCGAGGTGCATTTCCTGTATCCAGCAAAATGCTGGATCATGTTTACATAGCCAGTCTGTTAGTCTATGTTCTTTTATTGCAGAATTGAGTGCATGGATGTTAAGAGATATTAAGGAAAAGTTATTGTTGCTTCCTGTTATTTTTGTTATTAGAAGTGAAATTATGTTTGTGTGGCTATCTTCTCTTGGGTTTGTTGGAAGATTACTTTCTTGCCTTTTCTAGGTTGTAGCTTCTCTCCTTGTGTTGGAGTTTTCCATCTATTATCTTTTGTAGGGCTGGATTTGTGGAAAGATATTGTGTAAATTTGGTTTTGCCATGGAATATCTTGTTTTCTCCATCTATGGTCTTTGAGAGTTTTGCTGGATATGGTAGCCTGGGTTGGCATTTGTGTTTTGTTGGGGTCTATAGGACATCTGTCTAGGATCTTCTGGCTTTTGTAGTCTCTGGTGAGAAGTCTGGTGTAATCTGGTAGGTCTGCTTTTATATGTTATTTGACCTTTTCCCCTTAGTGCTTTTAATATTCTTTCTCTGTTTTGTGTATGGATGTTTTGATTATTATGTGAAGGGAGGAATTTCTTTTTTGGTCTAGGCTATTTGGAGTTCTGTAGGCTTCTTTTATGTTCATGGACATTTCTTTCTTTAGGTTGGGGAAGTTTACTTCTATAATTTTGTTGAAGATATTTCCTGGCCATTTAAGTTTGTAATCTTGCTCTTTCATTGTGTTCTGGATTTCCTGTATGTTTTGGGTTAGGACCTTTTTACATTTTGCATTTTCTTTGACAGTTGTGTCAATGTTTTCTATGGTATCTTCTGCACCTGAGATTCTATCTTCTATCTCTTGTACTCTTTTGGTGATGCTTGTATGCATGACTCTTGATCTCTTTGCTAGGTTTTCTATCTCCTGGGTAGACTCCCTCTGTGATTCCTTTATTGTTTCTACTTCCACTTTTAGATCCTGGATGGCTTTATTAAAGTCCTGTACCTGTTTGGTTGTGTTTTCCTGTAATTCTTTCGGGGATTTTTGTGTTTCCTCTTTAAGCTCTTTTATCTGTTTACCTGTGTTCTCCTATATTTCTCTAAAGGAATTATTTATGTTCTTCTTAAGGTCCTCTATCATCATCATGAGAAGTGATTTTAAATCCGAATCTTGTTTCTCTGGTGAGATGGTGTATCCAGGACTTGCTATGTTGGGTGAACTGGCTTCTGATGATGCCAAGTAACCTTGGTTTCTGTTGCTTACATTCTTGTGCTTGCCTTTTGTCATCTGGTTATCTCTAGTGCTCCCTGCACTCACTGTCTCTGACTAGAGCCTGTCTCTCCTGTTTTCTCAGTTGTGTTAGACCTACTTAGAGTCCAGCTGTCTCTGTGATCCTGAGATTCTGGGTGTAAGAGTTCCTGGGAGTCAGGCTGCCTCTGGGATCCTGTAATCCTATGATCCTGGGGTTAGTGTTAGAGCTCCTGGGAGTCAAGCTTCCTCTATGGTCCTAGGAGTGTTAGAGCTCCTAGGAGTCCAAATTCCTCTGGGTGTTATAGGATTGATTGCAGATAGCATCCAAGTTCTGCTCAGTGCACCAGCTCAGATCGGAAGGAATCGATGCCAATGGGTCTGGGTATGTTGTCTTCATGGTAGCAAACCAGCTAGGAGTCAGCTGCTTTGAGTGCAGCAGATCCTCTGGGGTGGGTCTGAATATGGTGTCTTCCTGGGAACAGACCAGCTATGAGTCTGCCCCAGTAAGAAGGACCAGGGAGAGGGCATGGAAGTGGAATTGTATTTGAGAGGGCAGGATTTTGGTTGGTGATGGGCCCCTAGTGAGCCACTGCTGGTCTCCCATCTGCAGCTTTGGGACTTCTAGTCATGGGGGAGGTTTCTTACCAACTGTTCTGAGTGCAGCAGATCCCCTGGGTTGTGTCTGAATATGGTGTTTTCCTGGGAGCAGACCAGCTAGGAGTCTGCCCAAGCAGGGAGCAGAAAACTTCTACTTCTTAAGCCACATTCCATTTTAATGACCCATAAAAGTGCCAAGAACTTGATTCTACAGATGAGAAACTTTATAGTTCTCACAGTGGCTCCTGAGGAGCAAATGGAATGGAAATAAAGTAGAGAAGGGACATGAAGGGACACAGATTCCCACAGCCACACACACAATAGAACATTAAAGTTCAGGGTGGGGGAAGGGGGTAAGAAAGGAGCTGGAAAGTCAGACTTGATCCTCAGCTACTGTAGCTGCAGGCAGTGTTTGGACCACCTGGCCTCTACCTACACACTTGCAGGCCTGTACATACCTGAAGTACTGCACTCACTCTCACAAAATGGCTTTAGCTGCAGACAGCTTACAGAACAGCTGCAGTCATCATCCAGTGACTACCTGGACCAATAGCAGACAAATTCCTTGTCTGGCAGAAAGATCCTACTAAATGACCCCAAAATTTTGAGTGTATTTGTTAGCCTCCTTCTGTGGATTGGTTGCAGGATTTCTTTTCTGTTCTTAGCTATTTACTGTTTTGTTAGAAGAACAGAATGACATTAATGTCACGGTTCCTAATTATTCCACTCTGAATGGTTCAAATGATACCAGAGAAAATGGTCAAAAAGAACTGGTGATGGCAAAAATAAATACTGCACAATACCAGGGGTGAAGATTGTTTGCTGGATAATGACGCAGCTGCAAAGTCTGCATGTAAGAGCCAAACACATTAGAGCTTCATGGACCCAGCGTTGTAACAAAGAACTGTTTATGAGTACAAAAGAAAATACAGACTTCCCCTATGTGGGATTAAACCTTGAAGATGACAGAAATCAGTTGTCCCAGAAAACATTAAAGTCCATTTTGTATGTTCATGACCACCCCCTGGTGATGCAGATTGGCTCATGAAAGCAGATGATGACAATTATGTTATAGTAGACAACCTGAGACGGCTTCTGGAAAATCATGACCCAGAGCAACATGTCTCTTTTGGGTGAAGATTCAGGCCTTATGTAGATCAGGGCTACAGAGTGGAGAGGCAGGCTATGACTTGAGCAAAGAAGGCAATAATAGTGAATGGGTATGAACCTTTTGATATCCTCTGAAGATATCAACCTGGAACCATGTTTACAAGAGGTTGTGGTGAAACCAGACAACTCCAGTGACCCCACTGGAAAGAAACTTTCATCCCTTATTGCCACAAATTCACTTAATTTCAGGTTTGTATCCCAAATCCTTTAGGTACTACAAATATAATTATTGCCCTCCCATTTACGGTTCCAACTGCTGCTCTGATTTTGCAGTTTCTTTTTTTACTATGTAAATACTAGAGCCATCTATAAGTTGGAATATCACCTAGTTTATCATCTCCAGCCATATGGTTTTAAATATAGATACCAGCCTGCTTTACTGGAAAACTTACTAGAGAAAAGAAACAAAGCAAAGCAAAATGACGATGTAAAAGATTAACCCAGAAAACACTGGAGATGTCTGGTGGAGGAAAGGTAGATTGCCTGACCTGGCAATGGAGCATTTGGTGGAGAAACCCCTTCAAAATGAATATTGTACTTTTTTAAGAAAGTTCATAAATGTATACTGAAGGTATAGCAGTAACTGCAAGTTGTGGTAGAATACCCTATTTATACATATGTATTTGATAAAAATTTTAAAAACAATAGTCAGATAGAATTTGTATGTATTGCTGATTGTACTCATCAAACAAACATAAAGCTGTGCAAGACCAAGTGAATAAACTGTTCACATTACTGTACAGGTCTGGCTGAATACTAAAAGGATTTTTAGCATTGTCTTTTATACTCTACTCTTGAGTTAGAGTGCTGTACAACATAAATAAACTAAAACCCTCCTGGCACACAATATTTTTCTCTAATGAAAGTTTCTTGCTCATAATTTATCAGTGGCAGAATTTCTTCCAGATTTAGAATGCTACCTACCTCTTCCTAACAGTCACTAATAAAGTCACACTGTGATATTATCATAGGTTTTGACTATGTCGTGTACTTGGATCTAACTCTTGGTTAATTTCTACCAGGGTGAGCTACAGTCATTGTGGTTTCTTTCTTTGTGAAATACCTTTAGAATGCCACTCTCTACCACCCATATTTACTCACTGAATAATAATTTTCTAGAACCATCCATTTAAAAACATTTTCTTGACCAGTCAGGCACAAAGCAGCAGTGGGTGGTCAGAACACACCCAAGGTGACAGCCACCCTCTGAATCCATGCAGGGAACAAGCCTGAGACAACCCCTGGCTGATGTCATAAGGTCTGGGCAGGGCATAGCACTCCTGAGGTCCCTGAGGGCCTGAGATGACCCTAGACCCCCAGTATCCATAGGCACAAGCAAATAAGTGGTGGAGAAATAGGAGTGAAGAAGAAACAGAAGGCTGTGCACACAGTGAAGAAAGGCAGAACTGGAGACCTGAGGATAGTGAGGAACAGCCTGATGTCAATACCTGGAGATGCCACCTAAGGTCATGGTGAGGTCATGGCCTGTATTGCCTTGGAGGGCCACTTATGGGTCCATGGTCCTGCAGCAATGGGGGCTCTGTTACCACTAAAGGCCAGAGGAAGGTTCCTGGTCTGGAATGCCACCTGGAGTGACGTTGATGTCTGAGGGCTGAGCATAATTGCCTCAACCTCTCATCTGGGAGAGCTGCCCCCGCCCCCAGCTTCAAGACCCAAGACAGGGCCCTGCATCTCACAAAGGAAGCACAGTAGAGTTGACTTTGGTTGTGGGAGTTGCCCAGTCACTCATCTGATATGTGGTGGGATGGGCAAAGGAGAGATGCCCCCTACAGCAAGCAAGGTAGCTGGGACTGGGCTTACGAGAATTTGGGAGCTTGCCCTGCCCCTCAGCAACTGCCTCACTCGGGAGAATGGATCCTGTACTTCAACTTGGCAACACAGTAGAGCTAATCCTGGTGATGGAGGCACTCTCAGTCTCAAAGACATACCTCTTGCAGGTGGCAGCATTGAGTAAGTACTGGAGATCCTGTTCTTGGTAGTGTTGATGCAAGAGAGCTGGTGGGATGACCCGCTCAGATAACACCCAGACTTGTATCCAGGGCATTTATTTGGCACACCTCAACATCTACCCAATCTGTCAACTGGTAGAATGTGTAAAAGAGTTGGTCCTACAGATCAAAAGCTGCAAGACCTCCATGACACAGGGCAACAACAGGATGTCTGAGAGGAGTCTAGGTAAGGATTCGGTGGCCTCAAATCAGACAAATGACTCATTACAATGAGCATCTACAAGTAAAGACATATGGCGGACAAGAGTGTATACTGTGGGACATATTGCAACATACCACAGCTTCCACAATAAGCTTTTTGGAGGCAGGAGGTTGCAAAGGTTGAGAGTGGCTTGAAAAGAACAGGGATATGAGTGGGATTAGGGCTTATGATGTGAAATTCACAAAGAATCAACAAAAAATTATATGATTAAATAATAAATAAAAAATAAGAACATTTTCCGTTAAATTTGATCATTGTCAGCTATAAATAACCAATAAAAATTCAATGTTGTTATTCAGGTTAGTAATATTTAATACCTTTATTACATTAATGCTATTCTCATTTTTTCAAGGCCATTTGTCTGCTGTGTAGTTAAGATCACATGTTTACATAAACTGTAAATATAACTGTAATTCCACTTTGTTGTTCTGGCAAATGGTTACTTATAGGTGTTTTTCTTGACTTGTTTAATCTAATTTAAAATCCTTCCTTTTTAGTACCAACAGAAGTCATTAGTTAAACAAGCAAAATTATGCCTGAAGGGTTTTGATGAAAATGCATGTAATCACTCTGTTACAAGAAGGAACTTATCCTAAATAGTGCTTTGTAACACAGGACATTGAGGTGTGTTCATTTAGAAATGTGTATAACTATTAGAATATTTTGATGAGTCTTTTGACCTTTCTACTTATTGGAAAAGAAGAAAAGAATCATTTGGCTGTTTTATAGCAACAAATTTAAAACACTGTGTAAAATACTTACCATGCTAAAATTCTTTAAAATGTTATATGAAAGTTGCATTCATGTGAACACACACACACACACACACACACAGAGAGAGAGAGAGAGAGAGAGAGAGAGAGAGAGAGAGAGAGAGAGA
>NW_021604576.1:7665002-7725606 GCF_004785775.1 Grammomys surdaster | reverse complement strand
AGAGAGAGAGAGAGAGAGAGAGAGAGAGAGAGAGAGAGAGAGAGAGAGAGAGAATATTAATGAAAAATAAAGACATAGAGATACTTTGGTCAAAGTGTAGACATAAAAATGTACTGCATGTCCAAACTGTGCATGAGTAATAGACCCCACCCAGCAATGGAGATAAGTATTACAGTTCATTTGTCTTCAGTGAAATCAGCTCTTCAAGGCTGTTTTGGATATCTATAAAATACAAATGTAAAGCAGAGTACAACCAATCCAAATACATAATAACAATTTCATTTACATCTATATGGTAATATTTCTTACAACTATTGAATGATAGAATAGAGCTAAGGCTTCACTGTCTTAAAACTCATTATAATGTTTGCCCATATAAGGATGTAAGGAACACTGCTGAAAGAGACTGCAAAGGCAAGATAGCGTACATCATCTTTCTAAAATTCTTGGAAAAGAAAATTGGGTGTTCTGAACTTGACAAAATGCTCAGACAGAAACACATATTAAGTGCCTTGATACATCAGACACATTTTAAAGCCAATTATGGGAACCAATTCTGAGACAAGCAGCTCTGAGAATGGTACACAGATAAACCCTTAAACAAAATGGAAAGGATAGTAAGAAGGCTTTTCTGTCAAATGCTTTCTTGAAATGGGAGCTGAGGTGCTAGAGACTTACAAAGAATCCTGGTCTGTCCTGGAAGTCAGTCTGGGGAGGAGTCTTGGATGAAATGTTATCTAGAAAGTATGATGAGAAGGGAAGACTATTTCAAACAGTAGAAATTGTTTATATGAAGACTCAAGGGGCACAGAAAACATAAGTCCAAGTAAAATATCAATGGGTCTTAAGCTCAAACCCCCTTGAAGGAGGTCAAGCAAAAACTGGGTCTGAAATTACAGGCATGACACATGGCATATTTGCATACTCCCTGACACTGAACATTGACCTAAAAGTATTTTCAAACCTTAGAGACTGGTATTTCCAAAAGACTATCTTGTGTAGAAGGACTGAGAAATACAGATCAGGATGGATTGGAAGATCGTATCAGTGGAGAAGAAATGGAACTAATGAAGCCAGGATGTATTTGAAGGTAGAGTATGTCAAGAGTGGTTAGAATTAATTTACAGAGTGAGAAGTGTAAGAGAGGGAGGGAAGAGCGATTTTCAGTTTCTTGGCATAGGCAACTGGAACTTGGTAGCTGTCTTAGAGCTTCTACCACTGTGATGAAAGCACCAGGTAGTAGTCCATCATGGAGGGAAATCAGCAGGAATTTGGAGTCAGGAGCTGCTGCAGAGGTCATGGAAGAATGCTGCTTACTCACTTGCTCCGCATTGATTGTTCTGTCTGTTTTCTTACAGCACCTAAGACCATCAGCCTGGGAATGACACCAACCACAACAGGCTGAGTCATCCCACATTAATCACTAACTAAGAAAATGTCCTACTGACTTGCTTTCTGTCTAACCTTATGGAGGCGTTCTCTCAACTGAGGTTCTTGCCTCTCAGATGACTCTAGCTTGTGTCAAGTTGACATAAAACTAGCTAGCACAGTAGGGCCAGTTCTAAAAAAGGAAGAGAAATGTGTTTGACCTGTGCATGCATTTGGGACAGGTTAATTAGTTATACCTGTAAGGCCTCCTAGTGCTGAAGCATAGTAAAATCAGGATCTGTGTTTCTGAGTCTAGAAGCAGACTAGTTGGAGCCTGAGTCCTAAGAGTAAGCAGATTTCTATGGATAATTTAAATATGGGCCCTGGATAATGATTGTCAGGGGAGTGTGTGCTGTGTAAAGAAAGATGATCTAAGAAGAAACCTAAGAGATATTGAAAATGCATGATGAACAGAGAGAACAGAGGAAGATAGTCCTGTGTCTTAGCCATCTTTGTTTTTTTCTCCTTCCTTCCTTCCTTCCTTCCTTCCTTCCTTCCTTCCTTCCTTCCACACAGCTCTCTGTCCATTTGTAATTTCTTTCTTTGATTATTTGTTTCTTTCTTTCCTCCTTCCTTCATTCCCTCCATTATGTCTGTCTGTCTGTCCTTCCTTCCTTCTTTCTTTCCTGAAAATATTTTTATATGATCTGTTCTAATCATATCCCTCCTTGCATCTCCTCCACAAACCCTCAACCTCCTCACCCGTCCAATCCATGCCATCTTTTTTCCTCTTTAGAAAACAAATACCAACCCTGCCACAAAAAAAAAAGTTGGCTTAAACCTGGCTTTCTCTCAAGATGTGCTGGGGCAATGGTGGCACATAACATGTAGGAGTGGCCAAAAAATGACTGATTAAACTTTAGGACTAAGCCATGAGAGATAGCTCATGCTGGATACTACAGTGATGGCAAGAAACTGGAAATTAGATGGCTCAGAGACCTAAAGTAGAACCAAGCATGACTAGAAAATAAAGGAGTCTATGAAATGATTTCTAATGACATTTTGCTATACTCATTGGCACTTAGCAAAATTGTCATCAGAGGGGCTTCCTCTGGTAGCTGATGGAAGAAGATGCAGAGACCCACAGTCAAACATTAGGAAGAACTCAGGCATCCCTAAGGGATAGGGGTGGTGGGGAAGATTGAGGAGCCAGAGGGTTCAAAAACACCAGAAGAGCACAACCCACAGAATCAACTAAACAAAGTCCATAGGAGCTCACAGAGACTGAAGCACAAATCAATGAATCAGCGTGGGTCTGAGATAGGTCATCTGCATATATGTTGTAATTATTTAGCTTGGGATTTCTGTGGAACTTCTAACAATGGGAGTGAGGGAATTTCTGACTCTTATCTGTTCTTTAGACTCTTTTCTAGGTTGCCTTATCCAGCCTTAATATAAGGATTTGTACCTAGTCTTAATGCAGTTTGTTATGCTGGGTTTGCTTCATATTACTAGGAAGTTTGCTCTTTTCTGAAAGGAAAGGAAGACCAGTGGATCTGCAAGGGAGGATGAGACTGTGTGTCAGGGGAAATCGGGAGGAGTGGGGGAATGGAGGCTGTTGTCAGGATGTACTGTATGAAATGATAATAATAATATATATATATCACACATATAAACATATATATGTATATATCACACACACACACACACACACACACACACACACACACATATATATATATATATATATATATATATATATATATATATATATAGAGAGAGAGAGAGAGAGAGAGAGAGAGAGAGACAGAGAAAGTCAGAAACATATGCTCACAAAGACATATACAAAACCCAAGGACATAAAATTGGAAGTCATAATATATTAGCAACAGGCCAACAAGGGGGGAATAAGCCTTAAGAAATGCCAGGATCTATTTTGTGATGGCTGTCTCCTGCTAGGCATAGGGCCTCCCCTAAGTGTGTTTTGTATACCCAGTTAGACTTTATCAGAGAAAACAGTTTTTTCCTTTGCACATAGATTGGCTTTGAGATAATTTTTGGCTTAGGGATGAGGGCTCCCATTCACTTCCCCTCTCATCACTAGGACACCACCTTGTTCTGATCTGCATAGGCTTTGTGCACACAGTCACAGTCTCTGGTAGTTTATATGTGTCAGTCCTGTGGTGTCTGGGAGGCCTCATTTCTTTAACATCTTCCATTCTCATTGGCTCTTGCAGTCATTGTACCTCCGTTTCCCACACAGTTCGCCAGTTCCTGAGGGAAGGTACATGATGAGGTCACGTCATTTAGGACAGACTGTCCCAAGGAATCTCACTCTTCATACATGGTCTACTTGTGGGTCTTCTGCATGAGGAATCTTCAGTGATCACGACTGAGCTAGGCACTGATCTATGGATTTAGAAGAATGTTATTAGAAGTCATTGTATTGCTATGTTCTTCTTCTTCCTCCTCCTCCTCCTCCTCCTCCTCCTCCATCTTTTTTCCTTTAGAATAAGAATATTTAGTTCTTACTCTAGATGGTTGAACTATCTAGTCTAGGATTCTTGGTCACTCAAGCAGTTTCAGGCATGGGTTCCATCTTGTAGAGATAACCTTACGTCAAATCATATGTAAGTTGGTTATTCCTACAATTTCTGAGCAATCATTGTCTTAGCACATATTGCAGGCAGAACACTGTTGTAGGGTTTGTGACTGGGCTTATGTTTACATTTCTCTTTTGGTAGTATACAGAGTACATTCCTATACCAAAGATCATTTTACACAGGGGTAAAGGCTCTATGCAGGAACCAGCTCAATGTCTCTGTGTAATGAATCATGTAAGTGCTATCTTCACCAATGGAGCCTTGCTTCCAGTCTGTGGTGAGCAATCTATAATCTCGGCAACAGCCCTAATTGTTTGGGGAATCCCATGAACCTCTTTGGCCTATAACTCAATTAGATATAACCCAATCCTAGTACTGTAAGATTCATGTGTTGATGAGATGTCCAACTGACACTTATCTCCCCCATTATTTGGTCATTTCATTTATTTCATATATGTATGGAAGCTTCTACTGTATTAGGTTTTCATAATCCCCCTCAGGTGGCCCTTAATTTTACTGTCTCTCCCCATATTCCCTCCTTTGTTTTTATTTCTCATCTTTCCGCACTTGATCCTTTCATTCCAGACCATCATCCATTTATAACTATATATTCTATTTTCCATTCCTAATGAGATCTATTTGTACCCTGCCTAGTTCCTTATTTTTTAACTTAACCTTCATTGTTCTTTGAATTGTAGTTTGCTTATCATTGATTAAAAGCTAATATCCACATATAAGCAAATACATACTATATTTTTTCTAGATCTTGGATACTTCATTTCATACGATATTTTCCAGTTTTACATATTTACCTGAGAAATTCATCATTTTTTTAAAGGATGAGTAATACCCCCATGGTATATACTAAATTTTCTTCATCCATTTTCCAAGGAACATCTATGTTGTGTCCAGTTCCTAGATATTATTAATAGAATAATAATGGACATGGTTGAGTAAATGTCTGTCTTGGTGTTAGAATGAAACATCTTTTGATTATGTGTTTTCAAGAATGGTATAGTTGGATCTTGAATTAGATTGATTCTCATCTTCCTGAGTACTTACCACACTGAATTCTATCTTGGCTGCTGAACTCAATTTTTTTTCTTTGTTTTTTTTTGTTTTGTTTTGTTTTTTGTTTTGTGTTTGTTTTTTGGATGTCCAGGGCTTTTTGTTTGTTTGTTTTGTTTTTAGTTTTTTATAGATGTTCATTATTAGGCCTCTATTGTGTGTATAACTGGTGAAAATCTTTTCCCATGCTGTAGTTAGCTGGTTTGTCTGCGTGATGCTCTCCTTTAGCATATGGAAACTTTCCAATTTCATAACGTCGTATTTATTAATTGTTGTTTTTAGTGCCCGTGGTATTAGTGCTCATTTCAGAAGGTCTTTTCCTATGCCAATGATTTCCAGACTATTTGACACTTTCTATTCTATCTTGTTCAGGATATCTGACATTATGTTGAGGTAGGTCCTTGATCCATGTTGAGTTAGTTAAGCTGTATTTAGCTATGTTTCTTATAAAGTAAGGCTACATGCTTACTCTTTACACGACAGGAAGAGTAGGACAAGAAGATATAAACAGAAGTGAAAAGGTAGGAATGTCTTACATAGGACTACACCCTTGTGCCACCTCAGAAAACACAAGGCCTCTCATTTTGTCAGCAACAATATCTCTGAAACCACTGACATTTAATTAGTCTACCTTCCTGCCTCTTGCTTATCTGTTGGCATGTTGTACATTTATTTTTCTGCATTTCTTAATTGTAATACCTGCTATACTAGTACCCATAAAGGATTCTGAAGCGCCTCTGGATACTTTGTCTTCTCGTTCTGGCACTCTTCCTGATCTCTCTACAGTGAGCCAAAGCCTTCTCACCCCCACCTAAAGACCTGAAGCACAATTCAGAGTCGAAAGATACAGTTCTGGTGTGCCGGGTGGGTGAGTTTTGACGATAACAAAACGATGTTGCCCTCTCTGTGTTTCTCTAGTAAGGAATCTGGACAAGTAGCCAAAAGCTGGAATAAATTTTTTAAAGTATAGAAGGAATTATTAAATTAAGAAATGCAATTACATCTGCTATGACCTTAAAAAGACTAAACAGAAGAAGTTAATAGAAGTAGAAAAAATTAAATAATAATCAGGATTAAAAGGAAAAAAGTTCATAAAATGCATCCAATTTTATTATTATTATATGTACCCTTGAACTGTTAGGTGAATAAAGCCTTTGTACCTTCAATTTATTTTGTCAGGTTATGTTAACCCAGCAACAGGGAAAGAGTCTCAGACACTGTAGATGATCTTCGCACCACACACTTTCTAGCACAGGAATGGTTTAGGTGACCTGCTGGATAAGTATTAAAGAATTAGAATCTTGGACCCTTAAATTTAATGAACCAATGAATTCGTTTTCTGGTGAAATCAGTTGCAATACTTTTCTCTGCTTTATTTCTGTCTCTCCTACTTCTACAAGGAAGAGATGTATCCTTGTGAAATAGAAAAAAATCAAAGTAATAAAACTCTTGCTATCAAAGATTTTCAAATAAATTTGCTTGGGAGATATTAATGAACACAAATCAGAATTTAGCTAAGAGAATATTATTCCCCAAATATATTCAGGTCTGTTACAGATAAGCACAATTTACAATGCTAGCATATAAATTTGTTCAGCAGGATTCACCAGTTTCTCAGCCCTTTTCCTAAGAACACACCTCCTACAGACAACTCAAGGAGTCAGTGCAGGGACAAGTGAAGTCCTGAAATGCCATTAAATCCCCAGTTCTCTCCCAGAGAAAAGCATAATTCTGCCAGATAGGCATGATGACCATAGGTAACGACTATTTGAAAAGAGTAACAGTGTTGTACTTAAGAAATAGGTGGTGGCGGTGCAAGCCTTTAATCCCAGGACTTGGGAGGCAGAAGCAGGTGGATTTCTGAGTTCGAGGCCAGCCTGGTCTACAGAGTGAGTTCCAGGACAGCCAGGGCTACACAGAGAAACCCTGTCTCAAAAAACCAAAATAATAATAATAATAAGAAGAAGAATAAGAATAATTCTGACAATATCTTTGTTGTGTAGATTTTTCTTCTGCCTAAATACCAGACTTGAAGTCTCCTGTCTTTGTTTAAATTGTGCAAAGTATAATCTGGTGCCAGGGCCTAAAAGAAATTTAAGGGTGACAATGTGTATCAAATGCATCAAATCTAAGATGTATATACATCAATCTAAGATGTGTATAGCTTACTAAAATCTTTTATTTGGGTATTAGCTCCAGCCAGTATTCTCTTTAATAAAGAATCTTTTTCTTCTAATCTCTAAATGTGCCAAGTGAAGAATTACTGGGAACATGATATTTCTATGATGCTTGGACTTCATTAGAGACCTTGGTGAGGATAATGTCAGTGAAGCACCACAGGCAAGGTTTATACTGATGCTCATTTCTGCACCCTCTCTCTTCAACTTGTAAATCTTTATTCCTTATGAAAGAACTGTGCAACTTTTAGAGCCTCTGCAGAGACATCTATTAGACTCTTTGTCTAGTCTTCATATGCTATGTAAATCTGCCTCCTACTGAGCTCTAAATACAACCAGAACACATCAGACTTCCACAAGTTTCTAAAGCACTCCATGGCTCCAGGATCATGAATAGATCTGAGTTTGTATTTTCTCTGAGTACCCAATCCTGTACCAGTTGAATAGTGACCTCTTACTCAATAAGTGTATATCTGAAATGTGTGACATTCCTGATCGAGGGTTAGTCCACAGAGTGTTAGCATGGAATTGCCATCACAGAAAATGGGGTTCTACTAATGTGTGCACTGGATAGCATTTGGAAAAAAATTAAAATATCTCGTTGCTCTAAAACCTTATATTAACTTCATGGCTCTCTTATTTATTCTGCCTCTTAAAAAAAAAAACATAGCACATGTTTTACTCAAGCCTCAGTTTCCCCTTATAAGTTTCCCCTTACAATAATTCTTATATTTACTCCTTCTTTTTTTTCTCAGATATGCCATACTCATGTTATATTCAACTTTGGCCTAGAAAATAGAGAAGATATCATATTGGGGCTTTGGGCCTCAGCCACTATCTACTTTTAAGTATCACCACACAGTTCATGAAATTCATGGAATTTCATCAAGTATTTGAGACTTTATTCACATACTGGTAGCAAACTACAATATAAATACAGAACATTTGTATTCTCTGTTTAGCACTTACAGAAATTAGTCTTTTACTACAACTTTGTGTAGACAATCTTTCAATACACCTGCCAGTCTTCCTTGAAACATAGTAAAATTTTGAGCTTAGAGAGTGACTCAGTGAGCATTAGCTCCTGGATCAGGCCAGAAAGCATGCTCAGAAAACAGACAACACTTGCATATTATTTTATTCTATCTTAACCAAATGAAGTATTATAGCTGGTCCTATATTTTAAAGTAGCCAATGAAAACTTAGCACAAAATCAGGGTAGACAACTAACAGAATGAATGGTATTTTTTAAATTTTCTTTTAAATATATTTCATTCATTTATTTAATTTTTTATAACTCTTTGGATATGCATATACCCAGGAATGTCATAGCATACATGTGAGGTCAAAGGGCAATGAACAAGATCTAGATTCTCTCCTTCCACTATGTGGGTCCCAAGGAGTGATCTCATGTCATCAGGTTTGACAGCATTCACCTTTACCTGCTGAGTCATCTCTTTTGACCTTGTAAGAAGAGCTTTTTATAAACATGCTTTTTATCTTCAGAATGTAACTTTTGCCAAATTTTGCGTTTGAGTTAATAATAGTCCTTGAGATTATTAGAACTATACCCAATCGTTTTCCCTACTATACTCATCCTGTTTAATTTGCCTTTCAGAAGATAATGTAACCATCCTTACTATGCCATAGACTTCATATGCAATCATCTTTTACAACTTATGCTAAGTTTTAATCTTAAACTCTGTACTTTTCCCATGCCCTGACCCAGGGATAAAGTGTAAGGGTGTATGCTTCTGTATGTTGATATCATGTGAATACAATGTTGATAAAATCTGTATGCAGTTTTGAGTTCTATTATAGGACAATTGGCATCAGAAGGTAACATTTTTACCTGTAAAACTCCATTATAGGTTTCTGTAAAATCATATGCTTCATTCTTTAACCCTATTATATTTTCTGTTGTGTTCAATAAATGCAGAACAAAGACAACAGACAACAGAGGATAGCAGACAGACAGCAGACACAAAGACAACAGACTGACTATAGACAACAGATGACAGGTTGATTCAAGCCATATAGAAAGAGATAAAAAAAAATCCAATCTGGGTTTGCTCTTGTTCCAAACTGCTCAAGAGAAAGAATATCTTCATTTACTAACGTGGAACCATTAAAGATTAGATTCAGTCCCTGATCTAATCTTTATTCATATTTTATATTCACATTTGTATAAAAATGATACTACATCATTTGAAACATTTTTTTATCAGTGAATTAGTTAAGGAAAGAAGAATTAAGGAATTGAATAGAGTAAGGACTTTTAAGTCTCAGATTAGACACTTTAATCCTCCACTATCAGCCTGAATTGGCAATAGTGAAGACTTTTGCCACTGCATAATTTGAGAAAAGTACTTGTCATAATCTTCAATTTTTCCTCAATGCAGTTATATGAAATTATCATTTTCTTTCTTTCTTTTTCCCACCTTCTTTTTTTCTTGAAGTTTTAAAATGTTTATTGCAATTATTTGTGTGTACGTACATGTACATGGACCTACATGATGTAGAGGCCACAAATATACAACATAGATGCCACACATGTAGATGTCAGAGGACCACTTGTGAGAGTTGACTCCCTTCTTTCGTTGTACAGATTGTGGAGCTTAAACCAGGGTTGTCAGTTTTGGAAGCATGGGCCATTACACACTGAACCATCTTGTCAGCCCTGCTCCTTTCTTCTTTTTTCTCCTCTCTCTCCCTCCTTCTTCCTTACCCTCCCTTCCCTCTCCTGTTCTTTCCATCATTCTTTCTTCATAAATTCATGTGTGATCAACTACATATCTTTTTAGCAGAGACATGCTCCTCAGTACCCTGTTTGTGGCCTAAAAGCACTTCTCTTAAATTTGATACAGCTTCATGTTTAAAGACTATGACCAAAATACACAAGAATGAGTGGGATATGCAAAACAAAAATTAAACTCTAATACTATATTTTCATTTCAACAAATCTATCTGAGGGTATTTAGCAAAGGTTGGTAGTTACAATAATGAGAAGTAGCTTGGTGCTGAGCCCTCATCAGGTAATAGCATTTTGAAGAAGAGGAGCTTATAGGAGCTTTTTATATTACATTTTCACATTTAGGAGACCTAGACTACAAACAAAGGATCAAGTATCTGATTACAGTTATCAATAGTCACATGAGGAAATAGAGGAGAGTGGAAAAATGTCTTTAAAACTGTCACATAAACTATCTGGTACTTAACTTACACTTCAAGCCATAGCAAATTAGGAGGGTGGATGAAACATTTTTAAACAAGAGAGTTCTCAAAAGAATGTTAACATTCTTTTGAATCAGTAGCAAAAACAAAATCAACAACAACAACAGAAACCCATCCTTCCTTCCTTTCTTTCTTTTTTCTTCCTTCCTTCCTTCCTTCCTTCCTTCCTTCCTTCCTTCCTTCCTTCCTTCCTTCCTCTCTTTCTCTCGTTCTCTCTTTCTTTCTCTCTCTCTCTCTCTTTCTTTCTTTCTTTCTTTCTTTCTTTCTTTCTTTCTTTCTTTCTTTCTTTCTTTCTTCTGTCTAACAAAAGAGAGAAATGGGAAAAAAAAGTCATGAGATTGCAGAAAATGAGTTGGCAAGAAAAGAGCAACCTTCATTACCATTGAATCTAAAGAGGTGAAATTTTTAAGCTTTAAGGAACTTGAGTGTTGGAGTTGCCTTAATGATTCCCTTGGGGCCTCTGCTGCCCCACTGTGTGAAGCCCCTGGGCTTCACATGATACTCACATTTCCCGGTGACAACTCACTTAACCTCCCAACTATTTGACCCCCAAAGCAGAACAGCACATATACACACAAGTAGAGGCAATTTAGATGAGCCAATCCCAAACTGAGTAATAAATTAAGAAACTATTTCTAGGTGGGCACAGTGGCACACACCTCTAATTCTATTCTTTATGAAAAAAGAGTTAGAAGGTTCTATAATGAGTTCATAGCCAGACTGGTTTCCTTTAGACCTTGTCAAAAGTAGAGGAAGAAACAGGGTAGGATGGACTTCTAGGGCACAGTAGAAGAAGGAGGTTAAGGAGTGTAAGGATCAGCCCCTTAAACAGGACCAACTCCATTTTGTAATAGGAAACTTGTAGAGACTAGTCTGGTACTTGTAAAGACAAGTCTGGAAGTAAAAGTTGTGCTGTGATAACCAACTATGATGAGGTCAGTGCCTGGTGATAACAGACACACAGACAGGAGTGGTTATCTACAGTGTACGTCAGCAGTAACGCCAAATTGAACATAAAAAGAGGAGCCTGTCCAGAGCACTTCATCACACTTGTAGCCATGACTGGCCAATGTGATTCTCCCGACAAAGCCTCCTCAGAACCCAGTCATCAAAGAGTTAACCAAGAGACCAAGGCCTCCAGGTCAAGCACCCTGCAGGTTCAAATTAGCAATTCAACTATCTGGAAGCCACAGCCTGACACCCCCCCCCCCACCTTGCCTTCCTGGATCTGTAATCCAAAACCATCAAAAGGACTCAGGTCGTATAATCCATTAACAAATGATGTATTTATTGCTATGCTTATTCCTTTGGTAATTAGCAACTTATTATTTGTGTTAATTGTGCATATTGTTAGATGCAATGCATAGGAAATATGGCAGTATCTTGTTGTAGCAATAGCCTTAACATTGGTTATAATATATTGCTTGCTGTGCATTATCATTAAGGAAGTAACTGAATCTCAAAACCTCTGTCTTTGGTGTCTCTCTTCTCTCTCCGGGAACTGATGGTCTCACAGTCAAATCCAGTATATGATCCCTGATCCCTGAGTGGAGCAGGACCTGTCTCCCTGAGGGGCATTCTAACCCCTTATCAATAGCCTGCTAGTAACAGATAAGAGTCCCTGCTCTCTACAAGGAGCCATTCCCAGAGAACAAAACTAAGCTCTAACTTTAAAGAACATCTCCTGCCTATAGAGGATGGAATTCTGAAGAACTTCTGCATTCTTTTGAACCTGTGTTTGCCTTTATCATAATTTTGTGATAAAGAAGTATAACAAAGTACATACAATTAGTCTTTGTAGCATTCATTGGTGATAGGAGGGAGTAGTGGTTTAAATGAGAATGATGCCCATAGGCTTATATATTTGGATACTCAGCTGTACTCTTGTCTGGTTTCTACTTGAAGCTCATGCTTGGGTTCCTGCCCCGACTTCTTTCAATGATGGACTGTGATCAGGATGTATAAATCAAAGAAACCCTTTTCTCACCTAGATTGCTTTTAATACGAATATGTTATCACAGCAACAGAATGAAATTAGGTCAGCTAAATATGTGATTTATTCTGATCTAAAGATAAATATGAATTCAGCAGAGGGCTGGAAAAAATGCATGTGCAATGAAGATTGGTCCTGCTGCTCTGGGTACCATGGAGAGAACTCTGAACTATGTTGCAAAGCTTTCAGAAATATGCTATAGTGTCACACCTTCGTTTCAGCCAAAGAGCCAGCTTTATGAATTCTACAGGCTAAACTGGCAAGCATGTAGCTATCTACTGATGTTACTTGAATGAGTGAGCTCAACTGTAAGCATACGACTGCTCCACTGTGAACAGGTTAGGTTACTGTCTTACATATTGTTAGCTAAGGAAACAATAATAGTTAAGAAGTAGTTTGTTGGACAGGAACAGCTAATCGATATGTTCAGGTCACACTCAGCAAACTGTTCCACATTTAAGGAAATGACATGTTGCTCACTCTTCTCCCATGTCCCTACTGGCTATACTTTTCCAAACATTTCTAAAATGTTTCAGTTTGGAAAAACGTACTCCTAAAGGCCAGAATACACTGCATATTCATAGTAAGCCTGCATATAAACAGCAGTTGTTTAGTGACTTGAAAAAAATCAGGATAATCTTGGTGTATCTACAAAAATTAAGAAGTGAATAAAAAAGAATGGGTCACATCATTTATATGAACATGTATTGAGCAGAATATCATCATATTAAACAAAGTAAGCCAGACAGAGAAAGACTAATCCTGTATTCTCTCTCTCACTCTCTCTCTCTCTCTCTCTCTCTCTCTCTCTCTCTCTCTCGCACACAGACAGACAGACAGACAGACAGACACACACACACACACACGCATACGTGAAAGTAAAAAGGTTATAATTTGAGAAAAGGAAAATGACTGTTTTGGAGAGAAAAAGATGATGAAAATGATTAAAGGATATTGCAGACATGTATGAAATGTCATAAGGAAACCCATTATTTTAATTAATATACGTTTTTATTGGTTGTGTTGCTTATTTACATTTCAAATGTTATCCCCCTTCTGAGTTTCCCCTCCAAATCCTCCCCATTCTACTCCCTTCCCCATGTTTCTATGTGGGTGCTCCCCCACCCACCCATCCACTCCAGCCATACTGCCCTATCATTTCCCTACACTGGGGCATAAAGTTTTCATAGGATCCAGGGCTTCCCCTCCCATTGATGCCAGATAAGGCCATCCTCTGTTACTTATGCAACTGGAACCATGGGTCCATCCATGTGTATTCTTTGGTTGGTGGTTTAGTCCCTGTGAGCTCTGAGGTGTCTGGTTGGCTGATACTGTTGTTCTTCCCTTGGGGTTGCAAACTCCTCCAGCTCCTTCAGTCCTTCCCTAAAAACAATGACTGAATGAAATTCGAAGGCAAATGGATGGAACTAGAAAATATCCTGACTGAGGTAACACAGTCACAAAAGAACACACACAGTATGTACTCACTGATAAGTGGATATTAGGAAAAAAGCTCAGAATACCCATCATACAACTTACAGACCATATGAAGGTCAAGAAAAAGGAAGATCAAAGTGTGCATGTCTCAGTCCTACTTAGAAGGGAGAACAAAATTAATTAATATATATTAATAAAGCAATTCTTAAAATTTAAATGCTAACTTCTTTTGAGAGACAGACATCTATGTATTTCCTACCTCATCTTCTGCAAGAACATATATTACTAGGTCATAAACAAAACATCCATTTTGTTTAAAGATTATTCATATCTTTGCACAATCTCTTTGATATTGACTCATGTTTCCAATGTCAAAGTTGTACCACAGCCAAAAATTTACACAAGGGACACCCATCTTATGTTACCTTCTTGGTTACTGATTTACTTGAGAATGTTTTTCTCACCTTAAGCAGCAATAAGTGGCTCTGTGAAGACAATTCTTTGTGTTGCCTCTTGCTTCCACTATGACAGGGTAATACTTTACTTGAGTGTTGAGCCCAGCTCAGTGCCAAAGCAAAGAATGCTTAAATACCACAAGGCTTCATTCATGCTTATAAATTTTTCTGTGACAGTTCAAGTTTTAAATCCCTTCCAAGACCTAGTCTCCAATGTGTCAATATATTGTTATGACATTTCATACATGTCTACAATAGTCTTTGATTTTTATCTCTTTTTTTCTCCCAAAGTGACCTCTTTCTCAAGTTGTCACCTTAATGCTTTTGTTCCCTTTTCTTTTTCTTTTCTTTTTTTTTTTTTTACATCAAAATTTTTAGGTAGCAGAAACGTTAAGCAGTGAAGTCTATGAGGAAGGCTTCCAGTCAATAGAGATGCAACCCTTGAATGGAAATGTGGTAACACACCTCTTTCACCTTTTTCTTTCTTTTTGATTTTGCTTCTGAGTGAAAAATTGAAATATTTTATTCTACCATACACTCATGCTGTGATGTGTTCACTAAGCAGAAGCCTGATGCAGTTTGACTGATAACGGGCAACAACCTCCAGAACTGTAAGCCAAAATAAGTAAACCTTTCCTCTTTATAGTCTAATTATCTCAGCTATTTGTTACAGTAATGGAAAGATGAAAAACATGCTCCCTGATTTTTTAATAGATTCATGTGAGTGAGAGGACATAGGATCAGTCAGAGGACTAGGATGCCACTGTGGTGAACAAAGCTTGAGAATTATTAGCAGGTCCTCCAGCATTGCTTGGATGTGCAAGTCCCATCTAATCCATTCAGCATATGCTCTATTCTGGTCCAAGACTAAGAAAGCTTAGCCATGCAATGGGTGGCACATTTTCTGGTTGGATGAGCTGAGGTAGTGTTAGCCTACTCACCCAGAATGGAGCTATGGTTGAAAATTCTGGGGTTTGGAAGGTGACGAGGTTTCCTGAAACAAGCGCAGGGTCGGGCACTGTGATGTGTGCCACTGAATTTCAGTGGCATTTCAGTAAGTAGCTTCAAACAAACCACTTTCTTCCTCTTGCGATTGGAGGAAAATTACTTTCTTTCCTTTGCAATTGGAGGAAAATTACTGATCTCTGTTCCCACATCACAATGTGATGTAGATGACTTTTGAAGCTGCTTCAGAAGTTCTGTAGAGCACATTAAATCTAACATACATGAATAAGTCCATAAAAATCATTAAGCATTAAAACTGAGATCTTACTAAAAATATTTTGAAAGAGAACAAATACTATTTTATTATATCACTAAAGAGAATGAACTGAAAAACCACAAAGATCCTGGTGTAGATGAAGTTTTCACCTGTCTGGACTCTGCTGAGACAGCAAAGCTGAAGATGGAGAAGACGACACACACATTGTAAAGTCGGGACTGAATGCAAAAGCCAACTAGATAGACTCCACACATGTGCCATTATCAGACTCTCAGATCTGACCCTCCACTTCAGAAACATTAAAGGACACAATTGTTCATGAAGAAGTAAAAGCTTTAAAAAGATGCAAGGAAATGAGGGAAGTAATGGCTGTAGTTGGGTAAAACTCATAAATAAGAAGAAAGGATACTCGTGAATGGGAAAGGAGAAATCAAATACTGCATGTTATCACTGAACCCAAAACTAGTGGCACTATTGAAGGACAGACCATTACAGATATAGTCTAGTATCCGTAAACTAAGCCTCAAATCTTTCCTGGTGTCCTTCAGAATCTTAAAGATTCAGGCTTCAAGACTGAGGTAGACTCAGTGTGTAAGTTGACACTGCACACATGTATACATATGGCCAAAACTTTCAAGCATACTTTTAAAATTTCTTTAAAAGAATACTAGGCTTCAATTATGCAGAATGAGGAATAAATGCACTGCAGATCTGATGATAAGCAACCATGATGAGCCTAGTTAATGACACTGTGTTGAACATTTTAAATATACTATAAGAGTTTTATACTTCCATTTTGCAAATAAAAAATTTATGTGAATAATAGGCCAATTTATTTCATAATGATACACATATCAAAGCCTGCTGTTTTAAATACTACATTTTGTTCGTCAATAATGGATCACTACATATGGAAATTAACAAATGAAAATTTACAATAATTACAAATGACACAAAAATTATATTTTTCAATTGAGGTATTAATTTATTTCTAGAGTAGAGACGAGAAGAACTTGAGGCCAAAGCTGTGTTCATACTTTCTATCTAGCAGCATGCCTGTCTAACTGCTTGAGCTGTCTTTCTCCACTTGATCTTAGCCAAAAGGGCAAGAAGCGATTGAACTATCTTTCCCAATGACAAATTAAATGAAAGTGTGTAGTAGAAATTCTACATAGTTATGTAATATTCTGTGTTACTCTATCTGAATCAAAAATATTAGACTTACTGCTTCATCAACTGATAGTACTAGACACTGATATGCACAGTTTAAACCACATAAAAGTAAACAAGCATGTAGAGTTAGGAAAGGCAGATTCTATTTACTTAGTTTTTTATTCTACTTACAGATATACAGCTGTAAGAATGCATATTATTATTGGTTTTGTGAATTTATAAAATATTTTAAGCATATTTATAGTCAATATTGAATAAACATTTTAATTGGAATAAATGCTGAGGTTGAACTTAACATCAATATTTGACTTTTATTTAACTTTTCAACTACACTCTTCAATTACAAAGCCAAAATCATCAGAAGAGAGCAAGAAAGTGACAAGCAACCTTTAACCTTAAGCTTTAGACAGTGAAGAGAACATGGATTTATTTTAATGCAGCTACAGTCTATTTTAAATGCATACATTTTACATATTAAGGGAGCATGCTTTGTTGTAGAAATATGTACAATATAGATTCATGCTGCAACATATACACAGATAACAAAAGTTAGGAGAGAGAAAATGGTACACATTGAGAATTTATATCGAAGGGCCTAAAGGCTTTTACATTATATTTTCTTTGGCTTCTTCTACTTGGCTGGTTGAATGACTGTCATTTTGTATCCATCATTCGGAGGCAGTGACATAGTGAGGGCTGTATTATGATGGATGGGACTGTCAAAACCACCGGAGTACTTAGATAGTGCACCTGTGAATTACATTTACAAAGGGCTGCATTATGGGAAAGTGTGATTGCTCTATTCTCTTCCAGGTGTTAAGGAAATAGCTGGTAGTTAAAGAACAATAATGCATTTCCCATGTTCATCCTGCCATCTCTTCTGTGTTGCCTAGCTACAATTGAAACAAGTCCCAGTGCTTTTAGTCCACAGGCTTTGATTCTAAGACACTGAAATCACTCATCCTCAACTAACTTCTAATAACTTAATAAAGGAAATGCAAGGCCCCTGTAAATCAAGTTCATCACACCAGATTCTGTAGTTAGAGAAAGAATTCACTACAGTCTGGAAACTCAAAGGACAAAGACGTGGAGTAAACACACACCTGCTTCTTTTGCTTATTGTGTTACTTCCAAGAAAAGCATTTCCATGAATATAGCAACTTCATCTGCTCTTTTTCCTCAGAGATAGTTTCAAGGAGCCTGTGTGTTGCTCCTGGGGAGATTGTTCTGTTTTACTCACATGAAGGTTAAGGAAGTGAGCATCTTTATGTGACCGGGGCATAGACTTATGTTTACATTGTCAAACTTAGAACTTGAAAGATGCTCAGTGGTTAAGAGCATGTACTACTCTTGCAGAGGGCCTGAGTTCAATTAACAGAACCCCTGTTAGGCAGTTCATATATTACATTTGAGATGTATATCTCTAGAAGAATTTTAATCTTTGGACCAGCTCTAAAAACATAAATCAAAATGTCAATAATCATGCGGTTTACTTCTTTAATATCATATGTCTATAAAAAAAACTTCACTCCTTTAGTATCTTTTTCTCACTAATTTATTTATTCATTTTAAATCTGGATTTCTGCCTCCCCTTCCAGTCCTCCCCTCACTTGGGCCCTCTTTGCCACTCACCTCCCCTTCTTCTCTTAGAGGATGCCGCCTTGGGGTATCCCCCCGACTCTGGCACATCAAATCCTCTCTCACTTAGGCCAGACTAGGCAGCCCAGTTAGGGCAATGGATTCCACAAGCAGGCAACAGCTTTAGGGATAGCCACACCTCCAGTTGTTGGGTGACCCAGAAAAAGACTGAGCTGTACCTCTGCTAAATATGGTCTGGGGACCTCCATCCAGCCTGTGTATGTTATTTGGCTGGTTGTTCAGTCTCTGAGAGCTCCCAAGATTCCAGGTTAATAGCCTCTATTGTCTTTCTGTGGAGTTCCTATCCCCTTCTTGGCCCTGAATCCTTCCCCCAACTCTTCCATAACAGTCCTGAGCTTTGTCCAGTTTGGCTGTGTGTCTCTGCATCTGTTTTAGTCAGCTGCTGGATGGAGTCTCGCAGAGGACAGTTATATAAGGCTCCTGACAGCAAGCATAACGGAGTATCATTTATAGTGTCAGGGATTAGTGCTTCACATGGGATGGGTGTCAAATAGGACTGGTTATTGGCTAGCCATTCCCATAGTCTTTGCTTTATCTTTGTCCCTGAATTTCTTTTAAACAGGAAAAATTTTGGGTCAAAAGTTCTCCGGGTAGTTTGGTATTTTTATCCACTACCTGGGGTTTCTGCCTGGCTACAGGAAGTGGCCTCTTTCGGTTCCGTGTCCCAACTGTTAGGCATCTCAGCTAAAGTCACCCTCATTGACACTCGGGAAGCTCCCCTATCCCAGATCTCTGGCACCTTCTAGAGATTTCTACCCTGCCCCCAACCCTGACTTCTGCCAGCTGTAGATTCCAATTTATTCGATTGGCCATCTGGCCCTCTCTTCTGTCTTTCCCTACACCTGATCCTGACCCCGCAATTCCCCTCCACATCCCCTCTCCCATCCAGGTCCCTTCCTCCATCTGCCTTCTATAACTATTTTACTCCACCTTCTAAGTGAGATTCAAACATTCTTGCTTTGACCTTCCTTACTGGTTAGTGTCTTAGGGTCTGTGGAGTGTATCATGGGTATCCTGTACTTTATGGTTAATATCCACTTATATGGGATAACATACCATGGATGTCCTTTTCGGTCTGGGTTACCTCACTCAGGATGATATTTTCTAGTTCCATCCACTTGTCTGCAAAATTCATGCTGACCTTGTTTTTAATAGCTGACTAGTATTCCATTATGTAAATGAATCACATTTTCTGTATCCATTCTTCCGTTGAAGGTTGTTTCCAGCTTCTGGCTATTACAAATAAAGCTGCTATGGACATAGTGGAGAATGTGTCCCTGTGATATGGCGGAGCATCTTTTCAGTAAGGGCTCAGGAATGGTATAACTGGGTCTTCCATAGAACTGTTTCCAAATTTCTGAGAAAACAGCAGTTTGTATTCTAGAGTGGTTGTACAAGATGGTTATCTGACCAGCGATGGAGGAGTGTTCAACATTCTCCATATCCTTGCCATCATGTGATGTTGGTTGAGTTTTTGATTTTAGCCATTTTGAAAGGTATAAGATAGAATCTCAGGGTTGTTTTGATTTGCATTTTCCTGATGTCTATAAATATTGAACATTTCATTAAGTATTTCCTGGCCATTCCAGATTCCCCTTTTAAGAATTCTCTTTTAACTCTGTAACCCATTTTAAAATTTTGACTATTTATTTTGTTGGTGTCTAATCTGCTGAGTTTTATTTTTAATACATATTTTCAACATTAGCCATTTTCTGATATAGGGTTTAGTGAAGATCTTTTCTCAACCTTCAGGCTGCTATTTTCTCCTGTTAACAGTATCCTTTTCCTTACAGAAGCTTTTCAGTTTCATGAGGTCCCATTTATCAACTGTTGATCTTAGAGCCTGAGCCATTGGTATTTTGTTCAGGAAACTGTCCCCTGTACCAATGAGGTAAAGGCTGTTTCTCCACTTTTTGTATTAGTCCTATTAGATTGGTGTCCAGTTTTACAAAGAGCTCTTTGATTCACTTGGACTTAAGTTTTCTTCAGGGTGATAAACGTGGATCTATTTGCATTCTTTAACATATAGATTTCTTTAGACTAGCATCATTTGTTGAAGATGCTTTCTTTTTTCCATTGTATAGTTTTGGCTTCTTTGTTGAATCAAGTATTCACAGGTGTATGGATTTATTTCTGGGTTTTGATTTGACTCTATGGATTGATCTGTCTGTTTTTATACCAATTCTTTATAGTTTTTATTATAATTGCTCTGTAGTAGAGCTTGAAATCAGGGATGATGATAATTCTAGAATTTCTTTTATTGTACAGGATTGTTTTAACTATCCTGGGTTTTTTGTTTTTCCATATGAAGTTGAGAATTGCTTTTTCAAGGTCTATAAAAAAAATCAGGTTAAATTTTGGTGGGAATTGCAATGAATCTGCAAATCCTTTTTGTAATATGGCCATTTTCACACTTTTATACCTACCAATCCATGAAAGATATTTCCATCTTCTGTTATCTTCAATTTCTTTCTTTGGGGATGTGAAGTTCTCGTCATACAGTTCTTTCACTTGCTTGGTTAGAAGCACACCAAGATATTTTATATTATTCGTGGCTACTGTGTGATTTTCCTAATTTATTTCCCTTTATTTTCTAGTTTCACTTTCTCCATTTGGCAAAATGATTTGTACCTCCTAGGTATTTCTATCTTGACTCAGTGGTGAGGTTGTCAGGACTGGCTGGAGATAGAGAGGGTGACTAACTTCTCTTGCAGGATGATAATATCCATGAATGAATATTATGGTTTCTGCTTTACAATGTCGGTACACGTGTTTTTTTCCATACCTCCCTTTGTTTCTTTCATTGAAAATCTGTGTTAGCTGCATATAAATTATATGAGACCTAAACATGGGACCCTAAATACATAACATCTGCCATCTTTTCTCACAAATGATTTTAGTGCATAAAAATGAATTTCTAGAATTTTCTGATGAAGAATCCTAATTGCTTTTTAATATCATGATGAAAACAAATAGAAAGAGTAATAACAAAAATCCAGATGCCTTAGTTAGAGTTTCTATTGCTGTGAAGAGACACTATGAGGATGGCAACTCTTATAAAGGAAATATTTAATTGGGGCTCGCTTATAGTTCATAAGTTTAGTTTATTATTATCATGGTGTGAAGCATGGAAGCATGCAGACCATCATGGTGCTGGATAGGTAGCTGAGAGTTCTGTATCCAGATCAGCAGATAGCAGTTTGAGAAAGTGATACACTCCTCTGGATTGAGCATTAGAAACCTTAAAGCCCTCCCTCAGTGACACACTTCTTTTACCTGGACCACACCTACTCTATCAATGCCAAGCTGCCTCCTAATTGTGCCAGTCCTATAGGCCTATGGGGGCCATTTTTATTCTAACCACCATATTCCAGTCCCTGGCCTCCATAAGTTTGCAGCCATATTATAATGCAAAATTCATTTAGTTCTACTTCAGAATTCTCCATAGTCTATTAAGTCTCATTTTTTTAAAGTGCAAAGTATCTTTCTTCTAAGATACATGTAATCTCTGTAATCCCTTTTAAAATCAAAATGAGAAACCAGATAGCATACTTACAATTTATATTGTCTAACAATTTATCTTGTATATCAATATATTCATTACCATTCCAAAATGGAGAAAAGGGAGTATGACCCATTAAACCTCACTTAAACTGTTCAACTGTGTTTATAATCCAAAGTCTACATGGCCCTGCCTATGACAGCAATACCTAAGTCCCTGGTACTCAATTTTGTCTTAATTAGTATCTATTTCTATTGCTGTGAAGAGACACTATGACCAGAGCAATTCTTATAAAGGAAAACATTGAATTGGTGCTGGCTTACAGTTCAGAGGTTTTATCCATTACCAACATGGTGGAAAGTATGGTGGTATGCAGGGAGACATGGTGCTAGAGAAAGAATTTAAGAATTCTGCTTCCATTTCATCATAAAGTAAGAAGGGAAAGTGTCACTGGCCTGGCTTGAACATCTGAAACCTCAAAGCCAGCTCCCAGTGACACTTCCTCCAACAGGCTACACCTATACAACAAGGCCTTATATCCTAATAGTGCCACTCCCTATGGACCTGTAGGAGCTATTTTTATTCAAACCACCACACCTTCAATTTTCATATTCAATACAATTCTCAAATATTAGTATCACAATTAATTTGGTAAATTATGAAATACATATTTCATAATTTAAAATTTTACATAGCATCTTAGGATATAATAATGTTTTCTTTTATAGATTTCAAGAATTGAGAACAAATAAAATAATAATTCCTTATGTAAATATGAGAACTGGATGAAATATAGTGCAAATTGTATCTCAAACCAGTAATATGGATTCCGTAGAGCTTGATCTCCAAGACAATGCCCAAGGAAACAGGAATTCCATTTTTGCTTATGATATACAACTGAAATTTAACACTTAAAGGTAGTTGCCTTACCATTTCGATTTGATAATTAAAGATAGTAAAAATAATTTTGTGAGTAAGACAATCATATCTACCCCTGACCACACACCATTTCCTGTCTCTTGATGTTAGACGCTTTCATCAGATCCGAAGACCAATACTTCTCTTGTTTTATATTTTGTTGTATTCTCATTGTTTTCTGTACTGTATTACACAAGTATGCATACAACATACAAAGTCTAGGACTCACATATAAAATAAAGCATATTTGTCTGAGTCAGGATTGATTTTCTTCATATGCTTACTTCCATTTGCACACATTTTCCTCTAAAGAACATAACTTTTCTTAATGGAAGAAAACTTTCTGTGCACTAAGTGGTGTCTTTCAATCTAGGAACAGACTTGTAGAACTAGAGGAGACACACAGACAGTTTCAGGAGTGTAAGGGAGTTCCTCAATACTCAGCATAGAAAGATGAAATTCACCCTCTTCCAACATACTCTAAGAATTGAGTAATTTTTTAACTCAGTTTTAGACAAAAGGGAATCCTTATGGTATATAATGTTTCAGCAACCATGGAATTCAGAATGGAGATGCCTCAAAAACATAACAGTAGGTTTACCATGTGACTCAGCTATACCATTCCTATGTATTTACTTAAAATAATTACAGTCAATGGATCAGATATATTTACAAATAAATAGCTATTAGAGCATTATGTAAACTAAGCTACAGAATCAATTTATTCATCCATAAGCAAAGAATGGTTTAAAAATGTAATTTTGTATGTGTACACACCTGTGCATGCATGTGTGCAAGCACAAGGGAAATTTCTTCCATTAGGAAAATAAAGTTATGTCCTTTACATGAAAATGCACTCAAATGAAGATGAGTATACAAAAAAAAGACCACATCAATCTCAGACAAATATCATGTTTTCTCTCATATATGAATACTAGATGTTGTATGTAAATATTCATAGGTAACACAGTACAAAAAGGCAATGAATCTATACAACAGAAATCGAAAAACAAGAGAATTGTTGGTCTTCAGATCTGGTGAAAGCCTCTTAAGTCCAAAGACAAGAAATGGTGTGTCAACAAAGTGGCTATCAATGTCTTACTGGCAAAGTGATTTTGTTTTTTTAGAAAAAATTTAAACTAGAAATTATTAAATGAAGCAATGTCAATACTCCCAAGATAGTTTTAGAAAAAAAAGTGTGGTTGTTATTTAAATAGATAAAAAACTTAATATCTTACAACTATAAGAGTATATTTTTGAAAATTCAATTTTAATTATAGAGCTAGATACTTGAGATGCAATTTCAAGTTGAAAAAAGAACTACCCTAAAATTAAGGGAGCTTAAAATTTTTGTTTTGCCTTTGTGCTTTATGAGATTTATTTATGTCAAGAACATTTTGTTATTTCCTGCCTGTGCTCTTCAAAGTAATTTAATATTGAATGGTGAAAGCTGAATTTTAGTACCAAGATTTTATCAACTTGTTGACACAGAAAAATAAACACCTTTGATATTAGAAGGTTTGTCATACTCTACAAATCTTTTCTGAAAATATTCTTCAGTGGAAATATAATTCTAAAAAATCACATAAATTTAAATTTTTCTATTTCTTTCTAAATAATCCAAATACACAGCATATTTCTGCCTTAGCATTAAAACTTTATATCATAAACAAAAAGTTAACATTGTCTAACATAAACAATACATTGAAGTGTCTGACTTGTGTAACCCAAGATTTGCAAAGACAGGTCCAACATTAAACCTGGCTTGGTCATCAGCCTGGTATTACCTGGGCTTTGGTTCTATGGTTTTCCTTCATTGCTTTTCTGTACATTATGTTGTGTTTCATAAAAGTTAATGTGACAGTCCTAAGCCTCATATCTGTACTCCATATTATCTGGGTTAGAGTAATATATCCCTGACTAAAAATCCAGGGACTCATTTATATAGAAGGATTAACTCAACAAGACCATCTTTGAATCAAATGTCTTAGCCAGAGTAGTGAGAAATATTGTTTGGAAAGTGTTAACAATTGTCTAAGCAGAAATGGTAAGCGGACCTGGCCTTTCCATGTACATATGAATCCCCCCAACAAAAGAAGCTCTTACAAAGAGAGAGAGGGAAAGAAGGGGGTTTAAATGAAAGCAGTAATCATCCTGTTAGCCCCTATTATATTTCTATTCTCAGGTGGCAGAAAAGAAAAACATTTAGTTGTTTCATGTATATCTTCTCCTTCTATCACTTTACTTCCTAGTGTGATAGGATGGCTGAAACTCTACCACATACCAAATAAGGCAGGAAACTGTTTTTAATATTTCAGGACATTTTACTCTATTTTATCCAATACAAAGGATTTTATCTAATATAATAAAACTATGGTTCTTCAGTCCTACCCTTTCTCTCCTTTGAATCATTGATATGAGATATTTATGTTTCTATATGTATTAAGAATGGCTGACCAGTAACAGCCCAACTTGGCATCCATCTTTCAGCCAGGCATGAAATCCTGACACTATCACTGAAGCTGTGTTGTGCTTGCAGACAGGAACCTAGCATGGCTGTCCTCTGAGAGGCTCTACCAGCAGCTGGCTAAGACAGATGCAGCTACTTACACCCAAACATTGGACAGAGGTCTGGGACCCCTATGTAAGAATTAGGGGAGAGATAGAAGGAACTGAAGTGGATAGTAACTTCATAAGAAGAACAACAGAGTCAACTAACCTAGAGCCCACAGAGCTCCCAGGAACTAAGCCACCAACCAAGAAGCATACATGGGCTAGTCTGAGGCCCCTGGCACATCGCCTTGTCTGGCCCTAGTGGGAGAGGATATGCATAATCCTGTATAGACTTGATGCCTTGAGAAGGGGGAAACTAGGGTGGGGGCACCCTCTTAAAGGCAACAGGGAATTGAGGAAGGGTTCAAGAACTCTGGGTGTCAGGGCAGGAAGGGGAACAAAACTTGGGATATAAATAAAAAATTAATGAATTAAATAATAAAATAAAAATAAAAAGTTCTATCTATTCAAAAAAAAGAATATTCCAGTTTGCAAATTTTGAAATGCAAAGTGAATTCATTTAGTGATCTAAGAAAGATAGTTGACAACTAAAGTTACAACATGGTAAAAACTGAAATCTTAGTATATATTATGTCCAATTCCCATCTCTCATATATTTCTGGAGTATTATGAGCTTTAGGAACTTGGTATATAAACAACTCTTTGTGCTCTTCTGGTTACAGGCATGACATAGTGGTTAGAGTGAGTGTGCTCTCACAAACAGGGAGGTCTGGAGATTGGCTGGTTTGGAACTTTCTTTCTCTCTTTCTATACCATAATTTCTCATCACTTTAAAATTTCTGAGTTCCCCAAACATATTAGAATAAGAAAGACTGATCGTTGCCAACTGAGCTCATGAAACATTAATGTATCACTCAAAAATACAATTCATTTTAAAAATGGCAATACTATTGACCAAGCAAGCTAAATGTAGAACACATTCCCCTCTATAAGCGGACTTCAAGAAATACTCAATGATTTTCTAAATGCTGTCTGTTAAATGTGCAGCCAGACTAAGGAGACTCATTTAATGATTTCAGGGTTTAGTGAGCCATGCTGCCCCAGAGACCTGCATCCTCTCAGCTTGCCCACTTTCTTCTAGAACAAGGTTCAAGTGGATGCTGGTCAACATTGATACAGTGATTTTACTCACAACTGTACTCTATGATTCCTAACTAATCAGTAATATTTTTTCTCTGAAATCATGTTTTGCTTAGTCTTCCATCAATATTTTATTCTATATATGTGAAAAATGTTCACATATTTATCCTATAAGGTATGAAAGGCTATATGATTAAGTAGAATTTTACCGTTTCTCTTATATATCCTGTAATCAGATTTTACTATCAATTATGTTCTGCCTACCCCATTAGAACACATGTAACTGATTGGGCATCTAAAGTGAGTTTAGATAGAACTTTAATCTGTACTATTTTGAGGAAGCATAAATGAGATTAAAAAGTAGCTCACTTTTTTAGGGTAAAGCATACTTAAGATCAAACAGGTTTTACAACAGGCAAAATATTTAATTGGTATTAATTATAGTCAAACACTTAATTAGTAATAAAGACAACATTAAGTACTGAATGTTGTGTTCTTACCATCAAGGTCATATCAATAAGGAGGACATAACCAGATAAGCTTTGGTTTCATCCATCATTTCTAAAAGGATTAAGACTTCCAAGTCTTGAAAACTGAACAAAGTTAAAATTGATCTGCTGGATCTTGCGTAGCCTTGGTGGGGGTGAAATGACATGGCTCTTGCCACAGGAATGGCCCCAGCCTCTGAGGAATGCCATTCCTGTTAAAGTTAATGACTCTGATAATTAGAAGCAGCTCAAATCCAGGAGGCAAGGGTGTGTCTATGTCTTTAGCAAAATGGTAAATGTTAGGACCTTTAAGACATCCCTTAAGGCCATGGAAAAGAACTCTAAAAATATGAGTTTGAAAATACAATTTCTCAACTATGCAAAAATATAAGGATGCAATATGAGTTGTATAAGGAGCTTCACAGATCTAAAGAAACAGAGGCAGCTACACCATGAGCCTGCTTGTCAGAAAGCTACAAAGACAGGAAGATACAGATATAGGCAAAATTCTGAGTTCAAGGTCAGCCTGGGACAGAGTCAATTTAGGCCCAGGCATGGTCTGAATGGTAATTCTAGAGCAGGGTCCTACACAGCTATCTTATTGAGTGAGTTTATGCTTGCTGTCTCTTCCTCAGATTTTCAAGGGGCTAAGGTCATGGAATGTTGATTGGTGGGATGGTCAAGAGGAAACTTGGAATTGATTTGTAAATAAAAAACTGGTCCTTAAGTATGCATGAGATGAGCCAGAAAAAAAATTGATAGCAGTTTTTTGGTTTTGTTCTTGTTTTTTTTAATAGAAATTTTCTCTAGCAAGAGCCAAACTGTCTGCAGAGTGAATACATCTCTTCAAGAATTTTTTTTCTAACAGGATTTGTGACTTTAGTCTGAAAGTCCATGGAGGAAGAACATATCTCTTTTAGAATTTTTCAAAGTTCTTGTAGAATCTTTTCCAACAGGATTTTACCTTGGTTCTGACTTGGTCAGAACTCCCAAGACTTAGAAAGCTGGTTCAGCTCTTTTAGAATGTTTTCTAGTTGCTATAGAGAAGGCTGTCTGAAGAGCAAACACAGCTCTTCTAGATTTTTTCTGTTTTTCTGATTTTTAAATCCCAAGAATTACTTTTAGAATTTTTCTAACAGGATTTCTGACTTTGTCATAAGATCCAAGAATTTTTTTATAGCAAATTTTCTGATTTCAGTCAGAAAACTCATGAGCTATCCAGAGAGCCTTTAGAATTTTTACTAGTAGAGAGAGCTTTCCCAGCCTGAGAGAACTGTATCAAGCAGAAAGCTAGTTGTGTCAACCAGGAGTTTTTTTTAGAATAGCAAGGAAAAGCTATCTAGAGCAAAGCACAAAACAGAGAGAGAGAGAGAGAGAGAGAGAGAGAGAGAGAGAGAGAGAGCGAGAGAGCTGAAAAGCAGTTTCAAGTAGAACACAGAGTAAGAACAACCTGAAAAGATGTAACAAGCAGACTACAAAGCCAAGAGCTACAGAGAGAGGTCTAGGGATCCATCTCCACAGAATATAAACAACTAGCTTGGACCAATGATTTGACTTTGAGTCATTTGTTTTCGCTGTAAGGCTCCAAAAATTGCTGAAGAAAATACCCCAACTCAAATATTATGCCAAAGCAAAGACTGTTTATTCTGCAGAGAGCCAGCATGCAAGGGTTTAACATTCACCAGGATGGAGAAAGAGGAGTGAGTTTGCAGGCTCAATTTAAAGCTTATTAAGGAAATTCCAGGCAGGACTAGGAGACCTTTATCTTAATTTTTATTTGGGGAGCTCTATTTCCAGGGATATGAGTGTCTCTGGGACTTGCTATGGCTTCAGGGACTTTCCAGAGGGAGCCTAGAAATTATTGCTGCCTCCTCCTTATAGTTTGTTTTACATGAGGGCTATGGTTTTTCCAGTAACTAACTTGCTCAGACTCGACCAATTCTGGCCACAGAAAGTTAGATAGTCACCTGTCTGTCATGCAATCTGTCATGGTGTCAGTCTAGTTTGGCCTTGTTGTCTCCACTCTCAGACACCAGTTCTCTCAGAATCTGGACCTAGCCAGGACTTGTCCTTAGAATTGTTCTTTCAATTTTTATGGAAAGTTACTAATGTATCATAGCATAGCTTTCTTTTCTTTTCTTTTTTTTTTTACCCTGTGTTAAAGTCAAACAAAAGATGGAAGATTGATCCACCTGGTCAGCATGAGTGCTCTGAGCAGTCCTAGGGCACCATCTCTGCACCTAATCCCTCCAAACCCAGAGGAAGCTGGAATCCCAGGAGCTCTAACATGCCCAGAATCATAGGTGAGGAGGCTGCAACCCCCCCCCAACAGGGAGTAGTTGGGACCCTCCAGGACCCAGGAACTCAAGGTCAGTGGCTCTCTGTCCCTGCAGTCTACTCAGGTGACCTGAGCAGACATAGGACACCAGCTCTGCACCCAATCCTCCAAAACCCAGAGGAGGCTGTACTCCCAGGAGCTCTAACACACCCAGGAATATAGGATAATAGGATCACAGGATCTCAGGAGCTTAGTCACACCAGGATTTCAAGATCCCAGTAGCAGCCGGAATCCTACGAGCTGTTACACCCAGGATCTCAAGATCACAGAATCACAGAGAGAGCTGGACTCTGAGGGGTTCTGACACAAGCAAGATAATAGGACAGAAAACCTCCAATCAGAGACAGTGAGTGAACATAGCACTAGAGATAACCAGATGGTGAAAAGCAAGCACAAGAACATAAACAACAGAAACCAAGGTTACCTGGCATCATCAGAATCTAGTTCTACTACCATAGCAAGTTTGAATACCCCATGACACTAGAAAAGCAAGATTTAGATTTAAATTCACTTCTAATTTTGATGATAGAGGACTTTAAGAAGTACATAAATAACTCACTCAAAGAAATACAGGAGAACACACATAAACCAGTAGAAGCCCTTGAAGTGGAAACACAAAAATCCCTCAAAGAATTACAAGAAAACAACCAAACTGATAAAGGAATTGAACAAAACCATTTACTGATAAAGGGAAGTAGAAACAATAAAGAAATCACAAAAGGAGACCATGGAGAAAGAAAAACTAAGAAAGAGATCAGGGATCATAGATGCAAGCATCACCAACAGAATACAAGAGATAGAAGAGAGAATCTCAGGTGCAGAAGATACCATAGAAAACATTGAAACAACTGTCAAAGAAAATGCAAAAAGGCCCTAACCCAAAACATACAGGAAATCCAGGGCACAATGACACAACCAAACCTAAGATAATACATTTAGAAGAGAGTGAAGATTCCAACTTAAAGGGACAGTAAGTATCTTCAACAAAATTATAGAAGAAAACTTTCCTAACCTAAAGAAAAAGATGCCTATGAACATACCAGAAGCCTACAGACCTCCAAATGAACTAGACTAGAAAAGAAATTCTTCTTGTCACATAATAATCAAAATACCAAATGCACAAAACAAAGAAATAATATTAAAAGCAGTAACAGAAAAAGGTCAAGTAACTTATAAAGGCAGACCTATCAGAACCACACCAAACTTCTCACCAGAGACTATAAAAGCCAGAAGACCCTGAACAGATGTCATACACAAACTAAGAGAACATAAATGCCAGCCCAGACTACTATGCAGCAAAACTCCCAGTAACCATAAAAGGAGAAACCAAGGTATTCCATGAATTCCATGACAAAAGGAATTAATACAATATAGTTCCACAAAATTTAGCCCTACAAAGGATAATAGAGGGAAAACTCCAATCCAAGCAAGGAAATTATACCCTAGAAAAAGCAAGAAACTAACCCTCTTACAATAAACCCAAAAGAAGATAGCCACACAAACATAATTTCACCTCTAATAACAAAAATAACATGAAAAAGCAATAATCACTTTTCCTTAATATTTCTTAACATCAATAGACTCAGTTCCCCAATAAAAAGACATAGACTAACAGACTGGATACATAAACAGGAAATGTACCTCAGTGACAAAGACAGATGCTACTTCAGAATCAAAGACTGGAAACCAATTTCCCAAGCAAATGGTCCCAAGAAAGAAGTGAGAGTAGCCATTCCAATATTGAATAAAATTGACTTAAAATCTAAAGTTATCAAAAAAGAAAAGGAAGGACACTTAACTCTCAAAAAAATGAAAAAACCAACCAAGATGAACTCTCAGGTCTAATCATCTATGCTCCAAATGTATGGACACACACATTAATAAAGAAATTTTACTAAAGCTCAAAGCACACTTTGTTTCTCACACAATAATAGTGGGAGACTTCATAACCCACCTATCAGCAAAGGACAGATCATGGGAACAGAAACTAAACCAAGACACAGTGAAATTAACAAAAGTTATGAACAAAATGGATTTAACATACATCTATAGAACATTTTTCATCTTGAAACAGAAGAATATTCTTTCTTCTCAGCATCCCAGGTGCAAAGACCGAATCCAAACACTGTTGTGGATGTTCGAAACTGCATACTGACAAGAGCCTGATATAGCAGTCTCCTGAGAGGCTCTGCTAGATCTTGACATGTACAGAGGTGAATGCTCGCAGCTAAACATTGAACTAATCATGTGGTCCCCAATCGAGGAGTTATAGAGAAGACTGAAGGAGTTGAAGTGGACTGTGGCCCCTTGGGGAGAGCGACAATACCAACCGACCAAAGCTTCCAGGGTCTAAGGAGCTAGCCTGGGAACACAGATTGAGTGACCCATGGCTCCAGCTATATACATAGTGGAGGATAGCCTTGTTGGGCATCGGAGAGAGAGGAGGTCCTTGGTCCAGTGATGGCTGGATGCCCCAATGCGGGGGAATTAGATGGTGTGGAGGTGGGAGTGGGTGGATGTATGTGGACATACCCTCATAGAAGTAGGAGGAGGGGAGATAGGATAAGAGGTATGTGGGTGAATGGGACAAGGGGATAACATCTGAAATATAGATAAATAAATTATCAAAAAAAACCCCAGATATTGAAACTGGCTATAGCAATAGAGCATTTGAGACTTTTCGTCAGCAACTTAATATAACCCACATTACTGGAATTACTTATAATTTTCAAGGACAAGGGACTGTGGAAGGGGCCCATGGAACTTTAAAATAATATCTCCATAAAATAAAAAGGGGGGAGGTATATCCAGGTACACCACAAATTGATTTAAATTGCGTTCTTTTTATTTTAAAATTTTTAAAAATTTTGGATGCCAAGGTACTTTCTTCTGAGTGTATGTGGCACTCTACAACTAGGCATACTTATGCATATGTGAAAGGGAAGAATCCACTTACTGGCATATGGCATGATCCTAATCAGGTACTTAATATGGGGAAGAGGGCATGTTTGTGGTTTTTTTTGCAGGATGCTGAAGGAGCATGATGGCTGCCAGAGCGACAGGTGAGACATGCTGATGATGTGACAAAGAATGATGCTGACTTGTGAGCTTGCTGAGTGCCCTGACAATGGTGACTGGGAAGCTTTATTGGACATATGTTCCTGACCCATCTTTGATTGCCTATACCCTAGATGGGACAAACTGCCTTGACTCAAGTTTTTAGACCTTGTGGAACAGAGAACCAAAAGGAGAAGTTATAATGACGCTTGTATATTTCTTAAATGTAACCAGTTATTCTGACTCAATCATGTACTGGTCTAGAAATCAATCCAATATCGGAAATAACAATCTTCATTTGGAAGGCTGGATCTGGATATTTTCAGAGACTTATTTGGAAGTTAGCTGCAGTTCTCTATGATGTTATGTTAGCAAGAGATAAAATTGTGACAGGATCTGGATTTCAACCAATGTTAAGGCCCTTTTAATTGTCTAGTTAAAATTAATTTTTTTAAAACAGCATTTAATATAATTGCATTGATTGTATACTTTCTAACTGTGTTGGTGTGTTGAAACCTGGCATGTCTGTTATGGAGGTCTATCAACCACCTTTTGTTTTATTGCCCTGAGTATCACAGAAACTTGTTTTTCTGAAAAATTCTTGCAAGTATTGGAACAAGTGAGTCAGGTTTTAAGCAGAAACAAGAGGGTAGTGGGCTTGATTATTCCTGGTATAACAGCTTTAATTACATTAATCACTAGTACCACTGCTTCTGCAATTGCTTTGACACAAGAAATTGATATAACTATATTTTGTTAATCATTTAGCAAAAAATGTTATTAATGTGTTGAATATGCAAGAGGACTTAGAAGGCATTTGGAACAATGGATTGATGCTCTTTATCCTATTCGAATTATTGGAAGGAGGTTCAGAGTTTAAGTGTAAGGAGCCATCTTGAGTGTCATGCCAAATATCATTGGATTCATGTTAATTCTAAAATTTACAGTGGTAGTCATTATAATTAGGAAAAAGTTTAAAGACACTTGCAGTGTATTTGGCATAATTCTAACACCTCTCTGGATGCTTTAGCCTTGAGTAGTGAGTTTATGGATTTAAAGAATGTTGCTCTGCTGAGCATTGATGAGGCATATACTGCTGATAAAAATTACCCATGGCCTGAAGTCAGTATTTATATTTTGGTCAAACTTCAACAATGGCTTATATAGCTTGATCATGCTAGCCCTTTTTATCCTTGTAATACTTTTATTCCTGCTCATTGTGTTAAAGCTTGCCTTTAACAACATCAACATGTTGTCATCCAAAGTACATGACTTGAAACTGAAAACTGAAAATTTGCATAGTGAGATTATGAATTTAAAGAATGCTGCTCTGCTGAGCATTGATGAAGCAATTCTGCTGTTAAAATTACCCATGGCCTGAGGTAAGTATTTCTATTTTGGTCAAGCGTCAAGAATGACATATATAGTTTGATCACACAAGGCCTTTTTGTCCTGGGAATACATTTATTCCTGCCTATCCTGTGAAAGCTTGTCTTTAGCAACATCAACATATTGGCAGCCAAAGTACATGAATTGAAACTGAAAATGGACTCCCCCAGACAAAGTTATTAATTTAACAGGCTGGCAAGCCAAGGACAGGTAAGATTCTGCACAGAGCCTTATCAACCTAAGACATAAGCTTTTGATAATGTATATTCCACAATGAGCAAGGAAGGAATTTTTGTCAGAACTACCTAAGACAGGCTCAGTATTGTTTATGAAATAAAAAAGTGGGAGCAAGAGAGGGCTTTTGATAATGCTTGGCAAGAATCTGACATTGGTCAAAGACAAGGAAATGGGCTTCAGGCAGGAATATGACATTACACTAGAACAAAGAAGTAATTTCAGAGAAGAATCTAAATCTTAGGCTAGAAAAAAGAAGTAATTTCAAACAGGTATCTAAATCTTAGGCTGAAATAAACAAGTAGGCCTCAGGCATGAAAATGACTTTGGGCTAGGACAGAGAAGTAGGCTCAGATATTTTTATCATCCTGATAAGCCGTTAGAAGGATAGTAAGAACATATGCAGTGTAGTTCCCACATTTACATAAGCAAACCATGAGCAGTATTCATGATTCATCTAGTTAGTCACATTTTTGTTGTATCTGGGACCTGACACTCGAACTGGAGTCATGATACTTAGAAAGAGCCTACTAGCCTACTGAGCAGGAGGTACCAACGTACTTGATAACTCTGTGTTTAAGCATCATCTGCCTGTAGTTGCTAGGGCTGATTGTGATTGCTTGGAAACAACTCGGTAGGCACATTGCATAAAGGGACATTCTCCTTCTTATTTGATAAATATAGTTGATTAACTTAAAAAAAAAAAGAAATAGTGATCACGGGACTTTGTTTATGGACTTGCTTGTTCTTTGATTATTTATTTGCTTATTGTCTAGCTTGTTCCTTAACTATTGGTATCTATTGTATTGAAAATTCCTCAACCTATGGCGAGGATGTGGAGAAAGAGGAACACTCCTCCACTGTTGGTGGGACTGTAAACTGGTACAACCACTATGGAAAGCAGTCTGGTGGTATCTCAGAAAATTGAACATAGTGTTACCTGAGGACCCAGCTATACCACTCCTGGGCATATACCCAAAAGACATTTCAACATACAACAGGGACACATGCTCCACCATGTTCATAGCAGCCTTATTTATAATAGCCAGAAGTTGGAAAGAACCCAGATGCCCTTCAACAGAAGAATGGATGCAGAAAATGTGGTACATTTATACAATGGAGTATTACTCAGCTATTAAAAACAATGAGTTCATGAAATTCTTAGGCAAATGGATGGAGCTGGAAAATATCATCTTGAGTGAGGTGACCCAATCTCAAAAGAACATACATGGTATGCACTCACTGATAAGTGGATATTAACCCAAAAGCTCACAATTTCTAAGAAACAACGTATAGACCACATAAAACTCACATAGAAGAAGGAAGACCAAAGTGTGGATGCTTTGGTCTTTTCTAGAAGGAATATCAAAAGTTTCAACCAGAGCTCCCAAAGTCTAAACTGCCAGCCAGAGACCACAAAGGGAGGGACTCATGCACCTGTATAGGGAATTGAGGGTGACCTTGTTAGACTTCAGTGAAAGTGGAGGGCCATGGTCCCTGAAAGTTTGGATCCCCTACTGTGTGGGAATTCGAGAGCAGGGAGATGGGACTGGGAGGATGTTTGAAGCACACCCTCACAAAAATTAGGAGGAAGGGGTATGGGATAAGGGGTTTTGGGGGAGAACGGGAGAAGAGATAACATTGAAAGGTAAATATGTATAATATCCAATTTAAAAAACCACACAGATAAAGGATCTAAAAAAAAAAAGAGAGGGAGAGAGTTTACTTATTTTAAATTATTTTCAAAAGTTTCTAGGAGTTGCTAATTGGCTAAGATCCTATTTTAAGCTCTCCACAAAAGAATTTAAGTCTCTGTTCAATATTCTCAAGAGAGATGTAAATCCTAATTTTCCTCAACAATTAATTGACAAAAGAGAGGTAATCTCACAAAAAGTCGAAGAAGCTATTACTAATCAATATATTATATAGTCTGATTAGTTGTCAGCGGTACTATAACAGTCTTTTGACAAAAGATTATTAATATAGATTTATATATACTTAAATAGGGTCTTCATGACTCTCTGAGTGTGGAAGCAGTGACTGTTGGCACTTCTGCCCTGATCTTACAAGAACTCTGAAAAATTGGCTTTAAAAACAAAAGAGGAGTAACGGTACCCCTCAGAAGGAGTCTCCCTGAAATACTCTCCGTCATGCCTTGTTCACTTTTATCTCTCTAAAGCTGAAAGCTCATGGCAAATCTGTGGCTGACTGCCTCTGGCACCACCAAGACCAACAAAACTTTGCCACAGATATGGGGAAGGACCCTCTTACCCTTAAAGGGAATGGCCTAGACCCAGTTCCCTTATGGGGCCGAGGATTGATATGCCTGTCTGATACCAGAGAAGGCACAGCTAACTGGCTACCAGAAAGATTAATAAAAAAAATAGATACCCCACAAAGCCAGGCCCAACCATAAATATGATGAATAACAATTTACATCCAGGGAAGAGAAATCTCCCTGAGAATTCCCTTCTTTTTCCTTTCCAGGTAAAAATGAATCACTCGTGATGTCTGCTGTTAGAAGTTCTAATCCAGATGCTGGCCTCTGAACTTACACTACTCAGACCTTTGAAGGGCCACTGACAAGAACACCAAACAGCTAGAGATTGACATCACTAATCTGAAGAAATCCCTCATTTCACTGTCTGAAGAGACCTCCTAAAATTGCAAAGATCCTTATTGGACTTGATTTACTCTATTACAATAGAAAAGGCTGTGTACAGCTCTTCACTGTGTACAGCTCTTAAAGAAGAGGGTTGCCTTTACATAGACAAGACAAGTAGGGTTAAAGAGAGCATGAAACAGGTAGTGAAGGCCCTAAGAAAAATCAGAGAGAGAAAGAGACAGATGAAGGCTGGTACAAGAATTGGTTTTCAGCCTCTCCAAGGTTGTCAACCCTATTTCCTCCCATCTTGGGAACATTATTTGGGTTATTTTGCTTTTTTTCTGCTGGTCCCTGGCCCTCAAATAGGCAGACTAACTCTGTGATACAACAGATAAATAATTTGGTAGCAAAACCTACCCAAATACATTATCATAAATTAGCTATGGAGGACCACGAGACTCAAGATGAGGTTGTTACTTTATACAGGGTGTCTCCAAAACCCATCTCCACCCAACCTAAAAGCGGGGACTTCTGCCCCTAGACCAAGCAGAGAGGGGCCACCCAGAACCCCCTCTGACAGGCGATCTGAATTCTTGCTTAGGCTGCGAGGCTAAGCACTGCAAGGGAATATCAATAAAAGATAAAAATATCTATCTGGGTTCCCTGAGGGACAAGCCTGACTGCATAGGGATTGATGTCAAAAGTATCCCCTCTCCAGGAAAAAGACATCGGGACGTGTATGGCCCTCATCTCTCACTGAACAACGACAGGGGGACTGGAGCCATTACAATGTCCCCTTCAAATACTGGAGGTCAGGCCTCTATCCCCGCCTTCGCAAGTTTAGAATTGCCACAGCCCTTCTTTACTTAGAGCCCTGCTTACCCACTGAAGGCCTAAAATCAGCCATAGGCCTAAAATCAGCAATAGGCCTGTCATACATGTATACTAACACCAAGTCTTGGGTCTCAGTGGGAAAACATTGAAACTGATGGCTATAAGCTAGTGTAAACTAGCAGCTTTTGTGGAAATTTACAAGCCTGAGTAGTCATAGACCTTGTAAATAGGTAGCCTGGGCAGACAATACCAACTTAGATAAGGACAAGCAAGTCATAGGCAGAGTCATGGTGACTTGTCCCCTGAACCTTCACCCAGCCGATACCCGGTTCTGATGATATCTGTATTCCCCCTGATCACCCACACTCCAGTGTCATTCCTTTCCCCACATCCTGCCTTTCTGTGTTTATAACCCCTGTGTGAATGAATTACGATTTGAGAAAAATAAATTATACAAAAAAGAAAGATAAACAAAACAAAAAAAATTCCTCAACCTAGAACTGACCATAATACTTACATGTAATTAAAACAGTAAAAAAACAAAATGGGGGAGGGAGGATAGGATAGGGGTTTTGTAGGGAAAGGAAATGGGGAAGGGGATAACATCTGAAATGTAAATAAATAAAATATCCAATAAAAAAAGAAAAATTACATTCAATTTGTAAGACATGTTTATTCTTGTTGAATGTAAGTATGTTAGTATAGAACCTGATCTTGTCAGCATATTCTGAATCTGGTTATGGCATTATGGCTTTCTTTGCTGTTTTCCCAGATATAATCTATAGTACATGCCAGCCAATTATGCTATAATTTTTCTGTCCTGAGATCTAGGAAATTGTTGCTCTGTCAAGACTTAATATTTGCTTACTGGTGTTTATATACATGTTTTTCTGATAATTTTTTCCTGAATTCAATCAACCTTCCTTGGTTTGATTTTTTTATTATTATTTTATAAAAGAACAATGAACCTGAATTAATGGTTATAACATCAGACTCTAGTCTGCCCCATTCTTTCTGGTCCTCAGATCCCAAGTCCTGCAGATAAGAACTGTATAGGTTGGACTGATAAGTTGACAGTATAGTACAAATGACTGATCTCACATAGAGCAAGGCTGCTATCATGTGATTTGTCAAGCAACTTGCTTTTCCATTTACAGAGATAAGAGCTTATAGTGTAATTATCAATTTTGTTCACTTCAATTCATGATTTTATGGGATCTTATTTGTCTGTAATTTTTATACATAAGAGACATTCTAAGGTGTTTTTTTGCTTTTGTTCCTTAAAATGACTTGTTTTAAAAATAATGGCTTTCTCTTTTGTTTCCACCCAAAGTTTAAGAGGTTTGCAAGAGTCTTCTTTCTGACTTTAGGTAAGCATATGATATAGTGATGACCCACATAACATGCCCCATCTTCTTCCTTTCTATAAGGTATATAGAGTTCCACAGAGAGTTAGTGGGCAAGACTGAATCAGCCAGGAGTCCTAGAGTCAACTTTCTCCATCTACCAGAGAAAGATTGCCTTTACTGTCTTGGTTAATCTGTTCAGACTATAGGACTGACCAAGAATCCACTCACCCAGACCTGTTTTTCATGGGGAAGAAGTAACAATTATTTTGCAGGAGAATCTTCTTCAGAATCCTTGACTCTACAAGACAAAGAGCTCCTATGAAGAAAATTCATTTGAAAGATGAAATTCCTGCTCCAGTTCATTGGGAGATTGATCTCTTCAAGACTGAGTCACTTAAGCAGTGTTAGGATGCAGGTGTATGCAGCTGAACAGCAGGAAGCTGTTAACTGACTCTAGATTCTAGTTTTAACCATGAAAGTCTTAAGGATGCCTTACAGAACACTCATAAATATGAGAGGAAAGGCATTATACACTGGCCACAAATGTCAGTTTCAGTATCAATTCCAAAGCATATTAAGACCTTTTGGGAGTATAATTATCTGTGTATAAGTTTATAGTCTGAATAAATAACTTTTTCCAGGATTGTTTCTTCATACATGTAAATAAGTAAGAAATAATGATTGTGCTTAAACAATTTATGAACCTCTTTCCCTGGTGCTATACATTGTTCTACAATACAATTTCACTTAATATTTAATAATCTCTTTTATGAAAAAAGAATAACTTAAATGCTGGCAAATTTATATTTTAATTCTCCATAGCTTTCCTACTTTTTCAATTACGCAGAAAGCCCTAGTACTGTCTTCATAATACCTGCCCAAAAGACTGACATTTTCATTGGAATTCAGTTCTTAAAATATAATTTTAAATATGTTTCTGTGTCCAAATTGTAAAAAAAGGTTTTTCTGAATTCACTGAAGTCTTTCAATACAAAAAGTTATTTGAAAAAGATCCATGAATTAATATCAATGCACCTAAGTAGTTCAGTCTTACAGAGGGTAGGGCTTACCTATAACTTAAAGTAAAAATATTATTGTATTTTCTATGGCAATCGTATTATTTTATGTGCTTTGAAGTCAAGGCAAACGGACTTGTCTAAATTTATAGAGACATAAAATTTGCAGTAAAACACTCTATCTGAATTTGTTAGTGGCAGCATATGATACTGTGTACAAGAGTCCATAGAGAGATAGATTGAAATATAGCGGAACCACATGAATGACATCTGTGGGTTTTTCTGATTCCAGCAAGTGTCTCAAAAGGATCATGTTTGAAGTAGTTAATATTATCATATCCTGTTATTATCATGTTATTATCATATCTAAAAAACACCTATTGGGTTAAAAAAACAAACAAAAAAAACCAAAAGAAAACAAAACAAACAAACAAAAAAAACAAAGTCAATTACTCTGTGCTACCTGTTAGCAATCTGAAGTCAAAAAAGTTAAAAAGCCTGGCAAAATTCTTGCTTATTTATCTTTATGACATTCTCTGAGAACAACTGAAAGAGAAGCTTATAAAACGGAGTCAATTAACTTGTCTTAAAAATAATACACATCTAATTAAAGCACAAGTAAAATAGAGTTGTCTTGCTATCAGGTGCTTGATGAAAGCAAGATAACTTCTGTATGAGGAAGAAAACAGACAATGGAAAGTATTTTAGGATCTGTTGTTTTTGCCTCTCCTGATTCTTTTATGATATCTAGCATTTATTTTCATAATTAACCTATTTCCTGTTAAGTTCTTCTCCCTCAGAATATAACCAAGTTGCCTCCAGGTAGACTGCTCGCATATGGGGTGTGTGTGTGGGGGGGCGTGTATCTGCAGACAGAGACACCCAGAATACTGTGTATAACGACAATTTTTTGCATGTTTAAAACTATGAGAAACCATGGTCCTCCCTACCATAATAAGAGTTCAAGAGACTCAAGATAATGAAAAGGGCGTAACTTCTTCTGTGACCTTGCAAACTGAGCAGCAGCAACTGAAAGGAAAAATGAAATGGCTGGATTGGTACAAAACAGTGGTTTTTATATACCTAATCAATTTTTCCTGCTGGAATTCCTCATTGGCTGGTTTCTTCAGAGACATAATTTTCTCCACTCCTCTAGAATAGTAGCCCGGCTGAAGTCCCTTTCCTTCTGGAGCTAGAGATCCCAGTCCCCTTTCTAACTCACATGCTTGGTTGTGGAGCAGTTTGTTTGTAACTTTCAGCACTCCGAACAGCAGTGCAAACTGCTAACTACGCAGGAATGGGTCCTAGTGCTTTCTGCTTAGCTGTGATTCACTGGTGAGATTAAAACAAACTTCATACTGAAATCAACCATAATTATCTTTTCCAATACTATCAAAAGCTACTGGGTAATTGTCCCTGTAGACATTTAATTAATTTCCAAATCTAGAATTAAATCTGTAACAGAGAAAAGTACTTTAGCCTAAACCTTCTCAAACAATTTTGCAGCCTTTAAGAAAACAAAGAAAACCAAAAAGAATACAATCAAATGTATACAATAATACCGAGTTGTTTTACTAAATTATTTTTGAGATTTATTTTATTTTTAATTATGTGAATGTGTGTGTGTATCTTTGTATGTGCATGTATATGTGTATGGGTACCTATAGATGTAAGAAGAAAGTATTTGATCCTCTGAATTTGTAATGGTCATAAATGCTGAAAAATGTACTCAGGTCTTCTGCAAGAGTGTTCTGATTGACCACTGGACCATCTTTCCCATATTGGTAAGTATTTTTTTATATGAAAACTGTTCCCCTAAGAATTCATTTTGAGTATAAATCAACTTTTGCAATATCACATGTCAAACTTTTTACACATTGTTTAATCTTTTAAGAGAAATATCCAAACTGCATCTTAATTGAATATTGGTGACTTATAAATTAGATTACATTTCAACATGCATGACTTAGTTTGTTTTCTACTGCTGTGTTCAACAGTATAACCAAAAGCAAACTGTGGAGGAAAGGGTTGATTTTTTTTCTTACATGTCCAGTTCAATCATAGTGTATCACTTAAAAACAACAAGGTTGGAACTCAAGAGGACTTTTGGCAGGAAATGAAGCAGAAGCTATGGAAGAATATTGTTTACTTGCATAGCTTCTCAGCCTGCTTTTTATAGTAGTCAGGACCACCTGAGTATCATGGGTCAACACCCACAGGGAAGCGGCCCTTCTCACATTAATCACTAATCAAGTAGACACCTTCACAGGGATACCGTCAGGCAAATATGATGGGCATGTTTTCTCAATTGAGGTTTTATTTTTCAAAAAGACCCTAGTTTGTGTCAAGTTGACAATAATAATAATGATAAAATAATAATAATAAAATAATAAAATAAAAATAATAAAATAATAATGATAATAATAATAATGATAAAAATAATAATGATAACAATAATATATTGGTGATGGTGATGATGATGACGAGAAGGAGGAGGAGGAGGAGGAAGAGGAGAGGGAGGAGGAAGAGGAGGAGGAGGAGGAGGAGGAGGAGCATAACCAGTACAGTGAACATTTAACAATGAACCTAGGAAAGACAACTGTCATGTTTACTGCTCTGCCATCAGAAGAGTATATAGTGTTTCAGACTTCCCAAAAGTCTTCATCTCTACAACCCACATTTCCCTTGTGATCTGAGTTCTTGCCCTAAATTTAATGTCTCATGTGAGAACTTGGTATCCACTGAACTAGAAAAATACTTCCTCTCCTAAAGACATGTACTAGACCATTCACTACTCTAACAGCCTAATGTCAACACCCCAGTTGATTCACACTGTTGACAATTGGATGGAAAATTTTCATAGTTTTAGCAGTTTAAAAAAGGTTTTAGTCCTAATCTCAACTCTTACCTAGAGGGTTAAAAAACTTAAGAGATAGATCCTCAGAATATAAAAATAAAACAATAACAGAAAACCTTGAAACATCAGTCAGCCAAGCTCACAAAGACAGTATTAAACTTTGCTTCCTAGCATCAGAAACTATAAGACCAACTAGAGACCAATAAGAAAGGGTTGATTCTGCACACTGGACAACATGAAGTATACAGCTGTGATATCTGAGACATTAAATCAACAAATACTCATATAAGTAGCCATGAAGTTTTTCATGATGGATTCTTCAGAATTAGACTATATAGTTGCCTTTTGGAGGGTCCTGACAACTGAATTGTTTGAGCAGAGCATTGCAGAGAAGAAACCTATGAAGAAGAATATGCACAAGATGCCACATGAGCACTATTATGCTCCAGAGCTCATCCACGGTCCAAGGATGTTGAAGGTAAAATCTGCTCTAGTTTAGATGCTACACTAGACACTCAGTCTTGTAGCAGAGAATCCAAACTATGGGAGCTCAGCAGGAAGATGAAACTATGCATAAGGTAAATAAAGGAGCTAAATATTGCACCCAAAAATAATGTCAACACTTTAAAAAAACATTATGAAGGCCAAATGGGAATGCTACAGACATGAAACTCAAGAAACTATCCATCAACAAAGCAAATAATTCAATTTTAAAGTGGGATATACCTCAACAGAGGAAACTCAAATAACAGAAACACTTAAAGAAATTTTCAACATCCTAGGTCATCAGGGAAATGCAAATCAAACTAAGTTGATATTCTATCTTATACCTGTCAGAAAGGCTAAGATCAATAACACAAGTGGCAGCTTATGCTGTGATATGGAACAAGGGGAACACTCTCCCACTGCTGATGAGAGTGCAAACTTGTACAACCATTATGGAAATCAGTACGGCAGGTCCTCAGAATATTGGGAATAGACTTATCTCAAAACTCAACTATACCACTTTGGGGCATATACTCTCTGTCTTACATATCTCCAAATGCTTCTACATCCTACCACAAGGACACATAGCATAGCAGTTTTATTCACAATAGCAAGAAGCTTCAAGCAACCTAAACATTCCCCAACTAAGAGTGGATGAAAAAATCTGGTACATTTACACAATGAAGTATTATTCTGCTGCATATATTTGATCATTTTATGTGAACCCCAAGATTACATTATTTACAGAAAAATCTGTTCCTAGTTGTGGTGTGGTTTTGCCCTTATCAAATAACTTTAATCCCTCTGGCTGGAATATAGACATGTTCTTAATCCTGAACAATGAAAATAATGTTTGTAGAAGGAAGAACACGTGTTTGAAAATGATGTCTAATTGAGAGACAGACAAAGTGCTGACTTAGAGAAATATTTGACAGAATAGGATATGTCCAACTCTCACAAGAGTTGGGGAGGGGGTTGCTACTTAAGAGAGCAAAGAGAAAAGAAAGGAGGCAGATTAACCAGAACAGTTATAGAGAGACAGGTTACAGATAGAGAACAAACTAGACACAGATGAAGACACAAAGGGTCAAAGAATGAAAAGGGGCCAGAAGATTAGAACATATTGCCAACGTTATTATGAGTCCAAGCTGAGTAGAATCAGCCAGCTAGAGATCAGAAAGAACAAGTAATGGTGAGCTTATTCAGCAGTAAGTCTTAGAGGCTGAAAACTTTCTAGACCTAGATTAGACTGTATGGAGACTAGAGCCTTCAGTGAGGAGGCTAGGTTAGCAGACTGAGGCAGTAATCCTGAGAGATGACAACTATACCAGGTGAATAAATGTTACTTTTACATTACTTAGCTGTTAAAAAGATGACATCATGAAATTTGCAGGCAAATGGATGGATCTAGAAATAGTCTTCCTGAATGAGGTAACCTAGATCCAGAAAGGTAAACACGATATATACTCACTTATAAGTGTATATTGGCTGTTAAGTAATAAATAATCATGGCATAATTCACAAAGCCAGGGAAGCTAAGCAATAAGGAGGCTTCTAAGGAGAGATTCATGGATTTCCCTGGGAAGGGGAAATAGAGTAGATAATCATGGTTGGACTAAGGGCAGGTAAGGATAGGACCAAGGGGGATCCAGTGGAGGAGGAAGGAAAAGAGGGAGAGAGTACAAGAAAGACAACAGTAACTGTTGCCCACTTGGTGAGTGATGTGGAAACCCAGTGCACTGCAAACTTCCTGGAGTCTATGAGAGTGTCACTAGTGAGGACTCCTAACAATGGACAATATCAAATATGATCTAGCATATGATGGATCATAGTTCAGCCATAGAAGCAATAAAGTCCTAAGAAACACTACAGTATATGTCAGTGTGGTGAATATTAAGTATAAAATTATTAAGAAAATAGCTCCTTTGATTTGATTTTTTGGATTAAGTTATGAAAAATAGTATGCATACTTAATTAATGTTGATAGAACTTCACTGTAAATCTCTTTCATCCTGGTGCTGTCTTTTCCTTGGTGTGTCTGTAAATATTGATCCAATTTAATGAATCTGTTAATTTCTTTACTCATTGAGTGAGCTTCGATAGTTTGTTTTTCTTAAGTAACTAATTTATTTTTCTGTCATATATTGCATCCTGACCAGTTTCTCCTCCATTCTCTCCTACAAGTCCTTGTTCTCCTACCTCTGTTTTCCCCCAGATACACCCCTGTTTCCTTTCAGGTCTCCCAGGAATATCAACCAAACACAACGTAACAATTTACAGTAGGACTAGACACATACCCTCCTATCCGGGCTGAAGAAGGCAACCAAGTAGGAAGACAAGAGTTCCAGAAGCATGCAAGGGCATCAAAGACAGCCCTAACTCCCACTGTTAGGAGTATCACAAGATTACCACACTCATATATGGATTTTTAAAGCAACTGACCCACTATGTCTAAGGTACATTTTATTTTGTTTCTTTTATCTTTTTAAATGACCTAGCTTTTAGATAATCTAGCATTTGGATTTCTACATATTACTCTATTGCTCTCCCTGTTCTTGTTTTAATTCATCTTTCTTTAAGTTTCCATTAGTGGTTTTCTCCTTGATTTCTCTTTCCCTATGATGCAAATTAGTGACTTCAGCTCTTTCTTTTGTGTTATATTATAAATCTCCTTCAAAACATTACTTTCCCACTACTTACACAAATTTGACATATTGTGTTTTCTTTTTTTATTATCCTCTTAATAATTCTCTTGAAATTTTTTAAACCTATGTTATTGTGATATGCTATTTGACATACACATGCTTGTTGTATATATACCTGATGACTCTGTTGTTTATCTTTAGCTCACTTCTGTTGATCTGAAACTACTTTGCATGTTTCTGTTCCTTTCTTCATGTCACATTTGTTTTATGGCCAGAATGATGTGTTGCAAAATATCTCAGGCAGAATTGAGAAAAATGTTTACCTGCTACTTTTTAGAGTTGTAATGTAATCCAGTTGATTGACAGTGTTGTTCAAGTCGATGATAGCTTCAACTATATTTTTCTGCTATGTATACCAATACTGAAAATCCAGTTTTTAAATCTCCCCGGGCGGAGGGGATGATGCATTTGTATGTTGCCCTCTGTTGTACTATTTTTTCCTCATATAGTTCAACAGTCTGTTATCCCACTCATGTGAATTGGAATCTGCATTAGTGGGGAACATTACTCTGTAAGTTTTGTCCGTATTTAAAGGCCTTATATGTATAGCTTTAAAGTTGATTGTTACTATAACAGTAAGATTCCTCTAAAACTTAAAATTTTAAATTGTATGAGTCTTTATATTTAGAGTTTCTCCCTTGTGAATAACATATAGCTGGGTCTGTTATTGTTATTGTTGTTTATTGTTTGCTTGACTATCCTTTTTAACAGTCTGTATTTAATCTGGTATACTTGCTTAGAAAGATAGCTCAGTCAGAAAAGACATGTAAGCATGAGGACCTGAGTTATAATCTCCATAACCCACATGAAAAACTAAGCATGGGCACATGTGTCTGTAACTCAGTTCTGGGATGTCAGAGATAAGCAGATTCCTGGAGCTTATTTGGCATCAATCCTGGTCAACTCTTTAAACTCCTGCCTCAGTGAGAAACTCTTGCAAACAAACAAGCAAGCAAGCAAACAGACAAAGAAAACAAACAAACAAATAAATAAAGCTAAGAACAATAGAAGAAGCCACCTGACATTGGACTCTGGCCTGTTCAGGCACCCATGTAAACATGCCCATACATATGATTCTCTCTCTCTCTCTCTCTCTCTCTCTGTCACACACACACACACACACACACACACACACACTCATACACATATATTCAAAATAATGTGTATAGATCATTATCATTAAAAGACTCTTAATAATGCGCTTAGTATTTATCCTGCTCATAATCTACTTATTACATTTGATTATTTTTTATTTCCTCCTTTTGATAATTCATTATTACATTTTTGCTTGTCAATGTGACTGAATATCTGGCTACAAACAGTCAAAAGTTAGGGTAAAGCCAAGTTTTACTATAATAGGGTGAGAGGTAACAGTCCTGAACAGGAAAGAAGGCATGGCAATAGGAATAGGTTGCTCAACACTTAGTTGTTGGCATGGTATCAAATCCTTTTTCCTTTCATTCTGTCTAGCCCCTATAAAAGTGCTACCCACCACCCACATGGATCTTACTTTATCAATTAAATCTCCTGGAAGTTTCACAAAGACATATCCTAAGATGTATCTCAAATGTGATTCTTGCTATAGTTGAATTGACATCTGATTTTAATGATCTCATATGTCATCTCTGATTTTAGCTGAGCACTGAAAAATAATAGTTTTTCGTCATTCTGCATTTTAGTTTCTCCTGTCTTTAAAATTATTGTGATTTCTATAGGATTTGTAGAATGTCTTTATACTAATCTGTATTTACCTCAAATAACACTAAGCCTCTTAAACTATTACTTAGGTACATTTAGTGCCTTTTCTGTTATTATGCTATTGTTACTTACCTCATCTATCTAATTATTGTGATGATCAGTACTCTTGATTTCATTATATATATATTGATGACAAAGATAATGGAAGTTTTTTATTGCAGGTATACTGTTATCTAAGATGTGGTCTCTTTGTGCAAGGGAGCCACACCTAAATGTAGTTTACTCTTCACAAACCTAAAAATGAGGGAAGTGGTACATTTTGTAGTGTAACTCCAACTTCTGAATTAATATTGTATTTATACTACTCAGCACATCCTTTTCAGACAATATATAAAACCTACATTTAGGGAAGACTGTGGTACTGATTCCAAATTCCTTCTAGTACCATTCAAGGCAATTATATCCATTTGCCAGCTGCTACTGTAGAAAGACCTGAGAGTTCTCAGGTGCATCTCTTTCTATGGCTGTCTTTTCATTAAAAGTAATGTATCATCCAAATTATGCCACACACACACCCAGGGCCAAGCAACAAGCAACAACCAGTCCTTAAGGATTAAAGGCACCTGTAAGCATTATCTCCATTCAAAACAACATTGAGGAATCATCTTTTCTGTAGCAAATCTGAACTCATTTCTACTTCTCGTTTGTAGACACAAAAGGGTACAAGCAAAGACACCCTCTGATAAGTCCTAGGCTGGCCAAGGTTATATAATGAGACCCCAGTTAAAGAAGCTAAAATTGCGTTGGTGAGATGGCTCAGTAAGTGAAGGCACTAGCTGCTAAGTCTAATAGCCAGAGCTCCATCCTTGGGATCCACATAGTGGGAGGTGAAAATCAGTTCCTACAAGGTATCCTCAGACTTCCACATGTATACCATGGCACATGCATGCCTACACACACACACACACCACAGAATAAATAAAATATAATTTAGAAGCTAAAGTAACTAAAAATAAGAGTCTTGAAAACATGGAAAAAAAAAGACACCCTCTGAATCTGTACATAATGAATGTTTAAGGGAAAAAGAAAAATGTTTGCATTTTGAATTTGGATTGCTAATTAGCTGTATTTCAGGTAAGGGTGTTATTATGTGTTGTCTATAAGAACCAATATAGCCATAAAAATCCTTGAAATGTGGATAAGGGAGTTGGGATAAGACTGTTGAAACATGAAGCAGACTCCATCTATATTTAAAGATTCAGAAATTGAGGAAAGAGGCCTGAACAAGAGAATGTGGATGAGTACTGGATTGTGGAAAGATTAAGGAAATGGATTTTACCCAGGGGTGTCCAGTGAGCAGCCTATACTAGAAGACACTTTGATTTCAGCCTAAGGAGGTACATGCTATACTTAAAGTTGAAGAAACTATAATGTAAGAAATACGTGTATGGAGATTTCAGTCACAATGATTGTGAAGATGTGTTCTGTCAACTTTACCTTCCTTCTTTTCCTCAGGGATAACGAATGACCCTAAGAGTATTCCTTGATCAACAAATATGCAGCAAAACTGTCTCGAACTTGTTCACAAGGAACATGACCAACAATATAACAGATATTTGGATGTTTTGTGTTTTCTTCTTAAATTTTAGAACACATATACCTAATTACTAATGAATTTTCAGCTCAAATAAACAAGACAGCAAGATTTCATCCAGAGTTGAAGTGTGAGATTACAGCACACTATGAGGGCCTACCCTCAAGACAGACAAGTACACTTTGAATCAAGGAAAGCAGAGCTGAAATTATCAGAATGTGCAGCATGCAAATTTCATGCTCTAATTTACATTCCATTGTGACTGTATTAAGAAGGCTCTGTCCTGATGAATGGAATATGTACAACTGGAGTTAGGTAACTATTCTGCAGCCTTTCCCCACTTCCTTCCTTTGGGATAGAATCAAGGAACAGATTCTGAACAGAAAGCAAACCTACTAACACTATGAAATTGGACTTATCACACTTCAAACAGTGAATAGCAAGTTTCTGTTACTTATACATTAGTCAAATGTAAGTAAAATATTTTGTCTTACCCACAAAAGAGGATTGCTACCTTTATTACTTGTTTAGCTGTGTTTTCTGAAAGTATTTTGCATGGAAATTTCTGAAGATAATTTAAGAATCTGGTCCAGGATACTTGTGAAGAAAGAAATGACAAAACAAAAACCTTAATTTGTGTGTGTGATGGAATCAAATCTGGTTTTTGTAGCAATTTTCTTGAAATCAAAATATCCCCTTTAGGAGATTAGAGGGATGATGTTCATGAAGCAATGGAATTAAATAACTCATGGGTCTTATTAAGTTCCTGAAACTGACAAGATTCACAAAGTCTCATCTCTCCAAGTGTTTGGGAAGCAGAAATAATTGCTGAGGCATGGGAATCTGTGATCAGCCAAGTTGCCTGGAGAAGACTAACCCCAAGGCCAAACCGCCTAAAAATGCTGTAGAGCTTGCCAAGGTTGCCATTTTCATGAGTGTTAGTTTGGACATTCTATGAAGTAGCTACCTTTGTGTCACCTGTGCTCCTGTGGGGAACCTCCTGAACATTCCTGTAACACAAGTAGATTCATTTGTTTCCTCGGGAGGACTTTGGTAGAATCATTACTTTATTCTGTCATTGCTGTCCAATCTGGGGTGAGGAAATGCTTGCTTAAGTCTTTCTAGCCTGAGATATCAGAAGTTCTCTCTTTCTGTACCAACCCAGATAAACAAAGTCCTCTCCTGATTATAAGGATGCTGTAGAATATCTTTTGCACAAAACAGGAGGAAGCCTACTTTTTTTCTTTTGAGTACTTCAAAGCAAATAAAAATGTTAAAGACAGAAATAGAAAAAAGTGTCAAACAATTTCTCTCTTTTCTTATTTAAAAACAAAACCAAAATAACAAGGCTCGAATGTTTGAATGTCACCATGTTACTAAAGGAAAACAAGATGTATTCCAGATTACTACCTGTCAGCACAACCATTCATGTGCAGAGAAAGAGGGGAATGAAAGCTCCCATTAGTGCCACCAATACTCCATAGTAGGGCCTGAGAAAGGTAGGAAATGTATTAGGCACAAAATGTGTTCATTTGAGCATTTTCTCAAGATACTGTGAAGCCTTTACCCATCAGTTAGTGTGTGGAGCACACAGACTCTGTAGAATCCTAAGCAGAATCACCTAGATGCTAGACAGACCATGAAAATGACTTCACTAATCAGCTAGAATTTGAATTGATCTCAAGGTTTAAGTTACCCCTGGGCCTGGGATGTAATATTTTCTTAAGAAGTCCCAGGGGCTGTTAATGCACACTAAACTCCATTCGCTGTCCCCCTCTTCCCCTCTATATAGTCCTTAATTACATTTCTCTGTATATACTAGTGTGTATGTGTGTGTGTGTGTGTGTGTGTGTGTGTGTTGTGGTAGCTTGAATTAAAATGGCCACCATAGATTGATAGGGAGTGGCACTATTGAGGAAGTATGTCACTGGGGGTAGACTTTGAGGATTTAGATGCTCAAGGGAGGCCCCTTGTCATTCTTACTTCCTGCTGCCTGAGGATCCAGAAGTAGAGCTCTCAGCTCCATCTTCAGCACCATGTCTACCTAAAGCCACCATACTTTTTGCTATGATGACTGTCTTAGGGTTTCCATTCCTGTAAGGAGACATCATAACCAAGGCAACTCTTAAATAGGTCAACATTTAATTGGGGATGGCTTCTCAGTTCTGAGATTCAGTCCATTATCGTCATGGCAGGAAACATGATGGCATCCAGGAAGGCATGGCCCTGGAGTAGTTGAGATTTACACATCTAGTTCTGAAGGCAAACAGGAGATGACTTACAGGAAGCTAGGAGGAAGTTCTCTAAACTTCCAAGTGACACATTTCCTCCAACAAGGCCACACCTATTCCAACACGGCCACCCCTCCAAATAATGCCACTGCCTGAGACAAGCATATTCAACCTACCACATTCAATTCCTAGCCCACTTGTTCAAACGCATGAGACTTTGGGGACCATACCTAAATATAGCAAAATGCAAAATACACTTAGTCCAATTTCAAAAAGTCCCATAGTCGATAGCAATCTCAACAATGTTAAAAGTCCAAAGTTCAAAGTCTTTCCTGAGATTCATTCAATCACTTAACTATAATCCCTATAAAGTCAAAATCTAAAAGCAGATCAGGTACCTTAAACATCACAGGATATATATTAGCATTCTAAAACATGAGTGAGGAAATCCTGGACCAAACAAGACCAAAAACCAGCTGGGCAAACTTCAAACTCTGAATCTCCATGTCTGATGTCAAAGTGCTTTTCAGATCTCCAAGTTCTTTCATCTTTGTTGACAGAAACCTGTTTTTTCCTCCTGAGTTAGTACCATCCTGAACAGCTTTCCTCAGCAATTATTCCATCGTTCTGGCATTTCTAACATTTTGGGTCTCAAAGGGGACTTCAATTTCATAGTTTCTTGTTCCAGTGATCATCTGCACATGATCTCTGGGTTCCTCCAAAGGGCTTGGGTCACTTCTCCAGCTCTGCTCTCTGTAGAATCTAAGCTCTGGTTGACTCCACTCCACTGCTGCTGCTGCTGGTGGTGATCATTACATGGTACTGGCACCTCCAACTTGATAGAGTATTCCACTGAAACTAGGCTTCACCAATAGCATCTCATATGCTCCCTTCATAGTGCCAAGCCTCAATTTCTTTACATGATCCTTTTAGTCCTGGGCAATCAACTACAACTAGGCTGAAACTTCACCAATGGCCTGTTCTGATCTCTTACAGTGCCATGCCTCAGCTGATCTTCATGACCCCTTCATGCCTTCAAAACCAGTACCACCTGCATGATTATTATACATTATTAAGCCCAGCTGAAACACAAGGTACCACCTTGGCTATTTCTGGAACATAGTGTCTTTGTGCTATCAGAAAACACTTTCTAGAAGATTTCACCTCAGTGATGCTTCTCTCTTCTTAATCACTGATAATTGCTTAGCTCTAGCTAGCCAGTATCAATTGTCCCAGTAGTGCCATCTATTCTTGATTCAAAAGCCAGGGCTACATGGCCATAGATGCTGAGTTCTGCTGCTAGCTGAAGCTGGAACATGGTCCCCCTTGTTGTAATACATTATCACCAGCTTTCTGTTTTTGTAGTCCTTTACTGCCTATGCTTGACTGTCCTAAAATTGTTCTATAGATTGACCTTGAACTCTGAGGCTCTGTATCCTGAATGCTGGAATTAAAGACATACACCACCACTCCTGGACTTAAGCTTTTCTTCATCAAAACCGTGGTCTGTCTCAGGATGGGAACTTAGAGATCTGCTTGCCTTTGTACCTTGGAAGTAAAGGTTGTACCACCATGCCTGGACCAAAGCTTTTCATAGCCACTGTTCTTAATTTGAGACTTCATCAGTGCAATTAATTTGAATCTTTTCACTGTAGCCTCAGGCAGACTCTTCATACAAGGGAAAAAGCTGCAACATTCTTTACCAAAACATCCTAAGTATGATCTCCGTGTTCAAATCATCCTTATCACCAATGTCTTCCATATTCCTACTAGGATGGACCATTAAGTTCCACTTAAAGCATTCCATGGCTTTCCAAATCCTACATTCCCAGATCCATGATCCTCTAAACAAAAATATCGTCAGGCCAGTCTCAGCAGTATCCAAGTCCCTAGTACCAACTTCTGTCTTAGTTAGGGTTTCCACTGCTGTAAAGAGATACCACGACCAAGGCAACTCTAAAAAAGAACAATGTTTAATTGAGATAGGCTTACTGGTTCTGAGATTTAGTCCATTAACATCATGGCATGAAGAATGGCAGCATCCAGGAAGGCATTGTCCTGGAGGAGCCAAGATTTCTGCATCTTGTTCCTAAGGCAAACAGGAGATGACTGGCTTCTAGATTGCTAGGAGGACCGTCTTCAAGCCCATCTCCACAGTGATACACTTTCTTCAACAAGGCCAAACCTATTCCAACAAGGCCATCCCTCCTAATAATGCCTAGGCCAAGCATATTCAAATCACTGCAGTGACAATGGACTAAACCTCTGAACGGTAGGCCAGCTCCCCGTCTCAATATTGTACTTTACATGAGTTGATGTAGTCATAGTATATATGCATATTCATATACATATATATATATACATATATATATATATTCTTATATATCCATAATCTAATAGAATTGTGGTTTAAACTGGCTTCGTTTCTTGAGTGTTTGCAAATTTTCAATTGAATTATGGCCAGTGTGACAATTTCATTATAGATACTGAATTTTGTTGTGTTCCTTTCAAAGTATTGTGTAGCAGTATATTTCCCACTACATTAAACTCGGTATTTTGAGAGGAGCTAATGTGGGAGGAGTAAGGAGAGGAAGAGGAGAAAATAGGAAGAGCTAGGAGAGAGAAAGGACCAGGGGAGAGAAGGGAAAATGGCAGCAGATGTATGCATGACTCTAACAGTCTAAGGTAGTTGTAGTATCTCCTTGGCAAATGTAAGATTCCTGCCAAGTAGCCCCCAAAGCTCTCTGCCTCTCCCCCTTTTTATTTCATTATCAAAACTGAGCCTGTCTTAGGTCCTTCTGACAAGAATGACTTCCTTACCTGTCATGGAAAATACATGACCAAAAGCAATGCAATTTTCTCTGTCTTAGGTTGACAAGGCTTTGTGTAGAATCTTACCACCTTCCTTGGTTGGCCATCCTGTTAATTTAATAACTCTGACTGGGGTTCCATTTTTAGTTTCAACCCATGTACTTTGGCTGCCAACATGTTGATGTTGTTAAAGACAAGCTTTCATAGGATAGGCAGGAATAAAAACTTTCCCAGGAATAAAAGGGCTATCATGATCAAGCTATATAGCTATATATATAATTCTTGAAGCCTGAACAAAATGGAAATACTGACCTCACTCCAAGGGAAATTTTATCAGTAGTATCTGCTTCATCAATACTCAGCAGAACAACATTCTTCATATTCATAATCTCACTATGCAAAGTTAAAACATCCAGAGAGGTGTTAGAATTATGCCAAATACACTGCAAGTGTCTTTAAACTTTTTCCTAATTGTAATGACTACCACTGTAAATTTTAGAACTTACACGAAGCCAATGGTATTTGGCATGACACTCAAGATGGCTCCTTACTCTTAAACTCTGAACCTCCTTCCAATAATTTGAATAGGATAAAGAGTATCAATGCCTTGCTCCAAATGCCTATCTAAATCCTCTAGTATATTCAACACATTAGTGACATTTTGACTAAATGGTTAACAAAAGTAGCTGCCTTAGTCTCTTGTGTCAAAGCAATTGCAGAAGCAGTGGTGATAGTAAATAATGTAATTAAAGCTGGTTAACAGCAATAATCAAGCCCACTACTCTCTTGCTTCTGCTTAAAGCCTGACTTACTTCTTCTAGAACTTGCAAGCTTCTTTCAGAATACCAAGATTCTATGATACTGAGGGCAATAAAGCAATAGCTGGTTGATAGACCTCCTTAACAGACATGCTGGGTATAAACACACTAACACAATTAGAAAGTATACAATCAATGCAACTTACATTAAATATTGTAGAAGAAATAAATGCAATTTGTATCTTCTACTGTAATTGAGTTTCCTGTTTTAATTTTATGAAGATACTGTTTTAAAGTTCCATGGGCCCTTTTCACAGTCCCTTGTCCTTGACAATCATCAGGAATCCCAGTAATATGGGTACTATCAAATTGCTGAAAAAAGTCTCAAATGCTCGACCAAGATTGTCAGTTTCATTATCTATTTTTTTAATTATTGGATAACTTATTTATCTATATTTTAGATGTTATCCACTGGTAGGATGGTGATCTGATAGGATGGATGGGATTATTCAATTTTCTTGTATCTGTTGAGGCCTGTTATGTGACCAATTATATGATCAGTTTTGGAGAAGGTACCATGAGGTGTGATAAGAAGGTGCATTCTTTTGTTTTTAGATGAAATGTTCTGTAAATAACTCCTAAATCCATTTGACTAATAACTTCTCTTAGTTTTATTGTGTCTCTGTTTAGTTTCTGTTTCCATGATCTCTCCATTGCTGAGAGTGGGGTGTTGAAGTCCTCCACTATTATTGTGTGAGGTACAATGTGTGCTTTGAGGTTTAATAAGGTTTATTTTATGAATGTGGGTGCCCTTGCATTTGGAGCATAGATGTGAAGAATTGAGAGTTCATTTTGGTTGATTTTTCCTTTGAAGAGTATAAAGTGTTCTTCCTTATCTTTGAAAGTTGATTTTATTCAATATTAGAATGGCTATTTCAGCTTGTTTCTTGGGACCATTTGCTTGGAAAATTGTTTTCCAGTCTTTTATTCTGAGGTAGTGTCTTTCTTTGTCACTGAGGTACATTTCCTGTATACAACAAAATGTTGGGTCCTGTTTACATATCCATCACAATGGTCTCTGTCTTTTTATTGGGGAATTTAGTCCATTGATGTTAAGAAATATTAAGGAAAAGTGATTGTTGCTTTTTTGTGTTATTTTTGTTATTATAGGTGAAATTATGTTTGTGTGGCTATCTTCTTTTGGGTTTGTTGTAAGAGGGTTAGTTTCATGCTTTTTCTAGGGTACAATTTCCTTGCTTGGGTTGGAGTTTTCCCTCTATTATCCTTTGTAGGGCTAAATATTGTGGAACTATATTGTATTAATTTCTTTTGTCATGGAATTCATGGAATATCTTGGTTTCTCCTTTTATGGTTACTGGGAGTTTTGCTGCATAGTAGTCTGGGCTGGCATTTATGTTCTCTTAGTTTGTGTATGACATCTGTCCAGAATCTTCTGGCTTTTATAGTCTCTGGTGAGAAGTTTGGTGTGGTTCTGATAGGTCTGCCTTTATAAGTTACTTGATCCCTTTCTGTTACTGCTTTTAATATTATTTCTTTGTTTTGTGCATTTGGTGTTTTGATTATTATGTGACAGGAAGAATTTCTTTTCTGGTCTAGTTTATTTGGAGGTCTGTAGGCTTCTGGTATGTTCATAGGCATCTCTTTCTTTAGATTAGGAAAGTTTTCTTCTAATATTTGTTGAAGATATTCACTGGCCCTTTAATTTGGAATCTTCACTCTCTTCTAAATGTATTATCTTAGGGTTGGTCATGTCATTGTGCCCTGGATTTCCTGTATGTATTGTGTTAGGGCCTTTTTGCATTTTGCATTTTCTTTGACAGTTGTTTCAATGTTTTCTATGGTACCTTCTGCACCTGAGATTCTCTCTTCTATCTCTTGTATTCTGTTGGTAATGATTGCATCTATGATCCCTGATCTCTTTCATAGGTTTTCTTTCTCCATGGTCTCCTTTTATGATTTCTTTATTGTTTCTACTTCCCTTTTTATGTCCTGGATGGTTTTGTTCAATTCCTTTACCAGTTTGGCTATGTTTTCTTGTAATTCTTTAAGGGATTTTTGTGTTTCCTATTTAAGGGCTTCTACTGGTTTACCTGTGTTCTCCTCTACTTGTTTGAGGGATTTATTTATGTTCTTCTTAAAGTTCTCTATCATTATTATTATTATTATTAGAAATGATTTTACATGTGAATCTTGCTCTTCTGGTGTGATGTAATGTCCAGGACTTGCTTTGGTGGTAGAACTAGGTTCTGATGATGCCAAGTAATCTTGGTTGGTGTTGCTTATGTTCTTGTACTTGCCTTTCACCATCTGGTTATCTCTAGTGCTATCTGCACTCACTGTCTCTGACTGGAGCCTGTATTTCCTGTTATCTTTGTTGTGTAAGATCTCCTCAGAATCTAGCTGTCTCTGTGATTCTATGATCCTGAGCTCCTGTGTGTAAGGGCTCCTAGAATTCAGGCTGCCTCTGCTATCCTGAAATCATGGTATGACCAATCTCCTGCTATCCTGTGATTCTATGATTCTCTGGTTTTGGGCATATTAGATCTCATGGCTGTCCAGCCTTCTCTGTGTTTTGGGGGTTGGGTGCTGATCTGAAGCTCAAGGTCTTCTCAGCACATCAGCACAGAGTGGAAGGAACCAATGCCATTGACCAGGAGTCAATTCCCGAGTCCCTGTGGGTCCCAATTACTCCCTGTTTGGGGCAGATGTTGCAGCCTCCTCACCTATGATCCTGGGTGTGTTAGAACTTCTGGGAATCCACTATTCTCTGGGTTTTGGAGGATTAGTTGCAGAGCTGACGCTCAAGGTCTGCTTAGTGCACTGGTGCAGACCAGAAGGAGACTGTAAATTTTTAATACAGGAGACATGAAATCACACCCAAGAACAACCAGGGAACAAAATGCTCCGGGGGGGGGGGAACTCTCTGTCTTTTCCCCTGTAGCCGCTTATAGTTCCTCAAGGCATTGTTCACCATGTGTATTATTTTGACCATATTCTGACAGGACACCAATATGTATAGTATAGAAAAAAACAACATGACCAGTACAGAAAATGAGTGGTTTAATGAGAGGGCGAGGTATTGAGAAATAACCACTATGAATCTGTATTACTATTAAGAATAAGCTCATCCAATTATGTACATTTCCTAAAGATGTGATTATAAAATTGCAAACTATCAATTGCCAGGTGAGATAGAGACAAAAGGCAGAAGAAATTTTAGAAGGCATATGGCCTGAGGTGCATTGAGAAGCAGCACCACCTTCATTAGACAGAGACAAAACTAGAGAAACGTGGGGGTTGTGCTGACTGGTGTTATGTCACATTGACATACGTTAGCATTATCTGAAAAGAGGAAACCTCAATTGAGAAAATGTCTACATAAAAACTGACTGTAAGGCATTAACTTAGTGACTGATGGGGCAGAGCCCAGTCTATTGTGGATGGTGCCAACCCTGGAATGATTTTCCTGCATTCTCTAAGAAAGTAGGTTGAACAAGCCAGGGGAAGCAAACCAGTAAGCAGTAACCATCCATGGAGTCTTTATCAGCTCCTGCATTCAGATTCCTGCCCTCTTTAAGTTCCTGTACTGACTTAGTAACAGCTATATGGAAATATAAGCCAAATAAACCCTTTCTTCTCCAAGTTGCTTTTGTTCATAGTGTTTTACCACCACAATAGTAACCCTAACAATATATGGATCTAAGCAGGACAGCTAGGCCTGGTATTGGATAAATTAGTCAGAATTTAGATAAAGGTGTGTTTAACATCAAAATTATCCTTATTAACTAATTTTATAATAATCCATTGGTTCGATTTGTAACAAAACGTTTAAATTTTAATTTTCAGTGCTGTTCTCTCATTTTATTGCCTTAAGTAGTTGACATTTTTAAAAGATTTATCTTTGTTTTTACACATCATTTTCACTCCACCCTCTCCCTCATTCAAGTCTTACCATACTTCTATTACTGCCTCTCAGATTCATAGTGTTTTCTTCTTTAGTTATTATTATATATATATAATTTATACATGTATACATGTACATATGCACATATGTACATGTATCATGTCATATATACATATATATGTGCATATAAATACAACTGAGAGCATTTAATATTGCTTATATGCCTTTATGACTGAGTATCTCCTTCTTATCATTCATTACTTGCTTATAACTCTTCATCTAATCCTGAGGCCTTCTGAGATTTCCTTCATCCACATTGGGATGTTCACTGGTACTTTTTCAGGTCTTGGAAGCAACATTTGGCTGGAAACAAGGCTCTTAATTATAATGTGAACTCCCCAGGAAACTTTGGGTAACAACAAAGAACTGGGCCTCTGCTACCTCACTGCTGACAATACAATGTTGCAGAATTATGTGCAGGTTTGACATTACACATACTGTACTTGTAAGTAGGTTTGATAAAGTGCTTTCTCCAGTGGATGTCTGAAAGGCCATGACATTTTTACATTGAGTCTAACTATGGTAATGGTGGCTACAAACATGGTTATAGAATCAGAATGGGAACAATAGATGCCTAGCTATTGCTACGCAAAAACAAAAATAAACAAACAAAAAGGAACAAACAAACAAAAAAAACCAACTCAACAACTGAAAGAACAAGCAAAGAAAAGACATTGTAAACATGGTCAATATTCTTGATACTAATAGAATATTCATGGCCATTATCAAATTATAAGTGCAGAGCCACTTAGGACACATGAATGATTATGTTCTCTCTCTCACTCTCTCTCTCTCTCTCTCTCTCTCTCTCTCCCTCTCCCTCTCCCCCCCCTCTCTCTGTGTGTGTGAGTGTGTGTATGTGTGTGTGTTTATGTAGGTTCCACATGGATGGGTTTCTAAATACACTTATATTCTTTATATTTAGATAAATTAATTTGGAAACTCTCACCTTAAGAAGAAAAGCGAATTTCTACAATAGTTCTAAATGGATCTTATTTGTAAAGTCACAGGGAATGTTCTTAAAAAAGCAAACACAGACATTAGTTTGGAAAGTTATAGAGCTATAGAAGCATGTGGATTTTGAATTTTACCAAGTTTTCCACATGAAGCCGAGGCCATCCTTTTGTAATTAGGAGGAGGAAGATTCAAATTTGGACTAAAGACATTGAGACCAATTTGGATGAAGTGAAACCCTCTATCCATTCTAATCTTTCTAAGTCAGTTAAAGAAATAAAATGCTAGAAATAAAAGTCATTTTTTTTACTTCTGAGAAAATTATACTTCCTTATATGAATATATGGCCTTAAATAAATTAATCTTGCATAATTCTTCTCCTTGAAGTATTTGGCCTTCCTCCACAGTCTTCCTTGGATGCTCCTGTACTGATGTCCACAGTTAGCCTGTGATGGGCACAGTAGGCTGGCTTTTTCTTAAAAAGGTATTTCCCTCACTATCCAAAATGCAGCTAAATCAGTGTTACCACAGAGCTTGTCATCACTGGAAACTTTTGAGCCCTCTACAGGGCTTTGGAACCAGAAATTTGGATTCTCAATACTCTTCCTTATACTTTACACATAGATTTCCTCTGAAGATTTATTTGTGGAAGGCTTGGTTTCTAGTTGAGGCCATTTTAGAAGGTGGGACAAGCGTGAGATAGAGTTAGTAGAGGGAGATGTGCCATTGAAGGTATGCTCTGTGCCTTGGCC
>NW_021604576.1:7586025-7664992 GCF_004785775.1 Grammomys surdaster | reverse complement strand
TTAGTAGAGGGAGATGTGCCATTGAAGGTATGCTCTGTGCCTTGGCCCTTCTGTATCTTCCTTTCCTTGATGATTCCCAAGTCGTGAACAGTGACCTTTGAGACACATGCCTCCTATGATGTCCTACCTTCCTATAGGCCAAAAGCAAGAGTGTCAGCTGACCTCCACTTGAACCCTCTCAAACCTTGAGCTAATATTACTCTTTTTTCTTTTTAGTTGTTTCTCTCAGGTACTTTGTCTTAGATATGGAAAGCTGACTACCATATTCTTTAAGTGATTCTGATTCAGGTTAAAATGTGAGAACTACTGCTAAATCCTATCTTAACTAATCAACAGCTTTATATCTCAAGATAAGGGAATTCATTTAGCCTTAATTATATTTTATTCATTCATAAAATTATATACCTGTTGTCTTTGTTCTAGGAGCTCAAACCTGCAGTTCATGTATTATGGGCAAATATAATCACAAAATGGTCATCATTCTTCTTTTATGATATAAAGGGTGTATATCATAAAATGCTTTGTCACATCATCAGAACATAATTACTGAATGTCTTGTATGCATTGATTTGAGAGATGAGCATCGAAGGGTTAAGCAATGAGGCTAAATACATCTTTTCTAAGAGAATTCAAATTGCCTTCATTTATTAGTTGTGGTGTCTGAGATAAATTCTCTTCAGTTGTACTCTAGTGAGTCACACTGAATGATCTTACAATTTTATTAAGGAAATGAGCTTTAAACAGCGGAACCAATTATGCTAGGCAGTGGTGATGCACTCCTTTAATCTCAGTACTCAAGAGGCATGGGTTGGCAGACCTCTGAGCTTGAGAGTAGCCAGGGCTGCAGAGTAAGTTCCAGAAACTTAGGTCTACACAGAGAAACCCTGTCTCAAAACCAAAACAAAATAGACAAACAATATAGAACCAATTAGTAGTTAGTATAAAATAATTTATAGTCAAGTGACATACAGTATAACTTATTAATAATGGAAGGATTTCTATAAGTTAAAGGAATACAAAGGCTTCCTTGAGTAGATTTGAACTGTGCTTTAAGTATGAATAGGGTTATGGCAAAAGGATGAACAAAGGTTAGAGAGTTGGATTTACTGAGCACGGATTCACTGGCAAGGTTAAGTAAATTTAATCATTTTAAATATAACCACAGCTTATGCATAATTATTCAACAACTTAACCTTTTTAAAATTTTTTAAAATTTATTTATTTATTTATTTATTTATTTATTTATTTATATCTCCAAATTTTATTCCCCTCCCGGTCCACCCTCTGAGTATTCCACATTCCATACCTCCTCTCCAACCCATGTCTCCACGAGGATGTCCACTCCCAGCCCCCATCCTACCAGACCTCCTAGTTCCCTGGGGCCTCCAGTCTCTTGAGGGTTAGGTGCATCTTCTCTGACTAAATAGGGTTTCACTGTGTGGCTTTGGCTGTCGTGGAACTCACTCTGTAAATCAAGCTGGCCTTGAACTCAGGGATTCACCTGCCTCGGCCTTTAGAATACTAGGATTAAAGGCATGTGCCACCACCAGTTACAACTTAACCTTTATTAAAGCTGTTTAGTTTATAAATTCAATATGCTCTAAAATGAAGGGATATAGGCTAATTGTTCTGAAGTTGATAAAGAGTAGAAACCCAGGAAAATAGAGCAAGACAGAAGAATTCTGGTATCACTGTGGACAAATATTCTTTTGCTTCTATAATTGACTGAAAAAAAAGTAAATCTGAAATGGAAAAACAGCCTTAGAAATAAAGTAGCCAATTCATCTACAACATCTATTAGTCACTTATTTTCTCTTTGTTCACACGGAGTACACTATTCTCTATGCTACATTTTTCTCTACATCTACCTGTTCATTCCTCTTGGACTTTAGGTAGCAAACTCAAATTTAAAGTGGTATGCAAACAATAAAAAAAAAAGAGAGGAGTAGATTTGGATTAGGGGGTAGTTTTAGAAGGGGTTGATACAAGCAGAAAAATGTTAAGATTTATGTGTAAAGAAAAAAAAGTTTAGTCTCACCATGGACTGCGATTTTTATTCAATGTTCAGAACCATGGAGGACACTGTAGTTGTTTAGTAGCTGCTCTTGTCTGTACTATCTTTGTCCAGTGCTTCTCTTAGGCTGGGCCTCAGGAGTCTCAGCTACCCTGGACCCCCAAGATTGCTCTGACACAGGGCCACCAACCAGGCACCAAACACCAGCTGGTATGAGCCCCCCTCCCCTCGCACATATACAGCAGAGGACTGCCTGGTCTGGACTAAGTCAGAGAAGACACATCTAACCCTCAAGAGGCTTGAGTCCTCAGGAAGTGAGGACGTCTGGTAAGGTGGGGGGTGGGGTGGAGAATGGGTTGGAGGTGTGGGATGTGAAACAGTCAGAGGATGGACTAGGAAGGAGATAAAGTCTGGACTGTAAAAAAGGATTAAAGAAGTTTTTTTTTTTTTTTTAGAAAAAAAGGAAAGGAAAAAATTGTAAAATAATATAATGAAAAAATTTCATATTCAGAAAGACAAATATCACATTTTCTCTCATTTGTGTACCTTAGATTATTTATGAAATGAAAGTATAGAAAAACATGTGGAAGGAATAATGAAAGTGGTAGGAGAGGGGAGGGTGGAGAAAGGATAATGCATGTGGCATGAATTTGTTCAAAGTAAGTTTTCACTTATATGAAAATGTCTCATTAAGCCTCTCACAATGTGGGCCAGTAAATTTTTCATGCCAACGATGCTAAGGTTCCAAAACCATGATGTAAAGATGTTTTCTATACATTTAGAAAATATAAATATAAATAAATAAATTTCAATTAATACTTGTTGCTTTTTCCCTGTATTTTCTATGTTCCAACTACAACGTGACTCTGGGACTTGGTTTACCAGTTTTCTTGTGTCATTTTAGTTATCATCCTAAACCCTGGCTTGAATCATCCTCATTTCCATCTCCTTCCTTCTTTCTCCTGCATTTGGTAAGCACAAGGGAAATGCTGCTGAAACCTGAAAATGAACCTGGCTCTCACATGTTCAGAATCTTCAGGGGCTTTCCTTGTGATTTTAAAATCAAATCTAGTACAAATCAGAAAACACTTATTGGATATTACAGATAGAAAGAAATAATGTCAAATACATGCAAAGATTTTCTTACTTAGAGGTATTCAGCACTGCGGATATAGAATCCATCTTCTTCTAATTCTTTAATGAGCATTTTTTCTCTCGTAAGGAAAGTAAAGAGTCAGATGGCAATCACACAGGAAGAGATTCATCAATGGAGACACTCCCAGGAAGATGCCTGATGATGATACACTCAGATGTGGGGGGAGCTGGTCCCGTAGGAGAGGCACTGAAAGAGGAGCAGCCTGGCTAGGACAGGTGATAAGGGACAAGATTTGAGACCACAAGCTTTCTCACAAGAGATTGTAAGGCTGTAGAGCAATCAGTGTGTAGTGCTTTCTGGTTTGCTGAATTCATACAGACTGGTGGTGAGCCACACTTGCACCAAGAGGAAGCTGGGGGTCTGTGTAGGCAGAAACACTGCTGGTAACGGAGGGGGGAAGGTGGCTGCCTGTGTGTATAATCCAAATAGTAGGTGGGTAACTGAAAAGATGGCTCAGAGCAAGACCGAAAGAAACTCTGGGTCAAATGACACCACCTTCTGCAATATGTTAAGTATCTCAGGTTTTTTTCACACTATGTATTGCTTGGCCAGGGCACTACTACAGCTGTAAACTCTTCCGGGATTATACATTTTCAATAAATTGCTTTAATTTTTTTCGCTATTCAGGTGCAGACCTGTTAAATTATGTTACACAAATGATCAGATTCAATCAGACCCTTCATTCATATCAGCTAGGCTCCTAATAATTGCATCTTGTCTGAGATAATCATAATTTGTTTTCTATTTCCATAATGAAATTGTTTAGTATTGCTCTACCATGATCCCAGGAAAACTATTTTAAATGTTAATTATTTAGTAATTATTGACTGTTTATTTCATTTGTTTAACAATATTTAATATATTCTGCTATGTGCACGTGCTATTATTCTAGACACATGAAGCAGGGAAATCAAGATTATTTTCAAAACACAAAGCCAAGCATTTTTTGGGTCTCTGTGAAAAATAAACGATAAAATTCAGAAACTGGTGGAAATTTTCAAAGGGTTTGTGAACAGATTTGACCATTTTTCACAAAGATACTGATCAAATAACATGAATAAATGTAACTACAATTTTCAAAATTGCAAGCCAAAATCAATGACAAATGATTCAAGAATCTTAAATTTGTCGCAATTACTCCATCGGTTCTGTAAGCTGTCCCTGTTGGTGTTCAGAAACCAACCCTTTCTTTGCTGCAAGTTCTTCATATGGAGCACATTGCTGGAGACAAAGCAGGTGCAAAGGGAAATAAAAGTGTGTTTGTTGAGTGAAGCAGAGTGAGAATAGTTTTTTCCCACATGTCAATTATTTACCTGTGAGATATGATCAAATAGAATTTTCACTTAGATGTTCATGAGCTATGACATTGAAAGCAACCTCCACTTGAGTTAAATCCTTATTCCTACTTGTAAGACTTGCAGCGACATAATCCTATTTACCTCATTTCCCTCACTTTCATGTGTATCCAAGTAAGTAATTTTTATCAGAAGGACATCTGTAGTGTCTAACTGTTAATGATATAAATTCTTGTTTGTACACGCATAGCTTATATTCACCTCTTTGTCTACCAATTTTACTGATATTAGAATACAGAAAACTGAAGGCATAGTGTTAATATTAAAATAATATACTGCTGAAAAGCAGTTTGTTTGGTGTAATAAAAAGTTTATGAAAGCTTCTATCCTGTTCAAAGTAGTAATTCAGAAATGTAAACATTAAAAATAATTTCCAAGAAATTGTGAACTTGAGACTGTGTCAATGTCACATGTTCTTAGCAACTGATTAAGAGAAACTTTTTCTGAAAATACATATTTCAGAATTTTTAGATGTTGAAGTAATGCTTAGAATTTATTTTCAGCAGTTAGAAAGTAAATCAGATTTAAAGATAAAATAAAATTTTAAGTTCAGCACAAAGATCACTTTTTTCATTTATTTCCTTATGATTTATAAAGAAATAATTATTTTACTTTCACGTTTTTACATTTTAAAGAATTTATATTTAGTCATTTTTTCCTCCAGTGGTAGAAAGTGGCAAAGACTTTCATTTTATGTATGCTTTCTTTTTTAATTAATTAATTAATTATCTTTACATCTCAACCCTAGTTTCCCATCCCTCCTCTCCTACCAGTCTTTCTCCCATTTTCACTCTAATCTACTCCTCCTTCATTACTCCTCAGAAAAAGCGAGTCCTTCTGTGGACAAAAACCTGCCTTAGCATATTGCGTTGGAGTAAAACCAGGTATATCTTTTCTTATGGAGGCTAGAAGAGGCAACCCAGTAGGGGGAAGCAATTCCCAAGGCAGGCAACAAGGTCAGAGACGGCCCCTGCTCCCCCTGTTAGGAATCCCATATAAAGACCAATCTGTACAAGTGTAACATATATACAGAGAGCCTCAGTCCGTCCCATGAACCTTCCTTCATTGGTGATTCAGTCCCTGTTGGCACCTATGGACTCAGGTGAGCTCATTCTGTAACTTTTCTTGTATTGTCCTTGACTCTTTTGGCTGCAACAATGCTTCCTCCCCTCCTCCATAGGATTCCCAGTGCTCTACCTAATATTTGTCTGTGGGTCTCTGCATCTGTTTCCATCAATTACTGGGTGAAGCCTTTCTGATAACTCTTGTGCTAGGTTCCTGTCTGCAGCTATAGCAGAATATTATTAACACTGTTAGAGGTTTGATCCCTCTAGTGGATGGGTCTCAACATGGACCAGTCATTGATTGGCTATTACCTCAATTTCTTCTCCCTCTTTACCCTTGCATGTCTTTTAGTCAAGACAAATTGTAAACAGAAGATTTTGTGGCTGGGTTTGTATCCCAGTCCCTCCATTGGAAGTCATGCCCAGTTACAGAAGGTGGCATGTTCAGGCTCCACATCCCCCATTGCCAGGAGTATTAGCTTAGATTCCAGAGTTTCCACTGCCCTAGGTTTCCAGCTCATTCCAGAGATGCTTGCCTTCATTCCAGTTGTCTCCCTCCAGTACTCTTTCCCTCAGTTCTCCCACTACCTGAATCCTCCTTTTCCCACTTCCCCATCCAGTGCCTCAAGTACCACCTCCATCTACTATGTATATTCTATTTCCCCTTCTCAGTGACATTCACTTATCCCACCTTGAGCCCTCCTTGTTACTTAGCATCTTTGCATCTGTGAATTGTAGTGTGATTATCCTTTACTTTAAAGGTAATATCCACTTATAAGTGAGTACATACCATGTTTGTCTTTCTGGGTTTTGGCTACCTCACTAGGGTGATCTTTTTAATATCTATCCATTTGCCTGAAAATTTCATGATGCCATTGTTTTTATAGCTGAGAAATTTTCCACTGTGTAAATGTACTATATTTTCTTTATCTATTCTTCAGTTGAGGAACAGTTAGATTATTTTCAGTCTCTATCTATTACCAATAAATCTACTATGAACATAATTGAGGACATGTCCTTGTGGTACAGTGGAATATCCTTTAGGTATATGCCCAGGAGTGATGCAGCTGAGTCCTGAGGTAGATCTATTTCCAATTTTCTGAGATTTTCTGATTTTCAAAGTACTTACACTATTTCTACTCCCACCAGCAGTGGAACAATCTTTCCCTTGCTCTACATCTTTGTGAGCATGAGCTGTTGCTTGAGTTTTTGATCTTAGTCTTTTGACAGGTGTAAGATGGGATCTTAGGGTCATTTTGATATTTGCATTTTTCTGGTGGCTAAGTACCATGCTGTATCTGATTCTCCATTCTGGATAGCCAGGCCCTTGGCTCACAGGATTGTACTAGAGGGAGAGTAGCTTATTCTGGACAGGTAGGTAGAGGCAGGATCTTGGTCTGCAGTGAATTTGTAGGGAAAGAAGAAACACCCAGAAGTAGCTTCAGAGAACTGGTTCCATTTCTTGTGGGGAACAAAGGCTATTTAAGCCTTTGTGGGGAGGGTGAGTATAGGCTATCAGAATAAGTGTACATCATTGACCATGTCCAGGGTGCTGGGAATGCCTCATTTACATGAAGAGGAATTCCTGGTGCTGTTAGACCTGACCTTATATGGGAAAAGGAACATTAACCTGGCTATTGGCTACCTGATCTCTTGTGCTGAGGCAAAGGTTGGGGGCACAGGGCTATATGCACCAGTGGGCCAGGGCAGAGATGAGCAATCTTACTCCTGCCAATCTCAGAATGATATTTCTGGGGTGTGGACATGACTCCATCCCACTCTTGTTCTAGGCCTGCACCTTCAGGGTCCATGGCTTCCTAGTCTCACAGTTGTAGATATTGAGCATTTAAGTGTTAGCGATTGTTTTGTTGAGAATTTGCTGTTTAGATATATGCCCCTATTTTTAAAAATTGGATTATTTAGTTTGTTGATGGCTAAAGTACTTTACATATTTTGGATACCAGCCCTGTGTCTTATGTGGTGTTCATGAATATCTTTTCCCATTCTACAGGCTGCTCTTTTGTCCTACGAAAAGTGTTGTTTGTTCTTTTCAATTTCATGATGTCCCATTTACTAATTGCTGACTGAAATGCCTGAGATATTGTTTTCTGCACAGGAAATTGTCTCCTGTGCCAAAGCATTCAAGGCTATTCCTCACATTCTCTTCTAGTGTCTTTTGTAGGACTGGATTTGTGAATAGATATCATTTAAATTTAGTTTTGTCATGGAATATTTTGTTTCCTCCTTCTATGCTGATTGAAAATTTTGTTGGATATAGTAGTCTGTGCTAACATTTGTAGCCTTTATAGTCTATGAGACATATGTCAAGGTCCTTTTTGACTTTAGAGTTCTGTTGATAAGTCCAGAGTAATTCTAGTAGGTCTGCCTTTAAATGTTACTTAGCCTTTTTCCCTTGCAGCTTTTAATACTGTTTCTTTTTTCTATACATTTAGTGTTTTTGTTGTTATGTGGTATAGCAACTTTCTTTTTAGTTCAATCTTTCTTTTTTAATTGATGTTCTGTTAGTTTTTGGTTCATTTATAGACATATTTTAATTTAGGCTAAAGAAGTTTTCTTCTATGATACAGTTAAAAATATTTTCTGGTCCTTTGACCTGAGAATCTTTTTCTATTCCTGTTAAACATAGGTTTGGTCTTTTCATAGTGTCTCAGATTTCTTGGATGTTTTTTGTCAGAAACTTTTTAGATGCAGCATCTAAAATGTTTTTCTTTGATCAATGCACCGATTTCTTCTAAGGTGTACTCTATACCTAAGATTTCCTTCCATCTCCTTTATTCTGTGGGTGATGCTTGCATCTGTAGTTCCTGTTTGCTTACTTAGGCTTTCCATCTCCAAGATGCCCTCAGTTTTTTTATTATATTTCCATTTTCGTGTCTTGGATAGTTTTAATTATTTTCTTCATTGTATTTTCCTAATGTCTCTAAGGAATTTATTTCTTCTTTAAAGGACTCTACAGTCTCCATAAGTTTGTATTTAATGTCATTTTTAGTGTTTTTGTTATTAATGTGGTGTGGCAACTAACTTCAACTGTGTTGGACTATCCAGGGCTTATTATGGAAGAATGCTGTGTCATATTGCCTTGGCTGTTGTTGATTGTGTTGTTCTCCTTATCCAAGGCTAGGGATCTGAAGAATTGAGGAGATGAGAGAGTTGCAAAGGACCATGAGTAGAAAGTATAGAGAAACTACACAAAGGGAACAGGAAGACTTGCTATAAGATTTCCATGAGTGAGTAGCCAAGGAGCAGAGTAAGGCAGAATAAGACCATATGCATGCAAAGGTTTCTTTTCTGGGTATTATCAGCTTAGGTTAGAATATCTTAGAACCTGCCTATCTATTACTGCTTAGAGCTTGTTAATAAAAATACTAAATCTCTGTGCCTTTATTCCGGAGCTAAAAAGGGTCAAAGCAGACATAGAAATGTCCTGTAGTTATTATGAAACTAAGGGTCATAAACCACCCCCCAATTATATTTACAAATGGCACCCAGTATTTGGCATAAAATTCAAGCTTAGAGTGATGGTGCATACAAGCCATCCCTGAGAACAAAGCAATTTTTCTAGCTCTTCATTTTTATGCCTGTTTTCCTGATGGCTGAACTATAGCAGGTGGCACAGCTTTGATTTCTTGGGTGATTGAAAATAGAATAATCTCCCCAAAGTGGAAAGATATGACAAGAGCAATATTAGAATGTGGGCCAAAATTATAATCAGTTTCATGGTGGAGAGAAGTGGCTAGGGAAATAGCACAGAGAAACACAGCTACCAGGGGTATCAATATTTCTAAAGCCCAGCTGCTTGGTAAATGTCAATATACTGTAGAGATGCAAAATGTATATGATGAAGAAATCTTGGCATTATATCACATGGTAGCCTTAAATACCTGGGACAAGATTGAAATTTCAATCAGGGAAAAGACTTGAACCATTTACTCAAGTCATATAAGGTACAAAAGAAACAGTCACTGACTTTTTATAAAGATTGACTTCAGCTATAGATAGATATCAGACCCACTAGTTAGGAAGACACTAATCGAAGTTTTGGCTTCTAAAAACACCAGTACAGAATGCAAAGAGGAGATCAGACCTAAAAAGACATGATCATCTCCTACCAATGAATGGATTAGGAATACTGTTGATACTGAATCTCATTCACAGAGATGATCTTACTAAAAAATGCCAACCCTAAAGGTTTTGAGAAAATCTAAATTCACAAATGTCTTAATTCAATTGAACAAGATCATTTCAAAATAAATTAATAGAAAAACCAGACAAATTCAAAAAATGAGTATATGCCTTCTGGTATATGCAAAAGAAGTGAGAAAGGCTAACATTGGATTAATGAATGTAGATCAACAACGGAAAATATGGTAAGCTTCTATCAAAAAATCCCTAGAGGGGCCTATCAGAGACCACAATGCCAAACAGCAGAAATACTCTTGCACAAAACAATCAAACACCAATGTCCTGAACTTAGGTCATTAATAACCCAGTTATCAAGATGAAAGCAACTTCTATAAATGAAACAGAAAAGACATACATAGTCAAAAATTGAATATTTTGACAAATTTCTATAGGTGATCAGAGGTCAAAACTGAAAGTATTTATAAATAATATTAAAATTGAAGTAATGGTAGTCACTGGAGCTGATGTAACTATAAACTCTTCAAAATTTTGCCCCGCTCATTGGCCTCTTCAAGAGGTAGATATCCAATTTCAAGGAGTAAGAACTTTATCTTAGGTTAAAAAAAATATCATATGGCTTAGGGCCACATGTATAGGGCCAGAGTGTCAAATAGGAACATTAAGGCCATACATGGCTGATATAGCCTTAAACTAATGGAGAAAAACTGTTACCACAGTGGAAAATACAGATCTCTTCAATTTCTGGAGAAATCCATGAAATATGTGATTCTCCTGATAAAAAATTAAAAATGCTATCAAAAACAGTTATAGATTGTCCAGGCTGGTGTTCACTGCTGATAAAACACGAAAAGCCTTACTACTGAAGTGGTTGATTGTTTGTACTGAGCAGTGGTCTATGACAGGAAAAATTACATGTGGTAGAACAGCTAGTCCAAGATCAGATGGAAGTCCAAGATCAGAGTCCACGAGTCCTTGGAATTTTCCTGTATTTGTCATTAAAAAGAAATCTGGCAGGTGGAGGATGTTGACAGATATGAGAACAGTAATTTATTGTGCCAATGATTTATTTACAGCCTGGAATCGCTTTGCCTTCCTTGTTACCTAAGGAATAGCCTATCATAATAATTGAGTTAAAAATTGATTTCTCAAAATTCCTTAACAAGAACAAGATAGAGAAAGATTTGTTCTCAAAAAACCCACATATAACCACTCTATGCCAGCCAAATTATATCATTTTAGGGTCCTGCCACAAAGACTATTGAATAGTCTTCTCTTATATGAATATTTTGTATACCTGGCATAGAAAATAATTCAAAAGCAATTTTCTCAATCCATAATTTACCATTATATGGTTGATAATCTGCAGACTGATTTAAATGGAGATAGTTTGAGAAGAAATGGTTAATGAAGCAAGGAGAATTTTGCCTCACTAAGGATTACAAATTGCTCCTAAAAATACAAAGAGGAGATTCTATTAACTATGTACAGTATAAGATAAGTATGCAGGAAATTCAATCATAAGAGGCATTAGTCAGGAAAGAGCAAATTAAGAACTCTTAATGATTTTCAAAACTTTCTGGGGGATACTAAGTAGCTACAGATGTCAAATATTCTGAGTCAGAAAACTAAAGACAGATGCTCTGAAATTTTAGAGAAATTCTGGGGGACTGTTCAGGCATCCAACTTTTTCTATCATTTCTACAGTTTTGGAATCTGCTTGACTGCACTTTCTGCATACTCAAGAAATATTGATACCTGCTCAGGTCTCTGATGGGGCTGAAGACATGATAGTTATAGTTTCGCAATTAAACTTAAGCTGTTTAGGAATTAAAAAGATGTTTTTATACTTAAGAAGATGTTTGTAGAACAAGTTTGTAAACTTGTTAGTAAAACAAGTTATGATAGAAAATGATTTGGGTATAGAACTTTTGAACTCACCAAGATAAGATAAATAATAGCTCTTTATCCAAAGTTGCCAAATTAAGATGGACTGGACATTGTAAATGTAACTCCTACCTAATGATTTTCATAAGTGTTCTTACTATATGTCATTTTTCCTATAAGAGAAAGAGCCTTTTCATTTGGATAAAAAGGAGAAAATATTGAATGTTTATCTGATGCTGCTATGTATTCAAATGCTAAATACTAGACTGAAAATCTGGTGGAAGTACCATGAACACATTCTCATGTACACCAAATGATGTTGTATAAACTTTGCTTGCCAATCTTCTCTGACTGGTTAAGTAAAATCTCTATGACCAATTACTGGGGTTCGTATACACATAGTCAGGGTTTTGGTTACTTGGCTGGGCATCAGAGGTAGACACCATGAGAGAGAAGGAGAATAGGAAAGGAGAGGAAAAAAGACAGTTAGTTAGGGTGACACTGATGTAACAAGACACCATGATCAAGGCAACACTTATAAAGGCATACATTTAATTAGAGCTTGCTTACAGTTTCAGAGGTTAAGTTCAGTCATTATCATCATGTCCCGAAGCATGACATCCGGCAGCCAGAAATGCAGCTGGGGAAGCCGAGAGTTCTACATCTGGCTCTTAAGCCATCTATGAGAAGACTGTCTTCCACAGGCAACCACAGAAAGGTCTCTTCCTCCCTGGGTGGAGCTTAAGAAGAGGACCTCAAAGTCCACTCCCACAGTGATATTCTATCTTTATCAAGGCTACATCTACTCCAGAAAGGCCACACTTCCTAATAGTGCCACTTTCCATGGACTAAACACATTCAAAGCACCACAAGAGAACAGGAGGTCTCCATTAGACAGGATGGACCAGGAGTAAGTGGCCAAGAGAAATGTACCCTGAATTAATGCATAGACTTTTGAAATTATTGCACATTTGGAAAAATTATCATGAAAAATAATTATTTGACTTACATATTTGGTTTATAGAAATTTAATTATTACTCATATTAAAAATATTTAGGAAAATATTATTCAAACATGTAAATATCTTACAAAACGGAAACAACACATTTGAAAATCTATAGTATTAGGTCTTGATTATAATATGATAGCTTTGTTTTCTTCAAAATAATTTTATAGATTTTTAAATTACTAAAATTTCCTTAACGTGTACTCACATGCTTTTCTTAATTAAAAGACTTATTTAAACTTAATGATTATATAATGTATTAAAAACCTGAGAAGGTAGTTATTTTGCCATAATAGAGAAGTAATAAAAATGCTTTAAAAGAGCCTGTCATCAGTATATATAGACATTTTCAATCATATATAAAGTAGATGGGGTAAGACTTTATTTACCAATCTAAAATATGTTTTTCAAGTTATCAGTTCTAATGACCATAAATATTAATTAATCATAAGGTCAACTAATCATATCACATGAAGTATGTAACCTAAAGTGTTCATTGAATTACTACTTCTTTTAAAACAAAACAAATAAAATAAAAACATAAAAGGAAAAACCAAAAGAAAAGGAATCTGAAATACAAATATCCGCTTTCATCTTTAAAGTCAAAATTTTAATTATATGTACAGAAGATACTTTAGCCAATTAATTTCTACCTTTTCTACTTCCACTCTCAAAGTCAAAAATGCTATTTCTATTCCCAAATACTGTTACTACTAATAATGAAACATATTAATAGTATTTGGAGAAATAAAATCGGGAGCATTTGTCTAGCTTCATATTGAAGATATTTATTATAGAACTTGGCACATATTGTTATGGAGGCAAAGGGATACCAACATATACTGCCTTCAGGCTGGAGAACATAAAGCAAAGCATAAAAGAATTGTCAATAAGAGGATGTCAGTCTTCGCATGAAAATGGGTTGGGGCTGGAATATACTAAAGTACCTCATGGATGTTTAAAGGTAGGAAGAAAACTTAGGGTTGGAGAGACTTGGAGGAAAGAAAGGAAAAAAGAGAGGAGTTGGTAGGGAGGGTAGAGAGAGTGAGGTGAAGAAGGACAGAGAAAAGAAGGGTGAAAGAGAAAGAACAGATAGAGTGAGGAAGAGGAAGATAGATGATAGATAGATAGATAGGTAGATAGATAGATAGATACATACATACATACATACATACATACATATGTAAATACATTTGACATTATTATTGTTTTCAGTTTCTCAAACAATAGGATAGCTGATGACCTGGGAGAATGAATCTTCTTTATGGTCTGAAGATTCTAATATTTTCTGGAACTGCCTGTCAGAGATACCCAGAAACATTTTCTTCTTTCTAGAATCTTTTAGGCCTGTCCAATTTATGTAGAAATTAACTATCATGTCCGGTAAGCTGGGTAATAATTTATTCTCAAGAAATATGTATGGTGATATTATTCAGTGTGTGTCTGTCCGTTCAGAAGAAACTGTTGGGAAGTTAACCCAGACGAAAAACAACTAGAATGCTAAGCATTTCCTCCAGTGACACAGACACATCTATATATCACCTGATTTTCTGAAGCTAATGTTCATTTTCTATGTTGTTTTCATTCTAGAGTTTCAAACTGGAATTAGATTTATGGTATGTTTTCTCATATTTTTAAAAAAATACTTTCCCATCTATTTCTAAGTAGGAATACTATTTTGCCATATTTTTCTTTATTACCCTGAGATTTTATGAATTTTCCTTTTAAACCAGTTCAAATTTTTCTTTTTTACATTTAAATAAAATTTCTGCACTTTTACCTCTCTCTCTTCTCTTCCTCCGTTTTCCTGTTCTTCTCTTCTTTTCCTTTTATGGCCCTGTACCTGTCCCCTGTACTCCTCCTTTCTTTACTTCCTTTTCATGCTAATTTTCATTTGTTCTCCAATTCTATGTATTGCTTTATTCTGGCATACCTTTGAGACTTTATTTCATAATTCGGATTTTGCCTTCACTTCTGTCAGTAAGTTGTGAATTTTAATCTATCCTCCTCTTAAGAAATGTGCACATTTGCTTCTCTTTGTGTATTGGGAACTTCACCTGATATACCAATTCAAGGTCAGTGAAACTATCATTGTTCCTTCTACAGGATACCAGGATGCGAGCATACTAGGTGACATTTCTACAGGCAGCAGAGATGACACTCCTTAACTATTTCTAAAAGTCATGCAATAGACTAGATAATTACTGGCTCCTGAAATTGTGTAGGCAGTCTAAGGCAAGTAACTTTTTGGGTTATCTGTTTATTTTATCTAAAGAAAAATCATTGTGAAACCCATTAATTTTCTAGGATTCATGTTCCCTTATTGTGTACAATGATCTTCATAGGGAATGAACAGTTAATTGGATTCCAGCAATTATGAAATATTACCAGGAAGTAGCTTAATAAACAAGACTTTCAGGTTTTAGAGAAGCAGAAAAGTTAAATAATTACCCTTTGTTATTGAGGCATATATACTTACATTGCTTTGAAGAAGACAGATATAAAAGTGTATTGAAAATTTATGGCTTTGTGAAGAAGATTGGTCATTCATGAATTTTTAAGTAGAGGGGTGGGTTGATCATTTAGCTACACTGGTTTCTTTCTGAATCCCACATGAATATTGCCTTAAAACATGAGTTATCTCAAGGGAGACATGCTGGCCAGACTTTATACAACTGAGATTGCCCAAATTAAGATGCCTTTCGAGTGTATGCTTAGACTCTAGAAACTCACTGCTTTGCATTTCTTGTTTTTTACCATAGCCTATAAATGTCAGTTCTAGAAAGAGGAAATCTTTATCTTTATTCTACATTTTACTCCTTGTCAAGAGAAAACTAAATCTAATGTTAAAACAGGAGCGAGGAAACGATGATCAAAATATAATATGTGAAAATTTTTTAATATAAAAGGAAACTTGGAGAGAGTGAGGCTTCCAGGACAGCTAGAAAGTAAAACTATGCAGGACTGGCAATTTGAGTTCCAACCTTAGAACACATACAGACACACACACACACACAAACAGAGGGAGAGAGAGAGAGAGAGAGAGAGAGAGAGAGAGAGAGAGAGAGAGAGAACAAACACAATCACCACTAACAGCATAAAAATATCAAGAATTAATAGTAATTGCTCATTAATATCTCACAACAACACAGCAGTGGACTAAGATCCCTAGTAAAAAGGAACAAACTTACAGAATGGATGTATCATACAAGAAACACAGCACAATATTAAAGGAAGACATTACTTCAGAGCAAAGGGCTAGAAAGCAATTTTCTGGAACAAAGAAGCAAGCTGGTATAGGCATTCTAATTTCTAACAAAATGTACTTTCAACCAAAATTAATCAAAAGAGATGGGAAGGACACTTCAAACTTATTGAAGGGAGAATCATCAAGACGATAGCTCAATTAAAAAACAAAACAAAACAAACCCCAAACAAACAAACAAACAAACAAAACCAAATCAAACCAAACCAAACCAAACAAAAAAAAACCCAAAAACTATATCCTATATGCCAGGGCACCTACATTATTTAAAGAAACATTCCTAAATCTTACACTGAACACTACAAATAAGTAGTAGAAGACACCTCAGAGTTACTAGTTGACAGGTCATCCAGACATAGAAATAAATTAAACATAGAAATAATGTTACTAAGAGATGTTGTAACCAAATGGACCTAACAGATATCTGTAAAACATTTTATCCAAATGCAAAAGAATAAACCATCTTCCCAGCACCTTATAGAAACGTCTCTAAAATTGACCATATAGTTGGTCACAAAGCAAGTCTCAAAGATACAAGAAAAGTGAAATAACCCTTTAAAGCTAGATTTCAAAAACAATAGAAAGCCTACACACTCATGAAAATTGAACCTCATTGGGCCAAGGGAGAAATAAAGAAAGAAATTAAAGACTTTCTAGAATTAAATAAAAATGAATGTATAACATACTCAAACTTACAGGACACAATAAAAGCAATGCTAAAGGAAAGTTCACAGCACTAGGTTCCTTTGTGAAGAAATTAATGAGATATCATATTAGCAACTTAAAAGAACACCCATCTTAAAGCTCTAGAAAAACAAATCAAAACAAAATAAAGTAAAACAAACATACCCAAGAGGATTAGATGGCAGGAAATAATAGAACTTGGGCTCAAATCAATGAAATGGAAACAAAGAGAACAACAACAATAAAAGAATGAGTGAAACAAAGAGTTGGTTCTCTGAGAAAAAAAATCAACAAGATGGACAAGTCCTTAGCCAAACTAATTTTAGAAAATGAAAACGAATATCCAAATTAACAAAATCAGAAACAAAAGGTCATATACTTAATTTCCAGACATTGAGGAAATCCATGAATCATTAGGGCTTTATTCAAAAACCTGTACTCTACAAAAGTGAAAATATCTCAATGAAATAGATGATATTCTTGACAGTTGCCACTTACTGAAGTTAAATCAAGATCAGGAGAACAATCTGAATATACCCACAAACCCTAAGAAAATAGAAGCAGTCAAGAAAAGTCTCTCAGCACCCCCCCCCTGCCAAAAAAAATCCAGGAACAGATGATTTTAGCACAGAATTTTTACCAGACTTTCAATGAAGAGTTAATTTTAGTACAATTAGTCCTCAAATTCTACAAAATACAATTCACATTCCATCAAAATTTCAACACAATTATTTACAGAACTTGAAAGAAACATATTCATCTTGATATAGGAAAACAAAAAGCATAGTATACCTAAAGCAATCCTGTACAATAAAATACCTTGTGTAGACATAACCATACCCAATTTCAAACTGTACTGCAGAGAAATAGTAATAAAATCTGTATTAATATAGACTTAAAAATAGACAGATTGATAAATGGAACCCAATCAAATAACCAGAAGGAATTTCACACAGCTATTGATACCTGATTTTTGACAAAGAAGTCAGAAACATACAGTGGGGGAAAAAGCATCTTCAACAAATGTTGCTGTTCTTGCTGGATTTCAGCATGTAGAAGAATGCATATGGATCTATATTTATACTTCTTCACAAAACTTAAGTCTAAGTGTATCAAAGACCTATAACCAGACATGCTGAACCTGAGAGAAGAGAAAGTGAGCATAGTATTGAATGCATTGGGAGAGGAGACAACTTCCTAAAGAGAACACCAATAGCACAGGTACCAAGAACAACAATTAACGGGACCTCATGAAACTGAAAAGCTTCTATGAGGCAAAGGACACTGTCAAAGTAACAAATTGGTAGCCTACACAATGGGAAAAGATCTTCACCAACCCCATTATCTGACTGAGGACTGATACCCAAAACATAAAAAACCTCAAGAAACCAGATATCAGCAAAATATATAATCTAATTAAAAATGGGTTACAGATGGAAACAGAATTCTCAACAGTGGAATCTATAATGACCGAGAAGCACTTAAAGAAAAGTTCAATTTCCTTATCTATCAGTGAAATAAAAACAACTTTGAGATTCTATTTCTTTTTTTTTTTTAATTGAAGGTTCAGTCTTCTTTCCTTTTTATTTTTAATTCTTTCCGATTGCATTTTTAAGATCAGTTCTAGGTTGAGGAACAAGCAATATTTTACAATATTAGTCAGAGTGACTAAGATTAAAAAACTCAAGTGATAGCTGGTGAGGATGTGGAACACAGTGAACACGCCTCCCTTCCTGATGGGAACCCATACTTATACCGTCACTTTGGAAATGAATTTAGCAGTTTCTCAGAAAATTTGGAATAGATATACCTTAAGACCCAGCCATACCACTCCTGGGAATATTTTCAAAGAATGTTTCACCATCTCATAAGGACATTTGCTCAGCTATCTTCATAGCAGTTTCATTAATAATAGCCAGAAACTGAAAAGAAACCTAGAAGTTTCGCTTCTAGGAAAATAAGCTGATGAATGAATAAAGAAAATGTGGTACACTTTCACAATGGAGTGAAACTCAGCTATTAAAAACAGTAATATCATGAAAGTTGCCAGCAAATGGAAAAACATCATCCTGAGTGAAATAATCCAGGTCTAGAAAGGCAAACATGGTATGTACTCACTTATACGTAGGTATTAGCTGTAAAGTAAAGGAAATCCATGCTACAAAACCACAGACCCAAAGAAGCTAAGTAACGAGGACTCAAGTGGGGGATATTTGAATTTCTTTGAGAAGAGAAAACTGAATAGACATCAAGGGTGGATGGGAGCAAGAGACTGGGTGGAGGTAATGGGAACAGAACTGAACAGGTGTTGAGAGAATAGAGAGAGTACTGGGAGAGACACATAAAATGGGGTCATATGTGGGACATCATCCTTGGGACCCCAGGAATCGAGGAAGGTGACCCTAACTAAGATTTCTAGTACTGATAATACAAGGTCTGAACTGGCCATATTCTATAAACAAGCAACTCTTCTGGTGTAGGAACTTGGACACCAATCCAGCCACAAATTTATCCTGCCTATAAGATGTGCAGGGATAAAGGCAGGGCAGAAACTGTGGGAGTGGCCAACCAATGACTGTTCCACCTTATGAGAGGAAGCCCACCACAGACACTTCCTGAAGAACCCAGAAACTGCCGGACAGCCCAGAAACCCAATATAGAATGAAACACGAAAGGCAAGAAAAAAAGACAAAGAAGATTCCTAATGATATTCTACTGTACCCACAGATTGCCATTTAGCTCAATTGTCATTAGAGAGGCTTCACCCAATAACTGACAGAAACAGTTCCAGAGACCCACAACCAAACATTAGGCCGAGCTTGGGAAATCCAGCAGAAAAATTAGAGAAAGGATTGTGGGAGCCAGAGGAGTCAAGGACACTATAAGAAAATCCACAGAATCAACCAACATGAGCTCATAAGGACTCTTGATGACTAAATTGCCAACTAGGGACCCTCCATGGGCCTGAGGCATGCCTTTTGTCATGTTATAGTTACATAGCTTGGTCTTCCTGTGAGATACCTAACAATGTAAACAGAAGCTGACTCTGACTCTGTTGCCTGCCTAATAAGAGGAGGTGTCTAGCGTTACTGCAGCTTGATATCCTGGGCTGGTTGATATCCATTGAGGCTGGTCCTTTTCTGAGGAGAAAAGGATGAAGAATTCATGAGGGGAGAGGAACTTTGGGAAGAAGAAGGTGGAGAAACTGCGTGTGTAAAAATAAATAAAACTTAAAGAAATAGAAAGAAAGTAAACACTCTTCCAAGTAAAGATTCCCACTGTTTCATACATACCACCTAGTGTCTGCGCTAATTATACGTGAGTATAATTAGTCAGAGTTCACGCTGGGAGCATGTGGTTTTCATCTCTTTTCCTCTTAACCTCCTCTCTCTCCATATAACATTTAAACACATTATTTTAGTTGTAGTGTGAAAATTACCTGAGAGAAACACAATTTCAACAACTTTAACTTACACATGTGGACACCGGAGAAAGGAAATTTTAATTTGCCACTGTCTTTGCACCTGCTACCACACATTTACTGATTAAGAAGGAAGGATTGGAGAGCTTTCAGAACTTCAGCCATTATCTTCCAGAGTGGTCAGTGAGTTCTTTTATTTGGAAACATTATCCCAGCACTACTGCAGGTGAAGACTCAAATGCAAAGTCAAACAACAGAAACAGTGAAAGAACTTGGTGCATTTCCTCACTCTTCCCTTCTCTTCCTGAAACCTAATGCCACCTACAGCCTTACTCCTCAGTTCCCTTAAAGCTCAGCATTACTGCAACTGTGGGCATAGAGCATTTGCATCAAATATCATCCACTGCTTTCAGCTTAGCTGAAGGGGCCTGTACTCTCAATAACTCATAAGCAGCACTTCCCGAGGAGACTGCTTCTAAAGGTCAGCATGGCCACTCAGCTGAGCTGAAGATGCTGCCAGAAGTCTACTTAAGGAGCTGGCAGATGCCAAAGCACTAGGCCTAAACCCTTCCATATTTGTCATATTTTACTCTGAAACACATATGAAGGTATTGCTCATAGTGTCGGTGCGTTTTACTGACGAGAGACTCAGAATTTAGAGAAATGAATTCATTACCCATTACAGGGCTGAGTAGCTCAGGGACAAGCTGAGTACCTAGATCAGGCAGTCACCAGAGACCTATTTCTTAGCCACTTGTATAAATGCCATCTCCATCCATAAAGGCATTGACCACTTGGTCACTACGTCCTGCTGTCTGAATGATTGGCAACAATGTTTTAAATAAAAAAAAATACAGCAAATAGGCATTCACATATTTGAAGTGACAGTTTAGATTTTTATTTTCATAGTCACCCAAGACCCTTTACTGTGACATGCTCCCTTCTAAATATCTGTTTGATTGCATCCTACAAAATTTTCTTTCCATGTTTGAATCTGGCTTATTGATCAGGTCCTAATCAAAGAGCACCTCTGTGTACAGACTTTTCTGTAAGCTATAGTTCCATAATCTCACTTGTTACCCACAGGGCAGAGAACCTTCAATCTTCAGTTTCATATGCACATTGTACCTCAATGTGACTTGGTTCCTACTCACACTTCATGAAATCGACTGTAGTTCAAATATGGCTTCAACATGACCTCTGGGTGTATAAAGGTTCACTCCTCAGTATGGCACTGTGGTGAGGTGATGCAGGATTAAGAGGTGGGCCTAGTGGAATGCACTCAGCCACCGGGGTGTACCTTCAGCATGGATTAACACTGATTTCCTAAGAGAGTAGATTGTTGCTTTATTAATTTGTAACATACTTCATTCCACAACAATGATGCATTTAAAAATAGTAACATACACTGGGGAGAAAAGCAAGTGTCTCAGTGTTTTCAAATTCCTGGCATAAGATTTTGAGAATCAGGGATCATAACCAGTTCCTGCGTCTCTGGCCTTGCATCATACCTTGCGGCAATTTTTCAAGCAATTCTGCCATGTTCCACAAAAGCCCTCACTATAGGACAGCAGTGAGCAGCAGTAACACACAGTGTTGAACATCCAGCTTCCCATCACCTGTCTTTATAAAGCTTTAGGCACACTAGGGTGTTTTGGTGATCCCTGGGCTTTATGTAAATTACACTTGAATTTTCAGAACTGTTGGTAGTATATTTGCTGTATTCAACAATCTAATACATGAGAGAGGGTATTATTCTATTCTCATGAAAAAATGATTCATTTGTAAAAAGAGAACATTTTGAAATAGTATATCTTCATTTTTATAAAACAACTTTGTATTTATTATAGTTATTGAGTTTTCCTCCGAGTCACTCTGTCACAGGAACAGAAGTATCAACAAAATACAGTTTTTATATTATGAATTTATTCTATTCTGATTCAGCAAAGTGTTACAATACATTATTTTTTGCCCAGTACATTCTTTATGTGATGAATACACTCATTTTGATCTCACTGTTCCATCTTCATTGTGATTAACTATGACAACAGAGCATTCTGTATTTCTAAAGAACAGACATGAGTTATCAAATTTACCTGGAAAATGTTGTTGGATTTATTCTTATGTGCTCTAAGGAAAGAATAAGAAAACTACAACAATGAAAAGAGAAACCATAAAATACATATTTGAAAACCATTAAGAAGTATTGAGAAGTTCCATAAAATAATGTTGTTATGCTATGTTATGTTATGCTATGTTGTTTGTGAAGATGCAGTTTAGGGAGTAGGATGAATAATAAAACTCCCAATTTGAATTTTTAGTAATTTCATACCACAGTCTTCCTTTGGAACAATGAAAGTGTTCTGTTTTCCAAATAATAAAGAGGAAATATGAGAAATACAAGTTATTTGATATTCTTGAATAAGGAAATTTTTGTTTGTAAATTCCTGCTCAAAATAGCATTGGAGATATCTATTTTTTTGTTGTGTTTTCTCCTTTATTGATGGGTGGAGATTTATAGATTTGTCCTGCATCCTCACTTGAGCAGATGATTATTCTAACTTACCCCATAGTTTCTGAATTTCACTTCTTATAAACCAAGATCCATCAGCTTTCTCATCACATGGCAAAAGAATTGTATAAAAGACATTCATGATCTTAACGGAGTCAATAGCACTTTTCACCTCTTCTTAAGTTGTACTGTATTAGTTCTTGTCCTTAGCTCATCCCACATCTGTATCAACACCTGTACTTTATGCTGTCTGTATTGGATGGACAACACAGCCCACACCTTGGGGTTATGCTGCCCTTTTGTTTATAGTTGGAGATTGCAGCCTTATGATAATACTATCTTTAAGCACTCTTAATACAATTATGAGAATTGTCCGTTAAATGCAGGTTTTAAACTCTGAAATCACAATTCTGTACAGAATGATCTAAATTTTACTCATGTGTCTATAATGGCTTGCTTGCTTCATGGAAAAATAACATTGACCATGGCATTTGGTAAACTTTCCCAGGTCCTGACTGCTGTCTATGTGTGAGACTCCATCTTCAGAGTGTCAGAGTGGGTATCTTGTTTGTCTTTGGCCACATTGCTTCTGAAATCTATAAAATAGTGCTAAATCTAAAACAAAATTTTGTTTTTAAAATTAATTTATTTGTTAATTGTTTTAACTTTCTTAAAACTGTCACTGCTGATCCAGTGGGGTGGCTCAGTGGGCAAGGGTGTTTGCCACCAAACACAGCGACCCAAGTCCCATTTTCAGGACCTGCATGGTGGAAAAGCAGAACTGACTATAAATTGTTCTCTGACCTTACACATGTGTGTGTGTACAAACACACTCACTCACATATACATATACTCACACATGCCCATGTGCACACACATGCACATGCATACTTATGCACACACACACATGCACATAGTGTGAGTGCACACACACACACATGCACACAGACACACCACACACACACGCACACACATGCACATACATAGATATGTACACACAGAGATAATAAAGAAATTAAAATAAATGTAAACAGGTTTAAATGCTACTTCATTTCCTTTCCCTTCCTTTTACGGTGAAATCTTTGGTCCTTATTTCCTGTATTTTTCTGCACCTGAAGCCTGATTGATTTTCATCTGGCAGTCAGTATTTGAGTCTCAGAAACAGTATGTGCCTTACTTTGCATCCTGTTATAATTATCCCTTTTCACACAGCATTCTAACACTCTGAGAAACATTTCTTTGGAAATGCATAAATTATTATTTAATAAAAAACACCAAACAGCAACAGTTTCCATTATCTGAGTGACCAGTCTAAGCCCTTTGCTAAAGGCTTTTATTAAAGCATAGCCCATTAAAACTTCCCCCCAACACCTTTTAAGGTACCATTACTGCTTGGACCTATTCTATGGCTCTAGTAATCTACTAACAGGCAAATCTCATTTTAAGAGATTTCCATTCCAATACTTAAAGACACTTAACAATTTGTTGGTTGATCGAGAGACCAGTAGGGAAAAGAAAATGTAATTATATGCCAGTAATTTTAGCATGAATGTCTTTGAATAACCTGTTTGAATATGTAGTGCAAACAAAAGCCACATCTTTCTTGAAAAACACATCAGAATGTGGTACAAAGAAAGTATATCTTCTTAGATTGTTGTTAATCTGTAAGTTTTGTATACAATGGGACAAAATGCACAAAATGGGACAAAAGTCAACAATTATGACTTTAGTACAACTTAAATCTAAGAAATATAGAAGAACAATAGGAAAGAAGTAAGATTTTCTCTGACATTAAATGATACTCTCTACAAAACATATATAAAAATCATTACCACCTCTACCACATTTGGAAATAACGGGCATTGTAATTAGAAGTCAAACTGAGGTCAACCTGAAACCAAAGGGCCAAAGAGTTCAAGATGGCTCTTTGATGATGGTGAGTCATTTTTACGAAGACTATCATGATAAAATGAGTACTCAGGCAGAAGAGTATGTGAGGTCAAAGCAGAGTTTACTGTAAGGGAATTCTAACCCTTCAAGACCAGAGCTCCCAGAGTACTATAAGAAGCCAGTAGGAAAGAAGTTCCAAGTTTCACAAAAAGCATGACACAGTCCACCCTCGTCCTCCATCCCCCACCTCACATATCCTCCTTTTCTCTCAAAATTCTACCACCACTGTCCTATTCCACCATAATTCAGTATAGTCAGTTCTTGAATTCTTTCAGGTCAGAAAGCATCTGGTAATTTCTTAGCTGATTAAACAAAAAGAACATTTTTAACTAACTGACAATCATGGATGTTCAATAGCTGCCTTCCAGAATAGCATTCATTTTCAACTTAAAAAACTTCTGACTCACTGTCTTAACTAATTTTCTATTGCTATGATAAGCCACTATGGCCAAAAACAACTTGGTGAGGAAAGGGTTTATTTTGGTTATACTTCCACATCACATTCTATCATTGAATGAAGTTGGGGTGGGAACTAAAGGCAACAATCAAGGCAGGAATCTGAAGCAGAAGCGAGGAAGGAGTGCTGCTTACTGACTTCCTCTTCTTTGCTTGCTCAGCCAAAGTAGGCTCAGACTTTCCTGCATCAATCATAAATCAAGAAAATGCCCATTAGACTAGTGGGGGCATTTTCTTAATTGAGGTTTTCTCTTTCAAATGCCTCTATCTCTGCCTAGTTGACAAAAAACTAGCAAGAATACTCTCCATGCTAAGGGTTACCATTTCAGAGAAAGGGAATTAAAAGATCATAAGTTAACAATTCATGCAGATGCACTTTTTTAATTTCTAAAAATTAAACTAATAGAAGTAGACCTAAGTTGGGTTAGAAGGAGGAGGAGGTGGAGATGGTATACCTGAGAAAGTAACTAAGAAATTACAACTCAGTTGGCATAGCACTTTGAGCCTTCTACCTGGGCTTCAGTGGTCTCTCTATATACTTTGATGCTGATAATGGGCAAATGAAGCGTTAGTTAAGATATACTAAAGCTGCAGGAAGCAGAGGAGAAAAATACCCGTAATAAACTTCTGTTAGAGCCTCAGCATTTTTTGATTATTTTTTCTACTTTAAAGCTAAATCTTTTGGGAAATGTTAGAAGTTGCTTGAACAGCATTTTCATGTACCCTATGTGGGAATTATTCCAAAATGTCCTGCTCTGCTTATTTGTAATGCACATCTTCTTGGTAAACAACCATGGATGTTTGCCCAAAAAATAAACTCCAGCCTGGATTCTAAAATAACTAAGTTATTTTTATGAGAAAAATGTTATTCCCACAAAGTGGAATAGAAAGCCTTGAGATATTTTTAATTATTCTTTTCCTCATAGGATTAAAAAAAATGACTCTTGAAAACTATTTGAAAATGATGCGCAAACATACTTAATTTTCAAGAATAATAGCTAACACCAAATTCTAGAGATTAATTTAGAAGACAGTATTAACATGAGAAAGTATAAAATATTTTCTGGGGAAGTGGTAGGAAATTTTATATGCAGTACTATGATATAAAGAACAGATTTAGGTAATAAAAATTAAAAACACAAATTATGTTCGGTTCCAGACTTTTTCTTAAAATTATACAGCTTCAAAGTTGATGCTGATATACTGTATGTATGTTATATTTATATCTGCTAGTTTGTTTTTACTATTGAATATTCATATTGTCATACAACTGACCTGTATATTATAGCATGTAGATTGACAAGAATAAAATAAATTGTTAAGAGAACTAAAAATAAGCTAGGCTATATTCAGCAGAAGAGTCATAGGTTACAGTGGGAGCTCAGAACCTTGGGTTGAATCCTTACCCCCACCTTCTTCATAAAAGTAAAAAGTAAGCTGGGTCTATACATGGTGGAAGAGGCATGGCTTATTGTGTTCAAAACCCTGGGTTCAATCCTCCTTTTCCAAACACTACCAAATAATGTACTGTAGCTGTGCCCATAGGGATTCTATTGCTTTAACAGTTGGAGATGGTCAGCCTCACAAAGAAAAGATTCGTATTGGCCCACAGTATTGGAGGTTTCAACAATTAATGACTAGCTCCATTGTTTTGATCTTGTGAAATGTTATTACACTATGAGGAAAAGGGCATAACAGAACAAAATTCTCATCTTATGATAAGGAACTAAGTGTAAGCAAAAGGGTCCCCCTATCCCCTTCAAGATTATACCAGACATTTACTTTTCATGTCAACTGGCATTGACATTGTTCAGGTCTTGTTTAGGCAACCATATTGTTAATATTTTCTTGCTTGCTATTCCCTGTCATATAGAAGACACTATTTCATAACAGACATCCTAGTCTTCTAGCTTTTAAAATATTTCTGTACCTTCTTCTGAAATACTCTTTTCAGTATAGGAGTAGTATTATATAGTATAGTATTATGGGTGAGAACCCTTTGGTCAGTTGTCTTCTGCATTTTGACCAGTTGTGAATGTCTGTGGGGGTCTTTTTATTATAGAAAAAGAAGAGACTTTAATGAGGGATGGGAACTACATTTATTTGTGGATATAGGGATACATATATAAATTGATATTGGGATGTATGCTTATTTGGAAAGTGATAGTAGTAGGTTCTATTTATGTTCCATGGCCTCATTTGCCACAGAGAGTTGGCTCCTACAATATTTCCACCCCACTCTTTTCTTCAATGATCCATGAGCTTTAAAGAGAAGAGTGTGTGATTTGGGTTTAGAGTTGATCAATCCATAGTCTCTTATTTTCTGTGTCTTGATCAGTCTCTTAATTAATTCTCATCTACTATAATGATGAAGGCTGAGAAGTACTTCGGGGGCACTTTATTACTATGACCATTCAACGGGATAATACCATTAGGTTCTGCCCTAGGGGCTTATTCCCTAGCCAGCCACAAGATCATCGCCAACTTAATATTTGCAGACACTGGTTCCACTTTATGCAACGGGATGTAAATCCAATCAGTGGAGGAGGTTTGTTATTGTTATAATGTTTGTCCCACTGTTTCACCTATCCTGTCAAGTATATCATTATTTTAGTTTTCAAAGGTTACAGCTGGGTAAGATTGTTGACGACTTCTCTCTTCCTTAGCATGCATATCATCTTCCAGTTACTTTTATTTAATTTCAGAATGCTCATACTCAATTAGCCATGGCAATATTATGAATCAAAACATTGTGTTTATTGTACGAGACCTAAGTTGGCTGATAGCATACTTGCTTTGAATTGATTCACAGAAGCAGAAGATGAAGGGGATGCAGAAGCAGCAGATGCAGTAGCTGAAGCAGCAAAATCAGCAGAAGCAGCCAGCAGAAAAAAGAGAAGCCAAATCAGCAGCATTAGCAGCAGAAGTAGAACAAAAACAAAAGCAGAAGCAGAAGCAGAGGCATCAGCGGTAGAGCAGAGGCAGAGGCAGAGGCAGAGGCAGAAGTGACTGTGGCGGTGGTGGCAGCAGCAGTGGAGAAGGAGGAGGAGGAAGAGGAGGAGGAGGAGGAGGAGGAGGAGGAGGAGCAGGAACAGGAGCAGGAAGAGAGAGAGAGAGAGAGAGAGAGAGAGAGAGAGAGAGAGAGAGAGAGAGAGCAAATAACTTGATAACTTGTTCTTTCTGAGAATGAAACAGATGAAACTGGATGAAAGCTAACCACTGGCTGATAACACTCCCAAAATATGCATTCAAGAAAAACATAAAGATTCTGCTGTAAGACCATTTAAAGTGTGAGTTGCTTGTACTACAAGAAGTTATATTAATAGATTTTGTATATGACTTGAGCTCTGCTTAAACCAGTAGATAAATGTGCCTGAAGTGTGCCTTCATTAGTTGATTCAGACAGGTTGTACAATTCTAAACATGGATTCAGATGATTCATCTGCATAACCAAGGGATTGGCACATCTCTGCACATCCTCTGAGCCCTTGCTCCTGTATGCAGTGTCTAACTCCATAGAGGCAAATTATTTTATTAAGAAAGGTGATTATTACTACATCTCTTAACTTGAAAGTAGAAACTCTCAGGTTCACACTTATTTGCTGTTAACACTAGGGGTCAGGCTAAGGATAGTCCTGTTTTTACATCATGAACAATGCTTAATCTTGCCAAAATTTTAGTTAGCTTCAGTGAATTTCCACTAAATGAATGATGTTTTAAAACTTCTCAGCCATTAAGATGATCGTGAAGGAGATTGCTCCTGAAAACTAAAATGACAGTAAATTTTCAAGATTTTTGGCTAAAACATTACTGAACACTTGGAACATTAACCACTTAGCAACTTGTATTTTCTTTACCTTGCTAAATCATCATTTTGCATGTTTCTCTGATTTTATCAATTTCTTTCTTTCTTGTGCATATTTCTACTCTGCAGAATTACAAGTTCTATGACAAAGGCAATAACTTTTACTAGACATTTAAAGTACCATTGCAAATAAATTAAAATTATTCACTAAAATATAAATACAGAGCATCATTTGACACTTAAGTCACTAAGTCATTGTGTGAATGTTTTAACTTAGAATTGTTTAGGTTTGCCCTACGTACCACCAATCTCATACACAAGTGCAGACAAATCTAAACGTGATTCAATTTTACAAAGAAAGAGTAAAATCTCTCAAGTAGAAATAATGAAGTAATTCAGTTTAGAAGTAGAAAGGATATGGAGATGGAGTAAAAGCTCAGAAAATGAGACATTAAGCAGAAGTTTCAAGGGCCATTCTAAGTAGAATTGGTCTCTATGAAAAATATAACAGATAAAATTAATTTCTCACATTACAGATTATTCCTATAGCCTAAAGAAATAAGTAAATGAAGGGATAGATACATCGTTGTCTGTCTGTTTTCTTTTGTTCCATTCATGCATATGCAGATATTAGCAGAGAAGCCTTTTATTTTAGCCTCTATAAGATAAGGAATTTGGTAGTTATATTCCTAACAGGAAAGTATTTATGAAATTATAAGGAAGTCTCTGTATGATGTATTATTCAGCCTTTCAGCACAGTAACAAGCACCAAATACACAGACAAAGATGATTTAGGCTATGTTTTTAAAATTATGATTTTATTCTGACAGTTACACACACACACACACACACACACACACACACACACACTGCATCATTGTGGCCATATTCACCTGACATTACTGTGTTTTATTCTCTTCCCACTCCTACCAAGCCTCTCTTCCCCAGTCAGTCCCTCTCCTACTTCCATAACTATGTGTGTAGGTGTTCTGCCTATCTACCTGTCTCTGCCTGCCTGCCTGGCTGTCTTAGTCTCTCTGACTCTGTCTTTCTATCTGTCTCTGTCTCTCTCTGTACGTGTGTGTGCTGTGCACATGCACAAATCTCATACAAGTATATAAATGTCATATGTTTATGTTTGTAATGACAATGAAAGATCCAGAAGACAGTGCTACAGATTACTCCACTTATATTGTGCTGGATAATTTTATGTCAACTTGACACTCATTCTGTCTTCTATAAATAAGGTGGCATCTCAGTTTTTAGCATTGGTGTCATACCATCTAGTCCCAATGGGCAACTGGACTGTATTGGATATGTAATATATATATATATATATATATATATATATATATATATTATAATTGCTTTGAGAAATTTTCAGACAAACAACTCGTACAGCTTATAGAAGGGTCTAACACTTGCCAGAGTTTCTAAACCACAGGAGTTCATGTGCTTCTCTAAACCAGAAAAGTCTGGGTCATGGCGACCTAACTGAAAGAAACTAATTGGGACATTCTGGAGCTGTAAGGAAGAAGCAGAGAGCAGCACCAAAACCATTACTTTTCTCTGTATTACACACTTACATAACAGGGTTGATTTTCAGTAATTTGGAAAACGTCAAATAATTGAGCTCCTTACCATCACCATTCAAATACATGATTACGAAAAGTAAATTCAATACACCCTTTGCATAATCTGAAGGTTAAAATAGAATCTAGAATAAACTATATCGACACAGATCAGACAATGTTCAATTACTGCAGCAAAATTAAGAGCTACTATATATTCTTCACATACATAAATCTTCAATGCTTGATTCTCTCTTCGTATATTTATGTGTTCATTCAGAGTCTCTTGGGAATAGGGTATTAATGAGAAGGAAGTCTATCAATAGTTTGCAGTCTAGGGAAATTTGTGGTGGCTGTTTAGTAAAATGGCTCATCTCATTTATCCTTAAAATTTGTATTCATATTTGCTTTCAATTGATTTATAGCACTTGAGATAAATGTACATGGTATATTGTGTTAATTAGAGAGACATAAAAAATAAATCAAGGTGTAGTTTATTGACTATAGCACCACAATTAGGCTGTAAACTCACTGTAGTTGTATAAAGTAGGCCTTTGTGTGATCAGCTAATTTCTGGCAGAAATGAAACTTAAAGAAACTATAATCCTTTGATGGCTCATTTTTATCATCAATTTGATTGGATTTAAAGTACCACTGAAACACCACTCCATGTGTGCCTGTGAGCATGTTTCCAGAGATGTATGGGCAGGGAGACTCACTTGGAATGTGGATGAAGCCATGCTGTGGATAAAGGAGAGAGTGAGATGATTTTTGATTGTGGATACAACATGACCAGCCACCTCATTCTACTGCTGCCATGTCCTGCCTGCCATGATTGATAATGTCTTCAAACCCTTCCTTAGTTCTATTTGGTTCCCTAGTTCATAACAACGAAAGAGTAACCAATACAAGTCACTGACTCCAGATCATGTAGTGAACACAAGGCAGGGATAGGATAGAGAAACTTTCTACTTGACCTTGTTGATCCTAATTTGAAACATCTCTGTTCTCTCCAGTACAAGACAGACATTTTCCAGAAGTGGATAGTAGCTACTACTCTGTAGAGAAGATCTTTCTATAGTGACTTCACCTGACATCCCAGATGGGCATGCTTAAATCAAGGAGAATGCAACATAAAGGAGACCTGGGTATTTTTGAAAATGTTTATTGTCTTGGAAAATCAGGACATTCTAATTTATGGTAATTTTGGAGTGAGAACAAAAGGATAAAGGCAAACGTGACCCCAAAATGTTACAGCTGACAACACAATTTTCAATCATTATTTCACACGTGGCTGAATTCTTTCCAATATAAATATAATTATGGTTTGAGAATTATATCTTTACATTATCTTTTTTAAAAATATCTTGAAAGACAGAATGCTTACTCATCTAATACACTTTATTTTTAATAACTTTATTTAGTTTAATAAGTTTATTCAATTTCAAGAGTTCTTACTTAAACTTTACTTCAATATACTTTAAAAGTTACAGAATTGCAGAAATTATACAGAGATTCTTTGCCAAGATTGGTCATTGGTTTCATTTGGTCCCCAAAGATTTTGCCTGTTTTTCATGTAGTCCATTTTTTGTTTGTTTGTTTGGTTGGTTTTTATTTTGTTTTCTCTTTTGGTTTTTGGTTTTGTTTCCTCTATATGTCACCTCAATATCGAAAGAATATAGGAAGATATGAAACCTTTCAGGTTTTCGTGCCCCCACAGCTAGGAAACAGAGCCATATGTATAAGGCATCCTATCTTGTAAAAAAAAAAATGTTTTAAAAATTCCAGCATGGAGTTTCTACCCACCTTAGATCATTTATGTTCCTAGGTGAAACGCACATACACAGCCTATAAATTTTAATATGCCTTAAACAGTACAGTAGCTTGGCTGCTGCCTACCCTTCAAGTTGTTAGAATTTACTTTTGATAACCCCAAATTATCATTGACTATTTATTATGTTCTATCTTGGCTGCTCTTAACCCAATTGGAAAGCCATTTGAGCCATGCTCTCTTGCCCCTTAGCCTATGGCAGCTCTTCTTCTCCCTCCTGCATGTCCATCTTCCTCTATGGCAGCTTTCCTTTCTCCTCCTCTCCTTATGGTCTCAAACCAGGGGGAACCTACATCCTACCTATCTCTCTTCTGCCCAGCTATTGGGTGTTGGTATCTTCATTCACAAATCAGTCTTTACTTGAGAGCAGGGTCCCAGATGCTTTATGCAGATTCTAGGTTTTTATGGGGCCTACTTAAGCATTACAATAGGCAATAAAAGACAAAACCTCAACACATATGGACAATTTTTCCCCCTTGGTACAAATAAAAATGAGTAAAAGTAAGGGGCTCTTCACAAATTACCTTGCAAATCCAGCATTCATTCTTTTGTCCATTGTTCCTTGGTGTTTTTTCCCTTTTCTGTGTTAGCATTCTTGATATTTGATACATTGGTGTTTCATTTGCTAATGCCCCTGATGGATATTCTTTTTACTCTCATTTTTTTTGGAGTCCTTTTTAAGTGAGGCATCACTGATATAAATTTATCTTTTTCTCCTTCCCTATGTGTCCCTTCTTTCTTATTGTTTTTCTTCCCCGTTTCTTCTCTATCTTCCTCTCCTCTCCCGCCTGTGACTTAAATCAAGTTTTTCCTCATAAGAAAAAGGAATAAGAAAGGATGGAAGGAAGAAAGAGAGAATTAAAGAAAAATATTAAAATAAAGAAATAAATTATTTTTAAAAAGTCAAAACACAGTGTGGATAACAGAAGCACTTTGGGACCAAGGGATTTTGTATATTTGCTTGCTTTTCTTTATTTAGTCATATTTAGTACTTCATTTATCTTGCTTAATTTCCCATTTTTCAATTAGCAGAAGTCAACAATCATCTTCACATAATAAAAGGAAAATTTTTGAAATGATTTTAAATTCAAAATGATCTCTATTATTATATATTCTTGCTTATCATCAGTTACTATGGATAATCTCTTATGGTGCCTAATATTCATAGTATGCATAGGAAAACAGATTGTGTGAGACTAGAACATATTTCCTCTGGATAAAGGAGACTGCTGTTTAAATAACAATAGCAAAAAAATTGTCTACATATGCGTCAAGTTTTCACAAGGTCAGCAAAAGGTAGCACAAAGAATGTCACCTCATTTTCTGAAACCAAGTTGTTTCATGCCATTAAAAATGATCCCTCAAAGAAACTTCTCCTTCTCCACTAAGGTGCTACTCAGTAGTGTTAGGTCCTGAGAACAAATTCCTCAGCTAGTGCCTGACTCTATAGTTTGGGTTTCAAGTAGAAAACCCTCTTCTAAGGCCTGGTACCATAGTGTTCAGTGACTGGGAGGCTCCTCAGCTAATGTCTTGGTCTGTAATGTTAGGTTCTGAGGAGAAGATCCTCTGCTAATGACTGACTCTACAATGACTCTACAATGTTAGATATTTAGGAAGAGTTCTTCTGCTAATGCCTGATTCCAACAGTTTTAGTTCTGAAGAGGAGCTCCTATGCTAATTAATGCCCAACTCTCTAAAGCTGGGTAATGGGAAGGAAAATATCCCCTAATACTTGATTCTACAACATCAGGACCTGGAAAGACTCCTTTGCAAGCCCCTAATTGTAGTTTTAGAGCATAGGAAGCTCAACTGCTATAATACTGAAAGGTCCTGGGGGGGGGTATCCTCTCTTAATAAAAAACTGTAAAGTGTTAGGTCCTCAGGAGGATTTCTTCTTAATATCTAACAGTGCTTGAGTTTTCCTCACATCTCAGAAAATCATCCGTTTTTCTGAGTAGTTCTTGGCTTTTTTTTCTTTTGGAAGTCTTTTTTTTTTTTATGACTTCATACACAGCTATTTAAATGGGTGGTTGAAAGACATTTCTGGGTACCCAACCCCAGAAAACCGAGAGAAACAGGGACTCCCAGGAGCTTGAACTCATGCAGCACCCCAGGTAAGGAAAAAGCAGCACTCACCCCAAACAGGGAGCAACCGGGACCCACTGGGACCCAGGAATTCACTCCTGGCCCGGAGCGGGCTCCATCCGGTCTGGGCCCGAGCACTTGCGGGTCCCGGGAGGCAGCTCGGCACCCAATCTCGCAGAATCCAGAGGAAGTGGGGCTCACAGGACCTCTGTGCCAAGCAGGGTCTTGGGCTAGGAGGTGGCAGTGCTTGCCCCCAAACAGGGAGCGGCTAGGACCCACTGGGACCCAGGAGTTCACTCCAGGCCCGGAGCGTGGGTTCCTTCCTGTCTGTGCCAGAGCAGATCCCGAGAGTCAGCTCTCCACCCAATCTCACAGATCCTAGAGGTAGCTGGGCTCTCGGTGGCTCTAGCTAGCTCAAGCAGTTTCTTAGGCTAGGAGGTGGCAGTGCTCGCCCCCAATCAGGGAGCAACTGGGACCCACTGGGACCCACTGGGACTCACTGGGACCCAGGAATCCGCTCCTGACCCGGAGCCCCGGCCCCTTCCGGTTTCCACCTGAGCACCGAGCACATCTTGGGCCTCAGCTCTAACTCAAGCAGCAAAACCCATCCTAAACAGTTCTGACACAACCTAGATAATAGGAAAGACAGGCCCCAGTCAGAGACAGCACTGATAGCACAAAGGTGATCCAGATGGTGAAAGGCAAGCGCAAGAACACAAGCACCAGCAACCCAAGGTACTTGCCATTATCAGAACCTAGTTCTCCCACATTAGAAAGTCCTGAACTCCCCATATCACCAGGAAAACAAGAACCAGATCTAAAATCACTTCTAATGATGATGCTAGAGGACTACAAGAAGGAAGTAAATAACACTATCAAAAAACTTGAGGAGAACACAGGAAAACAGGATGAAGTCCTTAAAGAAACACAAAAATCCTTTAAAGAATTACAAGAAAACACAAACAAACAGATGAAGGAATTGAACAAAACCATCCAGGACATAAAAATGGAAGTGGAAACAATAAAGAAATCACAAAGGGAGACTACCCTGGAGATAGAAAACCTAAGAAAGAAATCAGGAGTCATAGACACAAGCATCACCAACAGAATACAAGAGATAGAAGAAAGAATCTCAGGTGCAGAAGATACCTTAGAAAATATTGACACAACTATCAAAGAAAATGCAAAACGCAAAAAGTTGTTATCTCAAAATATCCAGGAAATGCAGGACGCAATGAGAAGACCAAACCTAAGGATAATAGGTATAGATGAGAGTGAAGATTCCCAACTTAAAGGGCCAGTAAATATCTTCAACAAAATTATTGAGGAAAACTTCCCTAACCTAAGGAATGAGATGCCCATAATCATATGAGAAGCCTACAGAACGCCAAACAGACTAGATTAAAAAAGAAATACCTCCCGTCACATAATAATCAAGACACAAAATGCACAAAACAAAGAAAGAATTTTAAAAGCAGTAAGGGAAAAAGGCCAAATAACATATAAAGGCAAACCTATCAGAATTACACCTGACTTCTCACCAGATACTATAAAAGCCAGAAGATCCTGGACAAATATCATACAAACCCTAAGAGAACATAAATGCCAGCCCAAGCTACTTTACCCAGCAAAACTCTCAATTACCATAGATGGAGAAACTAAGATATTCCATGACAAAACTGAATTTACACAGTATCTTCCCACAAATCCAGCTTTACAAAGGATAATAGCAGGAAAGCTCCAATACAAGGATGGCGATCATACCCTAGAAAGAGCAAGAAAATAATCCTTTTCCATCAAACCCAAAAGAAGATAACCACACAAACGATGTCTCCACTATTAGCAAAAATGACAGGAAGCAACAACACCCTCTCCTTAATATCTCTTAACATCAATGGGCTCAATTCCCCAATAAAAAGGCATAGGCTAAAGGACTGGATACGCAAACAGGACCCAGCTTTTTGCTGCTTACAGGAAACCCAACTCAGTGACAAAGACAGACACTACCTTAGAGTAAAAGGTTGGAAAACAATTTTTCAAGCAAATGGTCCTAAGAAACAAGTGGGAGTAGCCATTCTAATATTGAATAAAATCGACTTTCAACTTAAAACTATCAAAAAGGATGAGGAAGGGCATTTCATACTTGTCAAAGGAAAAGTCATCCAACATGAACTCTCAATTCTGAATATCTATGCGCCAAATACAAGAGCGTTGACTTTCGTAAAAGAAACCTTACTAAAGCTCAAAACACACATTGCACCTCACATAATACTAGTGGGAGACTTCAACACCCCACTCTCAGCAATGGATAAATCATGGAAACAGAAACTAAATAGAGATACAGTAAAACTAACAGAAGTTATGAACCAAATGGACATAACAGATATCTATAGAACATTTCACCCTAAAGCAAAAGAATATACCTTTTTCTCAGCACCTCATGGTACCTTCTCCAAAATAGACCATATAATTGGGCACAAGACAGACTTCAACAGATATAAGAAAATTGAAATAATTCCCTGCATCCTATCAGATCACCATGGTCTAAGGCTGGTCTTCAAAAATGACAAAGAGAATGGAAAGCCCACATTTACATGGAAACTGAACAACACCCTACTCCTTGATAATCAGGTAAGGGAAGAAATAAAGAAAGAAATTAAAAACTTTTTAGAATTTAATGAAAATGATGACACATCATACCAAAATCTATGGGATACAATGAAAGCAGAGCTAAGAGGAAAATTCATAGCTCTAAGTGCCTACAAAAAGAAACTGGAGGGAGCATACACTAACAGCTTGACAGAGCACCTGAAAGACCTAAAACAAAAAGAAGCTAATACACCCAAGAGGAGTAGACGGCAGGAAATAATCAAACTCAGGGCTGAAATCAACCAAATAGAAACAAAAGGAACTATCCAAAGAATCAATAAAACCAGGAGCTGGTTCTTTGAGAAAATCAACAAGATAGATAAACCCTTAGACTAATCAGAGGGCAGAGAGACAGTATCCAAATTAATAAAATCAGAACTGAAAAGGGTGACATAACAACAGAAACTGAGGAAATTAAAAAAAAAATCATCAGATCCTACTACAAAAGCCTATATTCAACAAAATTGAAAAATTTGGATGAAATGGACAATTTCCTAGACAAATACCAGTTACCAATGTTAAATCAGGACCAGATAAACCATCTAAACAGTCCCATAACCCCAAAAGAAATAGAAGCAGTCATTAAAAGTCTCCCTACAAAGAAAAGCCCGGGACCAGACGGTTTTAGTGCAGAATTCTATCAGACCTTCAAGGAAGACATAATTCCAATTCTTTTCAAACTATTCCACAAAGTAGAAACAGAAGGTACACTACCCAACTCATTCTTTGAAGCCACAATTACACTCATACCTAAGCCACACAAAGACCCAACAAAGAAAGAGAACTTCAGGCCGATCTCTCTTATGAACATTGATTCAAAATTACTCAATAAAATTCTAGCAAACCGAATCCAAGAACACATCAAAACAATTATCCATCACGATCAAGTTGGCTTCATCCCAGGAATGCAGGGTTGGTTCAATATTCAGAAATCCATCAATGTAATCCATTATATAAACAAACTCAAAGAAAAAACCACATGATCATCTCACTAGATGCTGAGAAAGCATATGACAAAATTCAACACCCCTTCATGATAAAAGTCTTGGAAAGGTCAGGAATTCAAAGTCCATACCTAAACATAGTAAAAGCAATATACAGCAAACCAGTAGCCAGCATTAAACTAAATGGAGAGAAACTTGAAGCAATCCCACTAAGACCAGGGACTAGGCAAGGCTGCCCACTCTCCCCCTACTTATTTAATATAGTATTGGAAGTCCTAGCCAGAGCAATTAGGCAACACAAGGAGGTCAAAGGGATACAAATTGGAAAGGAAGAAGTCAAAATCTCACTATTTGCAGATGATATGATAGTGTACTTAAGTGACCCCAAAACTTCCACCAGAGAACTCCTAAACCTGATAAACAACTTTAGCAAAGTGGCTGGATATAAAATTAACTCAAGCAAATCAGTAGCCTTCCTCTACTCAAAAGATAAACTGACTGAGGAAGAAATTATGGAAATGACACCGTTCAAAATAGTCACAGATAATATAAAATACCTTGGTGTGAACCTAACCAAGCAAGTAAAAGACCTGTATGACAAGAACTTCATTCCCCTGAAGAAAGAAATCGAAGCAGATCTCAGAAGATGGAAAGATCTCCCATGCTCATGGATTGGAAGGATTAATGTAGTAAAAATGGCTATTTTGCCAAAAGCCATCTGCAGATTTAATGCAATCCTCATCAAAATTCCCACTCAATTCTTCTCAGAGATAGAAAGAGCAATCTTAACATTTATTTGGAATAACAAAAAACCCAGGATTGCGAAAACTACTCTCAGCAATAAAAGAACTTCTGGACGAATCACCATCCCCGACTTCAAGCTGTACTACAAAGCAATAGTGATAAAAACTGCATGGTATTGGAACAGAGACAGGCAGGAGGATCAGTGGAATAGAATAGAAGACCCAGAAATGAACCCCCATACATATGGTCACTTGATCTTTTACAAAGGGGCTAAAACCATCGAATGGAAAAAAGATAGCATTTTCAACAACTGGTGCTGGTCCAACTGGTGGTCAGCATGTAGAAAAAAGCAAATTGATCCATACTTATCTCCCTGTACAAAGCTCAATTCCAAGTGGATTAAGGACCTCCACCTAAAACCAGCCACACTGAAACTAATAGAAGAGAAACTGGGAAAAAGCCTGGAACACATAGGCACAGGGAAAAGGTTCCTGAACAGAACACCAATGACCTGTGCTCTAAGACCAAAAATTGACAAATGGGACCTCATAAAGCTGCAAAGCTTCTGTAAAGCAAAGGACACAGTCAATAGGACAGAGCGGCAACCAACAGATTGGGAAAAGATCTTCACCAACCCTACATCTGATAAAGGGCTAATATCCAAGGTATACAAAGAACTGAAGAAATTAGACTCTAGACAATCAAAGAACCCTATTAAAAAATGGAGCACAGAGCTGAACAAAGAATTCTCAACTGAGGAAGCTCGAATGGTTGAGAAGCACCTAAAGAAGTGTTCACCATCACTAGTCATCAGGGAAATGCAAATGAAAACAACACTGAGATTCTACCTCACACCAGTCAGAATGGCTAAGATCAAAAACATAGGTGACAGCATATGTTGGCGAGGAAGTGGAGAAAGAGGAACACTCCTCCACTGTTGGTGGGATTGTAAACTGGTACAACCATTATGGAAGGCAGTCTGGCGGTATCTCAGAAAATTGAACATAGTGTTACCTGGGGACCCAGCTATACCACTCCTGGGCATATACCCAAAAGAAGTTTCAACATACAACAGGGACACATGCTCCACCATGTTCATAGCAGCCTTATTTATAATAGCCAGAAGTTGGAAAGAACCCAGATGCCCTTCGACAGAAGAATGGATGCAGAAAATGTGGTACATTTATATAATGGAGTACTACTCAGGTATTAAGAACAATCAGTTCACAAAATTCCTAGGCAAATGGATGGAGTTGGAAAATATCATCTTGAGTGAGATGACCCAATCTCAAAAGAACATACATGGTATGCACTCACTGATAAGTTGATATTAGCCCAAAAGCTCACAATTTCTAAGAATCTACATATAGATCACATAAAACTCACATAGAAGAAGGAAGATCAAAGTATGAATGTGTTGGTCCTTTCTAGAAGGAGTATCAAAAGTTTCAACCAGAACTCCCAAAGTCTAAACCAGAGAGCACAAAGGGAGGGACTCACGCACCTGTATAGGGAATTGAGGGTGACCTTGTTAGACTTCAGTGAAAGTGGAGGGCCAAGATCCCTGAAAGTTTGGATCCCCTACTGTGTGGGAATTCAAGAGCAGGGAGATGGGACTGGGAGGATGTTTGGAGCACACCATCACAAAAATTAGGAGGAGGGGGTATGGGATAAGGGATTTGGGGGGAGAATGAGAAAGGAGATAACATTGAAAGGTAAATATGTATAATATCCAATAAAAAACCCACACAGATAAAGGATTTTTAAGAAAAGGGAGTTTACTTATTTTAAATTAATTTCAGAAGTTTCTAGGAGTTGCAAATTGGCTAAGATCCTATTTTAAGCTCTCCACAAAAGAACTTAAATCTCTGTTCAATATTCCCAAGAGAGAGGTAAACCCTAACTTCCTCAACAGTTAATTGACAAAAGAGAGGTAATCTCACAAAAAGTAGAAAAAGCTATTTCTAATCGATATATCATATAGTCTGATTAATTGTCAGTGGTGCTATAAAAGTCCTTTGACAAAAGATTATTAATGTAGATTTATATATCCTTAAATAAGGTCTTCATGACCCTCTGAGTGTGGAAGGAGCAACTGTTGGCGCTTCTGCCCTGATTTTACAAGAACTCTGAAAAATTGGCTTTAAAAACCAAAGAGGGGGAACGGTACCCCCTCAGAAGGAGTCCCCCTGAAATACTCTCCATCATGCCTTGTTCACTTTTCTCTCTCTAAAGCTGAAAGCTCATGGCAAATCTCTTGCTGACCATGTTGGTGACCTCGGGCACCACCAAGACCAACAAAACTTTGCCACAGATATGGGGAAGGACCCTCATACCCGTAAAGGGAATGCCCCAGACCCAGTTCCCTTATGGAGCCGAGGACTGATATGCCTGTCCAATACCACAAAAGGAACAGCTAACCGTCTACCACAAATATTAATGAAAAAAATAGATACTCTCACAAAGCCAGGCCCAACCATAAATACGATGAATAACAATTTACATCCAGGGAAGAGAAATCTCCCTCAGAATCCCCTTCTTTTTAATTTCCAGGTAAAAATGAATCACCCGTGATGCCTGCTGTTAGAAGTTCTAATCCAGATGGGCCAGAAGCCAGGATTCTCGCCCTTACCCTCAACCCCTACCTTTTCCCACCTGCACAAGGTCCCCTGAAGCTTGGCAACTGCAAGATCCTGCTTGGCAACTGCAGATAGACTCAAAGCAGTGTACCATATCATCTGAAGAATAGGAGGGAGACCATAACTCAAGCAGTGTACCATATCTTCTGAAGAATAGCAGGTTGCAGTCCTCCTCGCCCCCACAAATAACTAGGACCTGCCGGTCGGGTCAAGTGGCACCCAGACATGGGGCTCGAGGCACGGACCCCTCTGGACGGACCCTCATTGAGAGGATGTGCGCATGACATCAAGATTGATCGAGACAGAGATCGTCGCCCGTGACCTGTCATCCACGGAACCAGGTTGATGCTGCCATCAAGAAGACAGTTGAAGTTCATTACCATCAGCCAAAAATTGAAGAGGATCCAGAAGTGACTCCGCAGGAGACTGACACAGCTGCCAGCTCCCCTGCCTCCCCCTATGGTCGACCCCTAGACTTCCACGCCCTCCAGAAGGGTTCCTGGTATGCCTGGCTTTGCCCTCGTTTCTCTCGCTAGAGAGCTTGGCATCTTGATCACCACAACAAAAATTGGCTTTTTCCTAAACCACGGCTGCCCTTGATATGGCCGCTAACATTGGGGAGCCTCCCTTTATGACAATATTACACCCCAAACTGACAAATGGTTGGTAACTTGAACATTTACAAGAGACTAGGATGGCTGTGAGTTAGCCCAATGACGGGATCATTGTAGGTCCACTTCCCAGGGGCCCACCCAATGCAGCCGAAAAGGAGTGCGTGGTGCTGGGAGTGGGTGCAGCCTACATGGCCTAAGACAGGGCTCTCACCCTCCTTTCACCCACATCGGAGTCCCTTGACGTTGCCCATCGTCGACAGCCTAAAACCTTCGACCATCGATGTGACTCGTCTCACATCAGTGTTTTGGGGTTGTGAACTTGTCTAAGACCCCCCATAATTAGACATCCAAATTCAAAATTCACATAGTTGGAATTGATCATAAGATGCCTTCTCTAACTAAACAGAGAAGGGGGAGATGCCAGAAGCCAGGACCCTCGCCCTTACCCTCACCCCCTACTTTTCCCCACCTGCACAATGTCCTCTGAAGCTTGGCAACTGCAAGATCCTGCTTAGCAACTGCAGATAGACTCAAAGCAGAGTACCATATCATCTTAAGAATAGCAGGGAGACCATAACTCAAGCAGTGTACCATATCTTCTGAAGAACTGCAGGTAGATCATAATTCAAGGCAGTGTACCATATAGACCATGACATGTTTCAAGGCACAGGCCAAGAAGATTTTGTACTTTTCTACCACCTGGCCCCTCTTACCCCCTCCCCTTGTAAAACATGCTATAAAAAAGCATTTCATGTTAAAAAAAAAAGAAATTAAAAAAAAAAGAAAAAAAAAGAAAGACATTTCTGTAGGTTACTGTTTTGGACAATTGGAATCATGAGTGCTTGATTTATTTATAATGTTCTATCTTCTAGTCATTTATTTTCTATGCCATGATTTGATGGATATATGTAAGACTTCCTAATGGAATCTATACCCAGAAAACAGTTTGACATGTTACAAGAAATATAGAATTTTAAGTAGCTGTAGCCAAGAAATTAAAATTGCCATATTCTGAACCATTTTTTTAAATAATACATCCACTGAATGACTTATTTCCCTATCATCAGTGGCTTATTTAAAATTTCATTTTAGCAATTATAATGGGCTTCTAATTTTCATTTCTTCAAAAATATATGAAGTCACATTTTCTATTCAGACCATTCAAAATAAATTTTAGTGTACATTCAAATATTGTGTTTATTGTCCACTTTGTTTAGTTCTCTATTTACTATGGATATATATATATATATATATATATATATATATAAATACATATTATACATGTTACATATATATATACATACATACATATTCTGTGCATATTTTATTGGAAACTTAGAGATATTCTTAATACTATTGCTTTATGTTCTCGATGAAGTATAATTCTAGGATAAACATATCTGAAAAAAATGGTAGATTGAATTGAATCAATGATATCAAAGAAAAAAGTCAGGACAGAAAGATGATGTTGTTGCTTAGCAAGCTGCAAATAAATTTTTCTACCAAATGCAATTTCCGTGAATTGAAACAACTGAAATTGGACAGGTTTGAGGAAGTATAAGGATTATGACTGGTGGACATACACAGACCAGGATGTGTTAAATATGTGTTGAGCTTTTTCTATGGAAGCATGGTTACTGACATATTAGCTGTTGCAGATCAGGTGATTGCCTCAAGTACAATTCTTTCACATGATGTCTGGCATGCAGTAGAGTGTTTACTGATTTGAAATTGCCATGTTGCTTTTTAAATAATCTCTGTTATTTATGGGCTAATATGAGTGACATATAGTCATCTATTCATGGGAATTAGCATGTTTTGATATCATTGACTGTTTGACATACACATTTGATCTCTTAATGTCCATCTTTATCAATTTGTCCATACTAAACCCTGAGCACTTTATCTTTAGAGAGTTTATTTACTTTCTTTAAAGCACCATCAGTAGTGTCTGAACATATAATCTAATCCTTGAGAGATGGTACATGTCCAAAGCGTTCAGAAAGTTGGCAATTTCTATTCCAGAGAAAAGGAGCAGAGAATTTGCTCATGGCTGGGCTCAAAGAGATATGAATGACAAACTAAACAAAACTTCAAGCAGAGGGGCTGTAGTTATCTATCAAAGAGGCTAGTACCAGGGAAGTTTTACAAATGGAAAAGAAATGAATAGGGATATGTTACTTTGAATGAGTTTGCTTTCATGGAGAGACCGTGTGCTCAGAACATTAGTTTGTGTACAGAAGCTTTCACTAATATCTGTAGGAATTTGCCCAGCTCTGAGTAATCTGTAGCTTTCTAATGAGACTGAATTCAAAGGAAGTCTATATCCCAGAGTGAAAATAAATGTTATATATTTGGTTTTAGAGTTAATAATCAAGAATATAAATGTCTACAAGAGAAACAGCCCTGTGGAGTAAGTAGAGGAGTTAGTGCAACACGCAATCCCAAACACTGAAACCAGGAAAATGTATTCAGAACCTCTGTAATTAAGTAACTTTGCCACTTTCCTCCATAATTCGGTCACTCAGCATTGATTGTAAGGATGCATGTGTGTAGCAGGATATTTTCCTTCTACATTTGTAATAAGGCTTGGCGATTGGGCTGTATGAAAGGTAGGAGAGATGAAGAGTCTAGGAGTGAAGGAGGGGAAGGGGAGACACAGGAGGAGGTGGGCAGACATGGAGAACCACGGATGGTTCGAAAGCAGTCCTGGGTAGCAACTTATCAAAAGGTTAACAATTCTAATTGTGTGGGCATCTTATTATTTGAGCATTTCCAAATAAATAAATTTATTGGATAATCTTTAAGCATTAAGAGCTTTTATTCTAGCGGGTACCGTTCGGGCTCAGCCGAGCATTGTGGATGGCGTGGTGGATTGGCAGAGCCAGTCACCACGCTGGCGTCTCATGGATGCCAAGGCTGGTGTTTCTAGACAGCCAGAGCTGCAGTCCAGCTCCAGAGCAGCTGGAAAATGGCAGCTCTCTGGAAACAAGTCAGACCAGGCACAGTTTTCTAGTTGTTACCCATTACACACAAGAATAAATTTGTCTGTAATTTTTATCTGACCAATTTTAATTGATTTTTTTTTAATGAAAGGGACATATAGTCCCAAAAATCCAAAACCAGAAGTGATTTAAACTGCCAGACAATTTAAATTGGTTGTTAAAATGCTAGTGATTCAGAATTTGAAGTAAGTTTAGAGAATTTTTTAATGACCATGTTATGAACTTAGAAACATGCATGCACTATGTCATTTACATACTGTTCCTGCACTTACATATGCTCAAACAAATTGCATACCTAAAAATTAAAATCAAGGAGACCACAGCACGTTAATACTTTTTATGTCCAAAAGAATAAACTATATTAACTTCCTTCCATCTATTGTTAAGTAGATTGTCTACAAATAGATTAAATTATGTTTCAGTTCATAAAAATAAAGTACCAACATTGAGTGGAAGTTGGAGAAAGGGGGAGAGGGAATAGGTAGGGATTTGTTCTGCATTGGTATTTTCCAGGAACTGTTTTTTTCTTTTGCCTGTCCCAATTGACTCCTGTCTTGCTGTAAGAGCACAAAAATTGCAGAGGCATGGCAGTACATGTACTGTGGGGATTTAAACTCAGATCTTCACACTTGTGGGACAAGCAGTTTAAGCACTGAGACATCTTTCACAGATGAGTGTTTAGACCCTGACATGACCAGTAACTTACTAAAGTTTTAAAAGACTGAAATGTGTATGTATTCTGCAAGGCATTAAGCTAGTGCACAGTTTTATCGCTTAATCTGAACAAAACAAAAGAAACAAAAGAAACATCATCTTCCATGTACAGATGTGTTTGGATGACATGATGGGTTTGAGTTGCTGAGCAACTTGGGTCAAAAAAATTGGCAGAAAAACAGATTGTAGATGTAGTGTCTAAGGGCATGTAGAATATTTTTGACATTGACTAATGGCCAGAGCTATTGGAAGTAAAGTTATTTATATCACAGATTAATGCTTACCTGAGAGCATCCAGTGCAGAAGATGGATTAAACATTAAAATGAATAGAATGACTCAGTAGCACATGCAGTGTTGCCTATTTGATCAGCTGGCTCTATGCTTGAGTAATAATTTAGTGATGGAGTCACTACTTTGATATAATGTGGACGCTATGAATGTTCTAGCTGTGTTAATATTAAGACAGAAATGGCTGTTGTTACCGCTAAATATTCCACCTTCTAGTCACAGACACCATTTTTAAGATACAGTGCTAATTAGAATTCCCAATTTAGCAGCAGTTTTCATCACGATTGAATTGACATTATTATAGATTTGATATAACTTTCTTGAAGATTTTAGAGTAACACAACTACCCCAAGTTTTTTAGAATGTCTTAATTATAACATGATGTGCTACATGATATTATCACAGACCAAGGGACCCAATTTTGAGGAAAGAAAGTATATCTGCAGTATTTCTGTAACTATGTCATCTCTCCTGGTTTCATACACACTGCACTATAGAGATACGCATTGTGTTTAATGAAATCTAGTTCCCTTTCAAGTTTCAACTGTGGTATCATTTTATAATGGCCTTTATGCTATGGAATCTTTAGTATGGTAAACATCTTTTATCAGTGGTCATTATGTGATGCTTTATCTATCCATTCTACTGCAGTAGTTTGAATATAATAAAGGAATAGAATGATAGCCATTATTTCTAGTAACACATTTGAAGAAATTGCTCCACAATCTTAACCTGAACAATCATGGATATTCTCTGGCTTGTAGAAAAGGTACATTGTAACATTCCCATTCAACATAAAACAATTAAGCTTAGATATCATTTTCTTTTGTTTTTTGGTTTTCTGTTATTTGACAGTAGAGAAAAATGACATTTATATAAGTCACTCTAACTGTCACAGTAAGGTCATGATCTGTAAGATGGGGACAAAAGAGTATAAAATGGCTATTTAAAGAGAACACTGCATAGCTCTCCTAAGTTCAGTGTTATCTGAAATTTGGCAAGCAGAGTAACTGTGGTCATACAAGAGTGAAAAAATTGTGTCTTTAACCTAACGTATGCTACATCTTGAGTCATTACATTAAAGAAGATACCTTTATTTAGGGCATTACCAGCTTTTAAAGGGAGGAGTTACAGAAGTATTTGTGGGAAGAGATAATGTCAGACATCAGTGATAATCTCAAGATCAACTATGCATATAGTGCTGTAATTTTTCCTACTATTCAGCATATTACAAAATACCCAAGAAATTATAATCAAGAAGAATAATAGAGAAAAAGTGCTCAGATAGAATAAATCTCACATGAGGAAAATGAGATCTGGGCTTGTGAAATATGTAGACTCTTAGATTCTTATGCTCTCTTTCCCATGTTTACTATCTGAGCTAGGTTGGACATTCTCCATTTCCTGAGTGTTAGTTCTAATGATTGGCGAGCGGTAATTACATTCTCTAATATTGTGGCCAACATGGTTCAACTCACAGGGAATCATACTTTTTATTGTAGCCTCAGCTAAAGATACTAAATGTTGGAGAGCAAACATACTCTTCTTGCCTAAAATGGAACTACCTCTGGCATGATGTGTCTGTCTAGGCTCAGTCTAGTCTGCAGCAAAGACAATGTAGTTACATTTTCTTTTCCTCTGCCAGTACTCTCTCATGCCATGCCCTTCTGAAAGCACAACTGACCACTCCTTGGCCTTCTGTGAGTACTCCCACAATCAATGGCTTCATTGTAGAGTTGGATTTAGAACACCAGACATAGGAAGGAATGCATTTAATATCCATTGTAATGGTTCTTACCATTGATGGTATAGAGATGGGCAGATCTCATTAATTGTACAAAATGTGTAATTATAATCTACAAACAATCACAACCTTTCAGAATAGGTGATAGTGACTTAGAAGAAACCTCAAGAAGAAATAAATGTTTACTCCTTTTACAACCTGGGGAAAGGATGTTGGATATTGCTACTGCCATGTATTTTGCAACATTTCCAAAATGAAGTTCTAAAATTTATTCACTCAACATACATCCAAAAAAAAGTCTTAAGAGCCACAAACTGGGATTGCATACTTTATGAATGAGCTTAGGAAATACTGTATCATACTGTTACTATAAAAGACATAAAAGAAGCATGAAAATTGAAGAGAATGAATGAAAAAATTGTCACTTGGGGTGAATATAGTATCTTGGGTGTAAAACTTAATGGCATATTAACAAATTAACACATTTCTTATGTGTTTACAAATGTGGACATTTTACATTTATTTTTGAGACATTGCCTCTCTTTGTAGCCCAGGCAAACCATAATCTTTTTTCTCAGCCTTCTGAGTGGTTGGATTTATAAGCATGTACCATTAAATCTGGGCATCTTTTAAAAATGTTTTATTAGATATTAAAATTTCTGTAAAGGCTTGATTCTTGGGTACATTTGGTTGGAAATGTATTTTTGTGACAAGAGGATTTTTTTCTCCATCTAACAACAATCAAGTGGTAACAAGAATACGTGCTCATCACTGTTCATAGCAACTTTATTCCTAATGGCCCGCCTTTTATACCAAGGTAATGTCTATCTTATTTGCTGAAAAATGTTTTGTGTATGCAGCAGAATGATGGTTCCTTTTTACACAATCATTCTGTTAGCCTGTGCCTTTGTATTGGGAAATTGAGTTCATTGATGTTTAGAGATATTCATGACCAATAAATGTTAATTCATGTTATTTTGATGTTGGTGGTGATAGTGTGTGTGTGTGTGTGTGTGTGTGTGTGTGTGTGTGTTTCTTTATTTGTTTTCTGTGTTTTCTTAGGTCTAGTTAGCCTTCTGGGATTTTCCTTCCAGTGTGTTCTGAAGGACTGGATTTGTGGCTAGATATTGTTTAAATTTGGTTTTGTCTTGCTTTCTCCATCTATGGTGAATAAAAGTTTTGCTGGGTATAGTAGTCTGGGCTGATGTCTGTGGTCTCTTAGAGCCTGCAAGACATCTTCCCAGGCCCTCTAGCTTTTAGAATCTCTGTTGAAAAATAGGATATGATTCTGATAGGTCTACCTTTATATGTTGCTTGACCTTTTTCCTTTTAAGTTTTAAATATTATTTTTCTGTACATTTAAGTATTTTGATTATTTTTGTGACAAGAGGATTTTTTTCTCCATCTAACAACAATCAAGTGGTAACAAGAATATGTGCTCATCACTGTTCATAGCAACTTTATTCCTAATGGCCCGAAACTGAGAAAAACCTACATGTCCCTCAACTGAAGAATGAATAAAGAGATGTGGTACATATACACAATGGAATGCTACTCTGATATTAAAAAGAAGGATATTAAGAAATTTGCAGGGAAATGGATGGGACTTGAAAAGATCATCCTGAACCAGATAACCTAGACTCCGAACAACAAATATGGTATATACTAATAGTATATATTAGCCACAAATTACAGGATAATCATGCTATAATCCACTGACCCAAATCAAATTAACAATTAGGATGGCCCAAGGGGTGACACATGAATTTCACTCAGAAGGGGAAATACAAAATACTCATCAGAGGTGGACAGAGAGAGGAAACTGAGTGGGAGAGGGGATGAGAAGTTGAAGAAGGATGAAGATCAGGTGTGGGAAGGGAGTACAGGAGAGAAGAGGATTGGGAGTAAGAATTGAAATCAATGGGGCCATCTCTTGGACTAGCTGGAGGCCTGGGAAGGGAGAGGCTATAAGGACTCTATGAAAGTGACTCTAGCTAGGATTCCTACCAGTGAATGATACTTAGACTGAAGTGGCCATCTCCTATAGCCAGGTGAGATTTCAAGTGAAGGGAGGGGGGACATCAACCCACTCACAAAATATTCCACCCAAAATATGTCCTGCCTACAAGATTCACACAGATAAAGATGGGACAGAGATTGAGGGAACAGCCAAGCAATGACTGCCCCAATTTGAGACACATTCCATGGGTGACAGCCAACGCCTAACACTATTAATGATATTCAGCTATGCTAGTGGACAGGAATCAAACATAACTGTCTCCTGAGAGGCTTCATTCAGCAGTGAGTGGAAACAGGTGCAGAGACACAAACACAAATATCAGGAGCTCATGGAGTCCCATGGAAGACTGGGGCATAGAATTGAGCAAGCTAGAGGGGCCAAGGACTCAACAAGAAGATGTAGACTCAACTAACCTGGGACCATAGGATCTCACAGAAACTAAACCACCACCAACCAGAGAGCACGTATGAGCTAGACGTTGGCTCTCTACACATTTGTAACAGATGTGCAGATTAGTTGTGATATTGGTCCCCTCACAATCTGAGTGGGGCTGTCTTTGTCTCTGCTGCCTGCCATTGTACTCCTGTTGACTAAGTGGACTGCCTGACTGGGCCTCAGTGGAAAAGGATGTGCTTAGTCCTGCTGAGAGTAGATGTCCCATAGTAGAGTGGTACCCAGAGGGGGATTACCCCTCTGAGGGGAAGGGGAGACATAACAGGGGAAAGGATTTACAAGGGTGGACTAGTAGGAGTGGGGATAGCGGCTGTGATCAGGATGTAAAGTGAATAAATTAGTTAACTAATGGGAAAAAAGAGCTAGGAAAAATTCATTATCCTTGGGTATTAATCTCTGCTTATTCTCTATCCCTAAAATACCTACCTTTTCACTCACCTGTTGCTTCCCCTGATGTAAATACAAACACTGCATTCAGTTCTTCTTGATTCAGTTTCTACCAGTCGGCACTGATTATCTCTTGCTGGAAAACTAATTATCTCAAAGCTTAAAATAATATATGCTTGATCAAACCTTATGATATTGTTTATTAAAACTTGCCGTGGCTTCCGTGTAATTTTCTGGACTTGAAAGAATCTAGTGTTGCTCAGTGGTATTCAGTAGGACTGTCCCAGGAGGCACACACAGCTTCACTCTCATACCTGTCATAGGGAGGTCTGGAACTGGAAGACTGACCCTACTGGACATCTTGTAAACAGATCTGTCCACATGATATCTTCACATGGGAAATTAGACTATTGTATGGGCTTTTAGAAGGTTATGGAATCTTTAGGAATTGGGTCACTGCAGGCAGGTAATTTTCATTTATAACTGTTTTGCTTTCTGTTCTCATCATTGCATTCTAGTCAAGCTGCCGTATGTGCTGCTCTGATGCCATAGGCTTATTCTCCCAGACTTTCAGCTATGACAAAGTTTTTATGTGGAAGAAAATGTAGAATTTTTGTTGCCCTTCAAAAAGAATGTAACTTTATAATGAATTAACAAATGACAAAAGATACAAGATATTGACAAGAATATGAAGAAAAGGCAATTCAGGAAGGTTTGCTAAAATAATTTTCTATACCTGACATATAAAACACTATTGAATTTGCTCAAAATATTAAAAAAATAATACTGTATAATACAGCTTTCTCATTACTGAGTATAGAGCTAACTAATATAGAAACAGGACACTGAAGATATATGTCAACTCTCATATTTATTGCTGCAGGATTAACAATAGCCAAGATAGAGAAATTACATAAATGTCCTTTGACTGTTGAATATATATTTTTTTTTTAAAAAAAAACAAGAAATACAGGACCACTATGCAACACTCAAGAAGAAAAAAATAATTTCTTTTGATAAGACGGTTGGAGCTGAAATTCAGTTTAACAAATGAAATAACAATAAAATATAAAACTATTTCTCTCTCCTCCTTTGAGAGAGAGAGAGAGAGAGAGAGAGAGAGAGAGAGAGAGAGAGAGACAGAAAGAGACAGAGAGAGACAGAGAGAGACAGAGAGAGAGAAGGAGCATAAAATAGCCAAATCCATAGAAGGAGAGTCATGTAGAAAGAAGGTGACTGAAGTTTGAAGATTAAACTTAAAAGGTTTATGCTCTAGAACAGTGGTTCTCAACTCTTGTGGAGAACCAAGCCATTTTGAGGAGGCCAAAGGACCCTTTATTAGGGGTCACCAAAGACCATAAGAAAAGAGATATTTACATTACATTTTATAGCAGTAGTAAAATTAAGTTATGAAGTAGTAACAAAATAATTTTATAGTTGAGGGAGTCAGCAAAATATGAGGGTCTCTCACAGCATTAAAGGGTTGCAGCATTAGGAAAGTTGAGAACCATTGCCCTGGAGGCCTAAAGTGTAGTGATGCTTATAGCATAAACTAGAAAAAATATTAATTTCTACATAATAAAAATTTCCTAAAAGATGAGATGATAAATATGTTCTCATTGTATGCATAAATGGTAACTACAGAGAAGTAATAGGCAGGTTAATAGGCTGAATATATTATGTCAAACATCAAATAAAATTCATTGGATATATAACATTGTTATAGAGTTATTGTCTCCAGTAACTTTGCTTTAAAAAATAAGAAAATGTTCTGAACTTGATTATGTTGAAGGTTGTATTACTATGGATAGGTATGAAGACCATTTTAAATGAGTTGTGTTGTATGTAAATTTCGTTAGTAAATTTTATTTTCATAATGTATAAAAATTTTAAAAATGTAGCAATGCTTACAATCTTTTATGCTGATGTAATATTAAACAAAAAATTTCATGTCAATTAGGGAATGTTACTCAGAATGTTTCCAGTGTTCAAAAATCCCCTACTATTGTAACTTTTTAGTACTCTTGTAAATGGTCAAATTAGCTTTTATATACTTAAAATAACTAAAAATAAATAAGATAGTAGAAATTATCTCAGAAGGATAATATTGGAAAATATCACAAAAAAGGAGAGGGGAAATCTCAATAGTTTAACATATAGATTTATGTGAAATTTCCACAACATGAATAAAACTGACTGGACACTCATCAATTTCAGCTTTGAAGAAATCTCAATAAATCATGAACATGGATGGGAAACATGGATATGAAGCCAAGAGTCAAAGATGAAGAAAAAGACAAATCTGCCCAAATCAAGGCAATCTTGGAGTTTAAGGAAGTTGACTTGAAGTTGAGTGACAGAGGGAGGAAACATTTCGTTGGCTGAAGTTTGGGGGGAGGTGAACAGGACAGGACTGCTTCATGTCCCCAAAGGGATTATGTGTTGAACTCTTGTACCCTTCATGGCATTGCTTTCCAAAAGATGGTGAGCACCAAGCCTGATTGGAGGAAGTAGATCATAGGAACATGCCTTCAAGGATTCTATATGATCCTTGGTCTACCCTTATCCTTTGCTTACTGTTACCCATGCTCCTGGTGCTATGGTGTTCTGCTTCATTGTCAATACAGTAACAGGGGAGCCAAGGACTGAAACTGATAAGTCTGAAACTGAGCCAACCCCTTTAAGTTGTTCTGTCTAGAATTTTGGTTACAACTATACAAAATGCTAACCATGGCAGAAACAAGGAGAGAGCTTTGTGCTTGATACTCTTGATATTGTGAAGAGCCCAGTTTGAAAGGCAAGATATGGAAATGGGTAAATCAACTTAAAGACTGGGTAGTGAGCAAGCAAAGATGAAGTGTATTAGAGTTCTTATTTACCCTTTACTTAATGATTACAATAATGCAAATTAATTTGCAATATAAGGTTGGTAGACCTTGTGTCTTTCAGCATGTTTTTATAATTTTACAAGGAAGAAAACTAAAGACGAATAGATCTGCTCATGGCACTAGCTGCAAACCTTTTGTATTTCATGAGGAACTGAAGGCATGTAAGAGCCACTGAACAATTGTCATAGTCTGATGAATTTTACCATTGCTTTCTGTCACATTTATGAGGAAGCAAGTAAAAGAAAGATGCGCAGATCTGCCCTTGGTGAGCCCTGACTATGACAGCAATGATGTTCCTTTTTTTAATCAAAGCATCATTCTTCTTCTTGATAAACTCAGGGAGTAATGGAAGCTTCACTGAGGATAGGAGACTGCAAATATATGAGGTCCATTTTTGCTGTGCTGAAAACAAGTAAAAGATAACACTTCATAGAAGTCATTTGCTCTGTACCATAATCCATCAGGCTATTAAACATTTCTTTGAGATAGAATACTAGGATTATTAATCTATATAAGAGCCACATATTCAGCCTTGGGGAAAGCAGAGGAGATTTCCCAGGGGAATTCCAACATTTCTCTAAGCCTGATGAAAATAGAAGTCAATTCAGATTTATATAAAAAATCCCGTAAATAAGATAATGCTGTATTTTTTTATAATTTATGAATCACCTCTTCTATTGGGATCCTTTACATATTTTATCTGTTGGTAATACACTTTTAGAGCTTTTTGAATTGAGTATTATTATAAAGTATCACGAACTGATTAAAATAGAAACTGAGTGGCATACTTTATTTTTCTGCTACTTTTTATACTAATGACACTAAGAGAAATGGCTCAGTTCCCTCTTACGATGTGTTATAAATACCTTAGCCTGTGGGACTTTGTAAGGGTATCTTTGTTCTTGGATGAGCATGGGCCTGGAACCCGGAGACTCCAAGGGAGAAATGGCAGGTGTTCGGCCACATCCCCAGAACCCAGTCTAGTCTCCATGGACCTACACTGTTCAGTCATGTAGGCCATTACAGCCCCTCCCAAAGTGCCCATGTAGAGGGCGTGACTACAGGCTTCAGGCCCTAGAGAGATTTACATTCTAATGAAGGCTAGAGGGCAGAGCCAATTAAGCAGTCTTCCCCAGATCCTTCCCCCTTTACCCTCCCTATTTAACTCAGGTCTGCCCTGAGTTTCACACGGGATACATCCAGATTCATCTACCATCCGCCATGAAAATAAACCCTTTTGGAACCAAGGACTTTCTTGTGAGGAATCATGCATAAGGTCTTTAATGAGCCACTGTAGCCGCAACCACTGTGTGTAATAAATTCCCACCTGGAGGTACTTCCTGCGTTTCCAGCCACCCTACCCACAGCTGACACCCAACGTTTAAAGCTGATGATGCAAGCATAGAAACCATCATTTCTTCATGTGTATTTTGTGAAAAGTGAGGCTACAGCTTGATTCTCACCCACAGTATTATTAGACTTAGCTTGTTTGTTATGTGGGGCACTTCTCTTTATATTTTAGATTCTGTTTTCTCATCAATAAAATAGAGAGTAAATAATAATTCTCTCTTATTTACAATATGTAATATAATCATAAAGAGATTTATTTTTCTATCTGAAATTAAATTATCAAATGTGAATGAATACTTCCATTTTTAACTTACTATATGTAGCTGATAAGCATGTTTTGAAGAATGTTCTCTAATGGTATTCTTGCTTTAATATACTGTTATTTACAGTATTCAATTACATGGTATAATGTATTGGAATTAAAATCATCTTGGTAAACACAATCTTAGCAATAACAGTAAACTCCAAATAAAGCATCAGGACAATGACATTCATCTCTATGGACAAATCTAGTACTGTAAATATATATGCAATTTAAAAGGTAGAGAAAAATACAGAAAATGCCAGTGATTTGTTAGGTAATTTTTATTTTGAAAAATATTTCCTAAGCCTTTTGATCCACTGCTAAAATAGTATAAAATGAAGCCATTCCTGTGAATATCGAATTGAGAAGCTCTGATCCCTGGGAGATACAGCGCTGGAGATAAGTATTTTATTGAGTTATTAGTGGACCTTCAAAACCCTTTTTCTCATCTAGAGGTGATGAACTGCTTAGTATCTCCTCTTATGCTTTTGACATGAAAATAACTTAGAAAGTATGAACCCATCTATTGTGCTACATGTACTTCACCTCATGTGATTTCCTCAGAGATTTCCTGAGGTTTCTCTTAACTAGTCTCTACCACAGTGAGATTTCCTTGAAAGGAACTTGGTTGTTACTGACCTAAATATTCATTATCTTAAGATATCAGTTTCCAGGACTTAAGCAACGTGTATTTGGAATCTCATATTTGGGGATCTCACTTTTATGCTTTCTGAAACATTGGAAAACCTCAAGGATTTTTGTGAGATCCTTTATCTTGAAGTTTTTTGAAAAGCAGTAATACTTCATCTCAGATGAAGGACTGCATTTGTTCCAAGTTGACACCAATTCAATTAAAATTGATGAACATCTCCTCCAAATCTAGCACTATGTTAGGCTTTGAAGTAGATAGAAGAGAAGCAATTGCCTCCACTACCATGTAGCCATGGTGCATCCTCTCTGCTGTTTCCTTTCTGTCATCTGAGTTCAGAGATGTCTTCTATGTTCATCTCCTCACTTGGCTGAATTTTTAAGTCATTTCATGTTTGTAGCATGAATACCAATATGAAACCCAAACTCACTACTGAGCTTTGGTATTGTGTCCTCCCCCAGCCTTGAGCAGTCCAGAAAGACCTTGTTTTACTGTAATAGACATTGCTACAATAAGACCTAGGTGGAATTATCTGCCTTGGCTGCACATATAACTTCCTACAGGAACCTAGAAGAATAGACTGCCCTTTGAGCTTTCTCTGTGACATAATCCAGCTGAAACAAAAGATGGGTTCTGTTGTCCTCCTACACACACACACACACACACACACACACACACACACACACACACAAATATATATACACAAAGTGCTGAATATTAAACTTTGAGCCTTGATCAGAAAACTTTGTCTTGGCTCCACACTTCTGTTGGCCCTCTGTTTCTTTTACATTTCCAGTCCTCCTATTAGGTGAACCCAGTTCATCTATCCATGACCATTGGACTGCTATATGGTGTCAAATGTCAGACTCAGTAGTCTAATTATAGCGGCTATGTTCCCATAGACCTTGGTCACCAGTACTTACCAGAGGAAAGAACATAAGCAGAAGTGATGACACACCTTTTTTTCCTTTGATTCTCCCATGTTTTTATTTACTACTTTTAAAGAATTTCATACGTGAGTACTATATTTATATCGCTCTCACTACATCTCCCCCTCAAATTCTTTTGTGTTCCCCAACTCTCTCTCAAATTTCTGATTAATTCTCATTATTGTTTCATATGTGCATATAAACAAAACCTACAGAGTCCATTTAGTGTTTCTCACATGTATTTGCATTTAAGGCTGACCACTTGGAATTGAATAACCAATCAGATGGCTGCAATCTTAAAACCAAAACACTCACATTCTCTTTGCCACACTGAAACATTTCATTGAAATAGCAAGATATATCTATCCTTATAACTTAGTAAATCAATAAACTTTCCAGTGTAATGTTTCTTTTGACCTTTTCCTCTGTAATAAGTGGTACATCTGCTAGACAAACTTTCATTATCAGCTTTTCTATGTGTTTGTATAATCTTTTTATTTTCATAATCAAATATAAGTAACATTTCCCTCATTGTAAACAATCTTCTTGTATTATTAGACACATTTAAGTACAAAAACATCATATTATCATTTTATTGGAATTGGATCCCATTTCCCAACAATCTCTGAGTCATATATTACACATTGATCCATCTGGAGGTTCTTAAGGGGGATTCACAATAGCCTTCTACTTTCCCTTAATATAAAAAAACTATGGAACATATTTCCACCAACTCAGCACAGTCTAAAGTCATTGCTTCAGATCCAAGCCAAATGTGGTCTCTTGGGAAGTTTAGCCATCTCCCAAGGCTGTATGTACAATCTCCTCCAGCTATCAAAATACAAACAGCTCCAGGGCAACCCATAATAGACTTTCACCAAAACACAGATTTTATTCCCCAGTGGATGTCATACATGGATGAGTTTGAAGACAGCCATTCCAAGAATCCCTGACCATCCACCCCACCCCACCCACATATACCCAGCTTCTCTCAAATTCTACTTCCAGACCAAATATTATTGACACGAATTTTTCACTTGTAGAAAAATCAATAAGATGCTTCTTGTAGAGCAAATGCCCTTGATCTTGAGCATCTATTTAGTCCTGGCCAAGAGCAGACCCTAAAGAAATGACTATAGTACTAGCAAACGTAGGGCAAGGAATACAGACAGATAAAATAGAAGTTTTAAAATGGTTACAACCTCAAGTGTCAGACATCAACATAAAGGACTCAGGAAAATTAGAAGAGACTCAAAGCATAAGTGAAAATAAACTTGGAATTCAAAGACCTGAAGCTGAAGCAGGGGTGGGACACCACAGTTTACAGTTCATCCCTGAACACTCTGCCACTGGAATCTATCCTGTCTTAACTCCTGTGACATCCCAAAAGTGCACACAGAAAACCTAGCTCTTCCATTGAGAGAAAATCTTGGAATTTGTTCACCCTTACATTGAAGCACCTTAAATCCAGCTAACTGATTTTACATCAAAATTTACAATGCACTTGAAACTTTCATTTTAAAATAGAATTATCCACATTGACCAGCTTTTAAATGGACAATATCTAAATATGTAGTGTTTATATTTTACTTTTGTTCTTTAAGGAAACACAATGCACACCACCTCTCATGAGCTATTTTATCCTGAGAGGGAATCATTACATTTTTGAGTAAAGGGGTAGACTGCTGATAAAACAGGAATGCAGAGAATTGTTATTACATCGAAATTGGTATAGCTACCCATGTTCTCAAAAGAATCTATTAAGTATCATTAAATTGATCAGGATGATTGAAATACAGTTTTATTGGGACATAGAAAAGGAGAACAATGTATTTTTTCAAGTAAAGCTAAAAATCAGAGCTGTTTCCAATTATACTAGTAGCCATGGTGTGTGATGGTGTGAATTTCATGTCTACCACAGATCTTCCTTTACAAACTAATTCATCTACTCAATAAGATTTATTGACATTGCAGTTATAGACCTCAAACTTACATGGCACATTGAGTTAAATGTATTCTTTCCTTATATCTATTTTTTATCTAATTTGTGGTGTAACTTACATGTCTTCCTTCACCTTAGATATAATATATCATTCTTTTAACGGGTAATGGATTTCATAATTTTTGTCTTTAATTCATCCTGCATAACAGAGTCAGCTGTTATTAAGCACTTGGGTTAATCTCTATTATGTAACTGTGACCAGAAATCATAAAAGGTATTACTTAAGGACAGAAAAGCATCTTTTGGCCCATAGTTTCCCAGAATTTTCAGTATTTGTCAATGAAATCAGGGCATTGGGATCACACAGCGGTGCTTCCAAGGATAGTGGGGCGTCTGAGACCAAAATCAGTCGTCGATATAACCTTAAAAGATATGTACCTAATGATCTGTTTCTGCCAGGCAGGCTTCTTTCTAGAGACTTCACAGCTACTAAGCTATACGATATTTTAGAATTAAAATATATCATTCAATAATTTTTTTTATTTTCAAGTTTCTACTTGCTGTGCCCTCATTGGTTTTACATTAACATTGTAATTGACTTCATTTAAGTACCTAATTATTTAAATTTGTCCTCTGACAATTTCTTACATGCATGCAATACATTTTTACTATTCTCAGACCAATCATCTTCATACCTGTCATATGCCCCCTTTTCCAAAAAGACTCTTTTTATTGTCATGTCTTTTTGTTTTGTTTTGTGACCCAAAGAGTTTAAGTAGGACTATCTGTGTAACTGTGAGCTAGAAAATATCCAATGGAGCAAAGTACGACTATCAGTGGGAATACAACTGAAGACAATGATACCTCTTCTAAAAGCAATCCATAAGTAGTTGTTCAGTAAGGAAAGAAAGAGCTGCAGGAGTCACACATCCAGCATATGTAACTGACTATTAGCAAGCTTCTTCTTGTAAAGATCAGCAGAGGCAACCATGATTGCTGCACATTTATGTTTTATTGGCTGTTTCATACCCAGCAGAGAGCATTTCATAAACCTTATGCCTGTTTTCTAGCTCTTGCTTTCTCTATGTCCCTTCTTCTGAAATGTTCCATGAGCCTTAGTATGTATATGTGGGGCTAGGGATATAAATATCCTGGTTAGGGTCAAGCATACAGTAGTAAGGAGACAAACCAAAGTCTCTGTATGAATAGAAGAGCATCGTTCAGGCTCTGCACTAGAAACTGTTTCAAACCTTCTAAGCATGAAGCATGCTATCTCAAAAACTCAAGGAAAACACATCTTCATCACTGTGGTACAAAATCCTGTAGATTAGCTAACTAAAAGTCCATACTTTTTACAAAAAGGGACCTGTTTAAACTTGGTTGCCATATTATTTCCATGACTTACTCATCAACATTTTACTGTATTAAGTGATTGAGAAACATAACCATGTCATAATAGCGTAGTTAGATGAGGAATATATCAGTTGAATGAATTTAATGCTTTTCTTGTGGAAAGTCAACTATTTTCATCACTGAATGTGCAATGAGGCATTAGGTTCTCCTGTATTCCTTTAATACTTCCAGTGATTATTGTTTAGTCCAAACCAGTACCCTCCTCAATGACAGTGCTGATAAACAATTTTCTAAGCAGGACTCTGACAAGGTAAGCAGAAGGGCAGAAGGGTTGTTATTGGGCAAGCAGAGGCCTAAACTCAAAATTCCTGAGGCAGATTTCTGGTTATCAGGAAAATGACTACCTCCCTTATCCAATGGTCCAAAGGTTAACTGCCTCAGGCAAGGGTATCTAGTTTCTGATTAATGTAAACAGCCTCTATCGGCTCAGAGACTGCACCACGCTGACTGTCATATAAAATCTGCTTGCTTTAACCACCAAGTTGCTGTCCTCTATTCTTGAAGGCAGACCTGGAGTTTGTTACCACATTGAATTTTTTTCTATTCATGGAGTAGTCCAGGCATTTACTTCAGTGGTTTGTTTCACTGTCCCCTTGCTTACAATCCTTAAGACTACTCCCTGCTGATGTCTTGACCTTTTTGTTACAAGTCAGGTAGACTGTGTGAACAAATTAATTCAAGTGGGATGAAGGGATGAATCAACATCCTGCCTTGATTTCATCAAAAGTCACAGGTCTTAACCAAAAAGCCACAACATTTGAAATATTTTGAGGAACATCACTCAGTTAGAAGAAATTCATATTGTATTTTCATCCCATTTTACTTTATTCCTGAAAGCAAACACTATTTACTCTAAACAATGTTATCATAATATCTGTTTTTTATAATACTGTACTATGAAAAATTTACATACAATAAAGCTATGTTTTGTTAATTAAAAAGAAAAGAATGCTATCACTAAAGCTGTCTTAGGGTTTTAAACAAGAAAAACTTTCAGATGAATATACACAATGGGAATATAAAATTGATCCCAAATCAGGCAATTATTGCAACAATTACAAACACACGAATGCCTTAATCACAGCCTAATCCCACTCACACATATTGATGTAAAGCTGTAAGTAAGCCATTAGCAAACTACATCAGAAATTCATTTTAAAAGATCCATTGTGATTAAATGGGATTTATCTCAGGAACATAAAGGCAAATCTACAACAGCATCTTAATTAATAAGGAAGCATATTTTCTACGCTAGTAAACCCGTGAAAAAGGTAAGAATAACTACAGCATCATTAATACTGCATTGAAGGAATCAGCTAGTCTTTCAGAAAACAAACAAACAAACAAACAACAAACCCCAGCAATCTGAGCCATACAAGTTAAAAGGAAGAAGGGAGAATTTTTAAATAGATTATGTAGTAGAGTCTTTTGAAATTAAATATAATCAATGAAACAAGATGAGAAATTTAGCAGGTTATAATCAAAATGCAAAAATCAATACTTTTATAACCCTAAATAAAGGTAAATGCTTTTGGAGGCAAAAAAATCATAATGGTAGCAACAATTACATACCCAAGAATTGTTTTAACAAGTTATATGTAAAGTTTAAATGGAAAAAATGAAATCAATACAATTTTGGATAGATTGTGTGGAAAATCAATCAAAACTGTTCAAGTTAAACTATCAAATTTTAATATTTTGTTTTATTTTATTGATTTGAAGCTATATACATCACTTTAAAGTTAATATTATGAAAATGAATCAGTAAGACTTATTCCAAATACTCTGGAAAATGTGAATAATTGTTTTGAGGTAAACACACACACACAGTCATATTGACTGTCAACTAAGCAAAATAGTGTTTGAAAGTAGAAAATACATATGTTGAAAAGTTTACAATAAATGTCTAAACTCAAATTCACAAGGAAAATATAGAATGTTCTATTATTAGTCTAAAATATCTAAATATAAATTTAAAGCAAGATAATTTTTAGCAATCTTATCTCTTATTATATCCACTTCAAGAAATTAAAATTGTAAAACTAAAAACTAAAATACATTAGGACTATGGAAATTGAATGAGTTATTTTATAGGATAAGCATAAAGAATGCTTCCCCAAGAATACTGTCCTGGTTTGCTTTCTGATGCTAAGATCAAGTAAAGACTGTGGTCAGCTGATGTAAATGGCCTCCAGGATTCACAGAGAGTGGCACTATTAGATGTGACCTTATTGGAGTAGAAGTGGTCTTGGTGACTAGAATTGCCACAGCCCTTCTATACTTAAAGAAGGGAGGAGATGTCAGGGGCAGCCCTGCTTATACACTAAAGTCCTAAAATCAGCCATAGGCCTAAAATCAGCAATAGGCCTGTCATACATGTATACTAACACCAAGTCTTGGGTCTCTGTGGAAAAGCATTGAAACAGATGACTATAAACTAATGTAAACAGGCAGCTTTCATGGAAATTTACCGGCCTGAGTAGTCATAGGCCTTGTAAATAGGTAGCCTTGGCAGACAATACCAACTTAGATAAGGACAAGTGAATCATAGGCAGAGTCATAGTGACCTGTCTCCTGAACCTTCACCCAGCCGATACCATGTTCTGAAAGATAACTGTATTCCCCCTGAACACCCACGCTCCAGTGTCATCCCCTTCCCCACATCCTGCCTTTTTGTGTTTATAACTCCTGTGTGAATACGTAAAAATTATGATTTGAAAAAATAAACAAAAAAAAGAAGAAGTGGTCTTGGTGGAAGAAATGTGTCACTAGGGATGGTCTTTGAGGTTTCCAGGCCCTATGTCATTCTCTCTTTTTGCTGTCTGCTGATCCAGATGTAGAATTCTAGGCTCCTTCTCCAACATAATATGCATTCTGCCTGTGCACTGCCATGCTTCCTGCCATGATAATAATGAACAAAACCTCTAAACTGCAAGTCAGTCACAATTAGCTATTTTTTCTTTAAGGAGTTATCGTGGTGCCTCTTCACAGTAATAAAGCCGTAACTAAGTTACTGATCAAGACTAACGGGGGAAGAAAGGTCTTATTTTATCATTCCCTTTATAATCCATCATCAAGAGAAGGAATGGCTAGATACCGCTCAAGGCGGTAACTGAAGCAGAGACCAAAAAGAATGCTACTTATTAGGTTGAGTTTCCCTAGCTTGTTCAGCTGCCATTTTTATACAGCCTAGTGCTACCTACTCAGGCATGGTACAACTCACAATGTGGTGGGTCCTCCTTCATCAATTAGCAATGAAGACAATGCTTCATCTGTACTGAAAAGCCAGTCTAATGGAGGAAATACTTCTGCTGAGATGACCAAAAAGCAAATTGGCGAAAAAAGAGTTTAATTGTCTTACACTTCCATATTGCTATTTATTATTGAAGGAAGTCAGGACTGGAATTCAACCAGGCCTGGAATCTGGAGGCAGGAGCTGATGGAAAGGCCATGGAGGGATAATTTTTGCTGGGGTGTTTCACACAGTTTGTTCAGCCCACTTTCTTATAGACCACTAGCCTAGGATTGGCACCACCTACGATGGACTAGGCCCTCCTCTATTAATCACTAATTGAGAAAATGCTTTAAAGCTGGCTCTCATGGTGACATTTCCTCAACTGAGACTCTTTCTCTCTGATGACTTTAACCTATGTCAATTTGACACACATAAGCAGTCAGTACACATAGTAACTATTTTCTGACAGATTGACAAAAACTACTCAGCAAAATTACTTTCCCAATACTCTTCACAATTAAACTCAAACTTCAAAAGAGAAGAAAGTGGTTAATTAAGTTACACATATTTTCAATTTTAAATTAAATTGCAAAATAATACTTTGCACAAACTGATCTATGAATGAGTAAAGAAAACTAAGAAAAATGTTTTTACTTCAAATTACAGAACTGTCAGTTCTCCATTATGTTCAAAGCTCTTAAAATTATAAAGAGAAATGTCATACAGAACAGTGTAAGAAGCTCCTGAAAGAACCACTCCACACAAAGATAGGCAGAAGTGGTGAGCAGGCATTTACTTTTTAAAAAGTATCTATAAATCGTATTGAGAACACATGGAAAACAAAGATACAGTTTTTATTTTCAGAAAAATCTATTGAACTTTGCTTACAATAGAGTTTGTAATACTTGATAATTGTCATCTGATCTTGTGGCCTGACTCAGAGTATATGATAGGAGTTTCACTCTGTTTTAGTCAAGAATGCATACCTGTCTCTGTAGTGGACTGAATGAAAATTGTCCCCATAGATTCATTGGAGTGGCATCATTGGAGAAGTGGCCAAGTTGTCAGAAGTGTGTCATTGGGATTGGGCTTTGTGGTTTCAGAAGTTCAAGGCAGGTCCAGTGTCAATGTCTCTTTTTGCTTCCTGTCAATTCAGACATAGAACTCTTGCTTCTTCTCCAATACATATCTTCCTATATACCACCATGCTTCCCACCAGGATGATAATGGACTAAGCTTCTGAAACTGTAAACCAGCCTCAATAAAATAGTTTCCTTACTACGAGTGTTGTTGTGGTCATAGTACCTCTTCACAGGAATAGACATCCTAACTAACACATTCTACCTGTATTATTCAGTCAAGGGTGAAATATCTTCTCAAGAGAAGCAAACTACTAGTTTTTGCTGTTGTTGTTTTCTCCCGGATACAAACTACAGAAGGTAGTTTCAAAGAAAACATGAATGTTGGGAATCTTTTTCTGTATCCTTCTTCAGAGGGCAATGTCTCTACTGTAAGTAGTGCAGCCATAATTCACGAGATTTTCTAAGTTGGTGTGATCTGAATCTACTGAGTCGAGCAAGCATCCTTCTTATCAGGCAGAGATGTCACTCTAACAGAAGGCAGTCATTGTCCCAGCCCAGTTGGTAAACAAATCTGTCAGAAACTAGAATCACCTTGTGTATTGACTGCTAGTGTATTGTTCAGCAGAGAAGAGTTACAACACAAAATTTAGATGTTCTCAGAGAACCTAACGTTTTTATGTAACTGTGCACTGGAATAGTTAATCCTAAATTTGTGCTTTAAATATAATGGTGATTTTAGTGGGAAGGTATGAAAAGGAGGTCCTTAACTGTGTGAGTGTAGAAAGATGACTGAAGATTAGCTATTAACAAAGAAAAGTGAAGTGATACAAAGGCTTTTAATGACTCTACCTGTTGAGGAAGAAAATTCACCAACAATGATCTAAAATTATCCCTATATACTCTGTGAAACAGAACAAGCAGCCAACTATGAGCACAACTATGAGCATCAAACAATCATAAGAAATAGAATCAGAGGCACAGAGCTCATTAAAGAAGCAGGCAGAGGAGACTGGAAACTGACCTAAGCCTGTTGTAGACATATAATATCTCCATGACAAAGGACGCAGTCTCTGAGTAGAACATCACAGCTTTAAGTATGAACTAAGAAGCAGATGTGAGGAAGAGGTTCAGAGGTTACATGTAGACCTAGATTAGCATTAGTGAGCTATTGACTGTCCCAATTTGCAGACTTTGGGGTGGGGACAAGTATACATGTGTAGTGTCCATCAATATATGTACATATAACATATATAAGTGGGTAGGTCCATGCACATTGGAAAATGTGTGTGTCTGTGTCTGTGGGTGTGGGTGTGGGTGTGGGTGTGTATTGTGAGTCAAGTTTGCTCCATGAATCCCCTGTCTAGGCCTCCAAAGGTTACTGGTGCATCACTGTGACTACTTGTCATATAATGGAATTCTGGGGGATTTCAGCTCCAATCCTTATGGTTAAGTAGCAAGGGATTCACCCTCTGAACTATCAGCTAGACCCTATACTTCTCAATACCAGTGAAACAAAGTTACCTTTCTGAAAGTTGTTGCCTTTAACACACAGGGACCTAGAATATAGCATGCATGCAGTTTAAATACCTGTGACTTAGTTCCTAAGTCACCTGGTAAAACCAATGGATGGGGAGAGGAAATTTGCTTGAAACATCCAAGACCAGGGGTCTATATTAAGATACTTTGATCCTGTCATTGAGAGTCAGATCCTAAAACCTGTATTTTAAAAATGTATTACACAGTTTTATTTTTGTTTTTGCTTATTAAATCAGATATGTAAGTGTTCAGCTTTAACATTATAAAAATTTTCACATGTTATTATAGTTTTAGTATTCTAAACCACTCAGATTTCTACTAGCTAATCTCAGTTGAGAATTTTTATCTAGCAAAATAGGTATACCTAAAATTCCCAGAATTATGTCCATTGGAAAATATAATGTAATCAACATAGTCACTTTCAGCCACATTTTGTGCAAACTTCCGTAGCACATAAAGAATAAATACCTTAAGCTCATGTATTTCTCTGAATTCTCTAAAGTAACAGAATTTATATAACAAATCTATCTATCTATCTATCTATCTATCTATCTATCTATCTATCTATCTATCATTTATCTATCTTTATATATGTATATTAAAGAAAAAGAATGAGCTATAGGCTGTGTTCCAGTTAATTCAACAATGGCTGGCTATGAATATAATGTTCAAGAATACAAGAGTTCCTCAAGCCACAAGACTGGGTGTCTCATCTGGCTAATGCCAGTGAATTTTCTAGCAAGGTGAAGGTGAGCTGGCAAGGAGCCAAAGCTTCCTTCTCACCAGTCCTTGTATAGGCTTCCAGTGAAAGGTGTGAGCCAGATTAAAGCTATGTCTTCCCACCTCAAGGTCTGCATTAAAGAGAATGTCTTTTCCAAGCTCAAAAGATCTGGATTACAGGCATATCTTTCTCCTTCAGAGATTATAATGGAGCTTCTTCAAATTGAGCAAAACTTTCTTAACATGTATGCCCCTCCAATTTAAAAATTTTAATTCATTCCAAATGTTGACAGCCAAGAATATCCATCACAACTAGTTTTCTGAAATTGATGTAAATGAGAATATATATCCACATGCATTGTGGATTCTACAATGAATAGCATATTAATTTTAGGTTGCTATACACACAGTGAAACGTGGCAGTTCATTTTCTGTGAATTCACTTCTGGCCTGTGCCTTCATTTTCATCTATTTGAAAGAAGGAATGTATTGTTCAGGGTCAGATGTTGGGAAAGACAGGAGAGATGGCTGGATGGCCATGAAAATGAATAGAAATTTGCAACTGATGGGGGTGAGGAGGTGGGGGCCATCTCCAGGATAAGACGGAGACCTGGGATAAGGGAAGTACCCATGAATCAGTCGGTGTGATCTTAGCTCTGACTCACTGCATTTGGGATATATTACCTGAAGAGGTCACTTCCTGTAACCAGGCTGGAGCCTCAGTAAAGCAATAGAGAAACCAACCCACTCATAAATCTTTCAACCCAAAATTTATCCCGTATACAAGAATACAGGCATGGGGGATGGAGCAGAGAGTGAGGTCAACCAATAACCAGCCCAACTTGAGACCCAGTCACTGGGTGGGCACCAACCCTTAACACTATTAATGATACTCTGTTATGCTTGAGGACTGGAGCATGTTGTCCTTTGAGAGGTTCCACCTAGCAGCTGACTCAAACAGATACAAACACCCACAGCCAAGCAGTGTATGGAGCTTGGGAACTCATACAGAAGGATGGGAAGAAGGATTTTGGCCTGTAAGGGGATAGCAACTCCACAGGAAGACCAACAGAGCCAACTAACCTGGAGCCTTGGGGCTCTCAGAGTCTGAACCAATAACAAAAGAACATACATGGGCTGGGCCTAGGCACCCCCACTTATATGAAACAAATGTGTAGTTTGTCATTCATGTGGGTACTGAACAACTGGAGTGTGTGCTATCCTGAAAGCTGTTGCCAGTACATGAGATATGTGCTATTAGCTGAGGGATTAGCAGACAAGGGATTGACTGGCCTCAGTAGAAGAGGATACACCCAGTCTTGTAGAGACTTGAAATGCCAGGGTGGAGGAATACTCAGCCCTCCCCCAGCTCAGAAGAGAAAAGGGGAATGAGGGAAGTATTGTGGAACGGGGCGATCTAGAGGGGGCATGAAACAGGATATAATGTGAATAGGTAAAAATATAAAATTAAATTTAAAAATTATCCATAATCTCAAGGACACAGTAAGGACTCCAAGCAGTGTAGAGACAAAGAGGCATCCAATCAAAGTCCTCATTGACACTGCTTGCCTTTAGGGCAAGGCAAAGTGTTGTGTAGAGCAGTAAAAGTGTAACTTTGTGTTTGACAATGAAGTTTGACTCATTCAAATATAAACACTGAGTGTTCCTCAATTCAAGAACTTTGAATTCCTATTTCAGGTTTTTGCCTGGACTATAATAAAGAATGTCATTTAAAAATCTGTTCTAGATAACCCTGACAAAGAAGCCCTGCTCTACTAGAGGCTACTGGTACCAGAAACCCCAGGTAAGACCTCACCAACAGACCTCCAGCATTTTCTCAGAGCCTGCTCAGATTTCTCCTTAAAGCATCTCCTCCCCTCATGCCCATATGTCAGTCCAGAACTCCAACAGAATCCCCTGCTCTACTAGAGGTTATGCCAGTCCCAGAACCCCAGGTAAGACTCCACTCCCAACCCAACAACATTCCTCACAGCCCACCCAGATTTACTCCAACAGCCACTTGCTTCTCTACATCCAGACCTATGACTCAGGCATAAGCTCCATGCTCTGCAAAAGCCACATTGGTACCAGAACTCCAAAGGCTATACCAGTCTCCCAATATTCTGATCTCAAAACCCAGAAGTCATGCAGGCCACCAAAATCCCAACAGAAGCATCTTGCTGGACCAGAGGACTCACCAGCCACCAGAACCACAGGGCATTCAGGCCAGAAGACTATGGAGGAAAGAGAAACTAAAACACAAAACACCTATTTGACAAGAATAAACTCAGAAATTGGTACCTAAACCTGTAGTTATCTGAAACCCAGATTCCTAGAGGCCAGTTTAAGAATACAGTCAACAATATCCAGTTCAATATGTTACCACCAAAGCCTAACTGTTCTACTACACATTCACATGGCCTGAATATTCCAACAAAGCTGAAACACAGGAAGATAACCTCAAAACCAACTTTATGAAGATGTTAGAAATCCTTAAAGATAAATATCTTGAAAAACACAAATGGGAGGGGGGAATGAATAAATCACTTAAAGAAGTCCAAGAAAAAACTCAAATATATGAAAGAAATGAAAAAAAAAAAAAGCTGTTCAAGACCTGAAAATGACAAAAGAAAACAGAAAAACTGAGGGAGACCTGGAGGTAGGTATCTCATTATGCAAGCAGGAGCTACAGCCAAAACCATCACCAACAGAATACAAGATATGGAAGAAAGAGTCTTAGCCTTAGAAGATGCAAAAGAGGAAATTGACACATTGGCCAACAAAATGTTAAATCTAAAAGATTCTTGATATAAAGCATCAAAGAATTCTGGGATTCTATGGAAAAAATACTAATAGTAGTAGGAATAGAAGAAGAACCCCATTTCAAAGGCCCAGAAAATATTTTTAACAAAATTATAGAAGGAAAGTTTTCTAACCTTAAGAAGGAAATTCCTATAAAGGTAAAAGAAATTTACAGAACAACAAATAGATTAGAAAACAACTTTTGAAATTTCCATGGCAGTTTCTTAGAAAATTGAGAAGTGACATACCTTAAGACCCAGCTATACTACTTCTCAGTATACACCCAAACTGTATTCCACAATATCTAAAGGAACCTTGCTCAACTATATTAAAAGCAGCTTTACTTGTAATAGCCAGAAACTGGAAACAACCTAGTGTTCCTATATTAAAGAATGGACAAAGAAAATGTGTTACATTTACACAATGGAGTATTACTCAGTTGTTAAAAAAATAACAACATGAAAATTTCAGGAAAATGGATGGGACTAGTAAAACAATTATACTGAATGAGGTAACCCAGATCCATAAAATCAACATAGTATGTAGATGTACTGACTTGCAAGTGGATATTAGCTGTAAAGGATTATCATGCTACCTACAATCCACAGTACCAGAGCAGCTAAATAACAAGGAGCAGTCATGGGGCATGCATGGGTCTCTGTGGGAAGGGGAAATAGAATATGTATTGCAGGTGAAGATGAGAACAGAGTAGATCAGGATGGGATAGCATGGAGGTAGAAAATACCAGGACAGACAACTGGAACTGGGGTGGGGGGTGTGCTTCAGGGGCAAGGTGGAAATCAAGAGCAATGGAATCTCCTAGAAATCTACAAGGGTGACTGTAGCTAAAACTCCTAGAAATGGGGAATACTGGAGCCTAAATTGGCAGCCGTCCATAACCAAGTAAGCCTTCCAGTGGAGGGTTTCGAACACCAAACCAGACACAAAATCTTCAACCTACAATTTGTCCTGCCTGCAAGATATTCTGCGTTAAAGGTGGCAATGAAGTTGTGGAAGTGATGAACAAATGACTGGTCCATCTTGAGACCAATGACATGAGTGGGGACCCTCCCCTGACACTCCCTGGAGGATCAGGAACAGGAGGCTGGAAAGCTCAGAGACCTAGAATGGAATCAAATATGATTGGGGGAAATATCCCCTGACATGATCTCTAACGATACTCTGCTATATTAGTAGACAAAAGCCTAGCAGAGAGGCTTCATCCAGTAAACGATGAGAGCAGAAACAGACACCTACCGACAAACATTAGTTGGAGTTCGGCAAATACTGCAGGAGACAGACCATGAGGAAAGATTACAGGAGTCACAATGGGCAATGGTACCACAAAAACATCCCCGTAGAATCGACTAATCTATACTCATAGGGCCTCACAGATACTGAAGTGACAATCAGGAAATCTGTACGGGCCTGATGGGCCCTTTGCCTATATGTTATAGTTGTGTAGTTTGGTCTTCTAGTGGGGCTTCTAGCAATGATAGCAGATGTGCCTAATTTTATTGCAACTCCATATACCGTGTTTGGTTTCTATTCTTTGGAGGCCTACCCTTTTCTGAAGAGAAAGGCAAGGTGGGAGGGAATGGATCTGAGGGATAGGAGAGGCAGAAGGAGAAAGGGAAACTGCAGTTGGGATGTAATATATGAGAAAAGAACACATTTTAAAAACTTCGTAACAGCTTTTTTTAAAAATAAGGGCAAGAGCACCTACATCAAAGCCTGGCTATAGAACACATACACACACACACACACACACACACGCATGCGTGCACACACACACACACTTCAGTGTTTTATAGCTAAGAACCTCTAAATGCTAAATGCTATTCCCACTGCTGTGCCTCAGCGAGCACCAGTAAACATTGCCATGCTGTATCACGCTCTGGAGTCCAGGCGTTCCATTTAGTTTCTTCATGACTCATTGATCTAAGCTTTTAGACACTCTTGCACTTCATGTTTCTTAGAAGGTGGTGATTAGAACTAGCAGCAGACAGCTCACCAGGGACAACTTGAAATGCTCCTAAAGCTGTATTAATGATGGCAGAAGCTGGGTACAGGTCTCTGAAAGGTGAAAAATTATAGGGCTGTGAGGTATACTCCTTCCAATGCTTTCAAGTTTGCTCCCAGGTGGATTTTTTTCCTGAAAATATGTCATCTCAGTGAATGTTAAAAATTCCCATAGGAACAACTTGTCTGGCTATGATAGTAGATTTTGGGCATCCAAGTTTTATGGTGAGATTCTGATAAGCAGGAGAAATCTGCAATCTGGCAGCTCACCCAGACTCATACCTCAGGTGCTCTAAATAATAAATATTCTTTCTCCTTTTTTGCAACCTGTCTACCCTTCCAGCAGGAGTGGCTACATTTGTCAAAGCAGCAGGGGTGTCAGGGAGAAAGTGAAATTGGGTGGTTTAGTTTAGTTTCCACTAAAAGCAGAGCCTGCGAAGAGTCTCCAGGGCAGGTAATTTGTCTGAGAGATGATCTAGAAAACCAGAAATTAGAGCAAGACAGAGCAGAATGACTGAGAAAGCAGAGGAGCTAATATAAATGAATATTTTTCCTTCTGCTGCTGAAGGCAGTTGGGCTCAGTTCATGCAGAACTTCTGAAAGCTGAGCAGAATCCTTCTAAGCAATGCCCATCACTCAGGGGCCTTTTGTCCATTCACTCTTTCCTTCCATTGCTTGAAGGTCACCACCAAGGGTATTTGTTTCAGGCTGCTTGTTCCGAAGTATAAAGTCAGTCTTGTTGGTATTTCTGAAAGCTATGACGCATGCTAATTGATACAAGCTGTGCTTATGTGTGGTTCAGCAAGTTGAGAGAGACTTTCTTTGTCTGGAACTACCTGCCACCACAGGTGAGACTAAAAGTGGAATCTGGTACAACCCAGGCTGTTTCATTGTTCAGATTGTTTAATATTCTTCACGGGATTCATTTTGTCACTATAATTTCAAGGTGATAACTGGCTACAATTCTTATGCTAAAGCTTATTTACATGGGATTCCTGAAATGAGCAGTAGCATGCATGCTGTCAAGACCTTAGGTAGACTCTATGATCCCATTCTTCATCTAGTACTGTTAACTTTCTCTTGCTCATCCAATAGTTCTGCAGAACTAAGCTGCTCGAGTAGTGAGTTTCCTAGACTTTCATATCTTAGTCTGCCTTCTTACTTGCTCTGCCCAGTTAGTGCCATCATTGCTATGATTTTCTGTTCAGAGATATCATTAGACACTGAATTGCCAAATAACATCTCAGGATTTGAGCACTGTAAATACATTATTCTCTTAGCTCTAGGTGCCACCTGGAACAGCATTTACACTCAGAACTCCCTTGTGCTGCAGTAAGTAACCCAGTGATGGCCATAGTTTCAGGGTTAAATGCCTTGATTAAAGACTGTCTCTGTAGGTCTCTAACACTATGGTGCTAAGATCTGTACTCCAGATATTCTAGAGATGTGCTGCTGGAAATGATGAGTTAGAAGCGGCTTTTGCTTGTACCTTTGCTTAATTTAGAGACACCTTCTCTCTATCCCTAATCTCCAAGAGCCATTAATCCTTATAAGAAACTTTGTTCTAGTAAATAATGAATTTTCAAATTACATATTGATTCTCCATTTACCTCCTATCTTTATGATCCAATCCTCAGCTTTCTTTTTGATATGCTTTGCCCTAAGACTATAGAAGATGTTTCAGTGCTAACACAAAAACTCACTGGCTGTCAAAGCCCTAGCTTAGTAGTTGTATGTTGAATTCTTATTTTGTTTAAAGCCTTCAAGACAGTTTGCAAAACCCAGAAAATTTCAACCCTTCAGAGTCACCTCTCACCCACACTGTTTAGGTTCCAATATTCCAGGATGACCCAATGGTCAGCCTTCTCTCTTGTTTTTCACCCTTACATTTCAGAAATATGCTCTGGTAGATTCAATTCTGGATATATTAGGGATTGTCACTTGAATGTGATCATATCTTTTGAGAGATCCAATTCTAAAATTCCATCACAAGTATTTTCTTGGCTCACTTTCTATGTCAACTATCATGGTCTGTGTTCTAATAGACAGAAAATAAAACAAAATAATCAAACATAAGATAGAGACTGTAATGAAGCTGTCTCAAAATGATATAGTCTCCCAGGACAACAAAAAATAGAAGATAAGAAAAAAGAGGCAGAAATCTAACATAAAAGAAAATTGGCAATGTTGCTGTTATAGAGAACAGTAGCACAATCAATTATTCCACAACTATAAAAATAGAACATAGCTGGTCTTGGAAGCATTTTTTCTGAAAGGCTGAAGATACAGCTATTCTAGAATTAATATGTCTTCCACGGGAAAGCTCACTCCACACAATTAAAAGACTAATTTAAAAAAATCTCTTTAATAATAGCTTGTATTCAATTCTGGTTTGTAGTCACATTTTTGAGAATTCTGGAATTTTGGTTTCTTAAAAAAAATATTTTGGGCTGGAGAGATGGCTCAGTGGTTAAGAGCACTGACTGCACTTCCAGAGGTCCTGAGTTGAAATCCCAGCAACCACATGGTGGCTCACAACTATCTGTAATGAGATCTGATGCCCTCTTCTGGTGTGTCTGAAGACAGCTACAGTGTATTCATATATAATAAATAAATAAATCTTAAAAAAAGAAAAAAAAATAGAACAAATTCTCCCAGAAATATCCAGTTGCTATTTTGCTCTAATGGACAGGCTTTTTTGCATGCCTAGATTGTACATGAGTAGAAACTGATATGAGATCTTACCACATTAGTTAAGGCTTTGTAGAGAAGGCAAAAGGCTACAGCTCTTGATTAGTTAGGATGCTAGTAGTGAAAAAGCCTTTGAGCTTCACTGGAACTGATACCACAGTTAGAACTGACATCAGAAACAGTCCACATTGTGATGAGGAGTGTTCCCCATGTCCACTGAGAAACAATGTTTCGGAGGAGATCTGATCCCTTCACTCAACCTAACCCCACTAGCTTGCTGTTCATTCTGCCAACAAACCACCCCTTCAACAAAGAATTTGTGGAGGTGCTGGAGAATAGCCAACAAACCATATTTCTCTCCTGCATTCCTGAGTATCAAGCTATGATAGAGACTGATTAGAAAAGTTGTGATTTTACATTTTATAGAAGGAACCCTTGTCTCTCACCACTACGCACATTGCTGATCTAAACTAAACACATGGGATTTGATTTCATGTTCAAAAGACAGAAGGGTATGGGTGGTAGTTTTTCCAGCACTTGATGAATGACAGACCTAGGCTTACATTGAGGCTGTTTACAAACTTCATTACTTGTTAAATTAAGCAAATAGTTTAAGCTTAGACTATTTCATGCTTAGCAAGGGGGATAACATCTTTTTGCCCGGCTTGTCAGATTATATCTTAGTTCTGTATTTATGTGTATACTGTATTTAATGTACTTTATTCACTGTTGGTCTATAGCCAATGCTCTGTAAGTATCCCAGGGGACAGCTGCTATATCCACATGGGCCTTTGCCCAGTCTTCTCCAACTCCCTATAAAACATTCCCTATAAATACTTCTGGGTATCCATTGATGTACTTCTTTAGGACCCAGTAATATTCATGGACAAATACAGATTCCTCTGTAACACTATCAGATAACTTGAGAAAATACAATGCCTTCTGCCTTCTATTCGGGACCCTGTTAAAACAGAAAAATTATTTAAATCCCACAGCACTTACAACAAGAAAACCCTGTTATAAGTCACTAACTCATCACAAACATTTCAATAAAGACTACTATTGTTTTCTTTTTTATTGCGTATTTTATTTATTTACATTTCAAATGTTATCCCCTTTCACTGTTCCCCTATGGAAACCCTCTACCCTAGGTTTCCATAGAAACTCCTGCTTCTATGAGGGTGTTCCTCCACCCAACCACTCATTCTCACCTTCCTGCCCTTGCATTTCCAAACACTGGAGCAACAAGCCTTCACAAGAATAAGGGCCTCTCCTCCCATTGATGCATGATAAGGCTATCCTCTGCTACATATGTAGCTGGAACCATGGGTTGCTCCATGTGTACTCTTTGGTTGGTGATTTAGTCCCTAGGAGCTCTGGAGGCTCTGGTTGGTTGATATTGCTGTTCTTCCTATAGAGTTGCAAACCCCTTAAGCCCCTTCAGAGCTTTCTCTAACTCCTCCTTTCGGGACTCCATGTTCAGTCCAATGATTGGCTGAGAGAATCCACCCCTGTATCTCTCAGGCTCTGACAGAGCTTCTCAGGAGACAGCTATATTAGGCTCCTGTCAGCAAGCAATTTTTGGCATCTGCAATAGTGTCTAGGTTTGGTGTATTTTATGGGATGGATCCCCAGGTGGGGCAGTCTCTGGATGGCCTTTCCTTCAGGCACTGCTTCAAATTTTGTCTCTGTATTTTCTCCCTTGAGTATTTTGCTCCCCCTTCTAAGAAGGACTGAAGCATTCACACTTTGGTCCTCCTTCTTCTTGAGCTTCATGTGGTCTGTGAATTGCATCTTGAGTATTACAAGCTTTTGGGCTAATGTCTACTTATCAGTGAGTGTATACCATGTATGTTCTTTTGTGACTGAGTTACCTCACTCAGGATGATATTTTTCTAGTTCCATCCAGTTGCCTAAGAATTTCATGAAGTCATTGTTTTTAATAGCTGAGTATCACTCCATTGTGTAAATGTATCACATATTCTGTATCCATTCCTCTGTTGAAAGATATCTGGGTTCTTTCCAGCTTCTGGTTATTATAAATAAGGGTGCAATGAACGTAGTGGAGCATATGTCCTTGTTATATGTAGGAATATCTTTTGGGTACATGCCCCGTAGTGATATAGTTGGGTCCTAAGATAGTACTATGTCCAGTTTTCTGAGGAACTGCCAGATTGCTTGCCAGAGTGGTTGTACCAGCTGGCAATCCCACCAACAATGGAAGCGTATTCTTCTTTCTCCACGTCCTCACCAGCATCTGTTGTTACCTGAGTTTTTGATCTTACCATCCTGATTGGTATGAGGTGGAATCTCGGGGTTGTTTTGATTTGTGTTTCCCTGTTGACTAATTATGTTGAACATTTCTTTAGGTGCTTCTTGGCCATTAGATATTTCTCAGTTGAGAATTCTTTGTTTAGCTCTATATCTCATTTTTAATGAGGTTATTTGGTTCTCTGGAGTCTAACTTCTTTAGTTATTTGTATATATTGAGTATTAGCCCTCTATTAGATGTAGGATTGGTAAAGATCTTTTCCCAATAAGTTGGTTGCCATTTTGTCCTATTGACAATGTCCTTTGCCTTACAGAAGTTTTGCAGTTTTATGAGGTCTCATTTGTTTATTGTTGATTTTAGAGCATAATCCACTGGTGTTCTGCTCAGAAAATTTTCGCCTGTGTTCATGTCTTCTAGGCTCTTTCCCACTTTCTCTTCTAATAAGTTTCAGTGTATTTGGTTTTATGTGGAGAACCTTGATCCACTTGGACTTGAACTTTGTACAAGGAGATAAGAATTGATCAATGCGCATTCTTCTACATGCTGACAGCCAATTGAACCAGCACCATTTGCTGAAAATGCTGTCATTTTTACACTGGATGATTTCAGCTCCTTTGTCAAAGATCAAGTGGCCATAGGTGTGTAGGTTCATTTCTGGGTCTTCAATTCTATTCCATTGATCTACCTGCCTGTCTCTGTACCAATACCCTGCAGTTTTTATTACTATTTCTCTGTAATACAGCTTGAGGTCAGGGATGGTGATCCCACAGAAGTTCTTTTTTTGTTGAAAGTATTTTTCAGTATCCTGGGTTTTTATTATTGTAAACGAATTTGCAAATTGCTCTTTCTAAGTCTATAAAGAATGAGTTGGAATTTTGATGGGGATTGCATTGAATCTGTAGATTGCTTTTGGAAAGATGGACATTTTTACTATATTAATCCTGCCAATCCATGAACATGGGAGATCTTTCCATCTTCTGAGATCTTCTTCCATTTCTTTCTTCAGGGACTTGAAGTTCTTGTCATCTTTCACTTGCTTGGTTAGAGTCACACAAAGGTATTTTATGTTGTTTGTGATTACTGTGAAGAGTGTCATTTGCTTAATTTCTTTCTTAGCCTGTTTATCATTTGAGTAATGGAAGGCTACAGATTTCTTTGAGTTAATTTTATGTCCAGCTACTTTGCTGAAGTTGTTTATCATATTTAAGAGTTCTCTGGTGAAATGTTTGGGGTCATTTAAGTATATATACTATCATATCATCTGTAAATAGTGATATTTTGACTTCTTCTTTTCCAATTTATATCTTGTCGACCTCCTTTTGTTTTCTAACTGCTCTGGCTAGGGCTTGCTATTTTGAGTAAGTCGGGAAAAAATGGGCAGCCTTATCTAGTCCCAGATTTTAGTGGGAATGCTTCAATTTTGTCTCTATTTAGTTTGATGTTGGTTACTGGTTTGCTATATATTGCTTTAACTATGTTTAGGTATATGCCTTGAATTCCTGATCTTCCCAATTACTTTTTCATAGGTAGAATCTGAAGATAGTCAAATTAAAGCCTAGTAGCCATCTGTAACTTTTGGACATAATCACTTGCTACCTCACTTCCCCAAAGATGGTATTGCCAAGGCAATGTTAAATATGCAAGATATTTAATGGAATTGTGCCCTGAAATAAGAGTGTCATAAATAGGAGAGATCTTTAAGATTCTGACAAAGTGTGATCTCTTTAGAGGGAGAGGGAGCCAGATATACAACATATGTTGATTACATACAACACTCTGGATGCTGAAGCCTGAGATTTGAACAGCTTGAACAGCTTGTAGATATTGGAGAGTACCAGGCCAGTTATTTAGAATGACCGCTTTGTGGGGATCTGAGATGTAAATAGATAAAATATCCAATAAAAATAAATAAATAAAAGAGTATCCAATCCTATCCTGAGGCCACTTGGAAGCCGAACTCCACTTCCATGTACCACCTGCTGCTTTGTATCTTCAGAAAGAGAAGGCAAATCTGTAATTTCCAGATGCTACAGGCTGGATCAGCAGGCTCCTGCATTTCTCTTACAATTTCTTAACAGAGGTTGCTCTTGGAGCTGACTTTCCCCTGCAGGAATCTGCTCTCGAGATGTAAGGAAGGCATTAGGATGTCTGGGTCACCTTTGGATCAGAGACTAACACCTGGAATCAGTGGTCCCTGAGCCTGTGGCCCACGCTAGCAGATGTTCCCTGTGCACTGAGTAGAAAAGAGAGCAGAGGCTACTTCTGGAGTGTTGGAAGAGCTGTCACAAGAGTAAAGTACACTTGCAGGGAACTTTTTTGTACTGTGCAACATACCAAAGTGATATGCATAGAGTTTCATTTCCTAGATTATAGGAATAAACACTCGTATCTATTTTAAATATAGATAAAAAAAAAGAAAGGGTCTCAGCCTATGTTACAATTTTGAAAGTGTGAACAGGTTGTTAGGAGGGCTTGAAAGAAAAAAAATGAAGCATTTCTTTCTGTTCCCTTGTGAAATTCCTACTGCTCTGTTATTCACTAGAGTTGTAGCCAAGAGGTCTCAACATGTAACTACAAAGAACTCAGCTGCAGGATTTTTGTCCCCCCATAGGTGTCCTCTTGATGGAAATGGCAGAGAATCCTCTTGGCTACAGATCTATCTCTCTCTCTCTCTCTCTCTCTCTCTCTCTCTCTCTCTCTCTCTCT
>NW_021604576.1:7495623-7586015 GCF_004785775.1 Grammomys surdaster | reverse complement strand
CTCTCTCTCTCTCTCTCTCTCTCTCTCTCTCTCTCTCTCTCTCTCTCCATTTCAAAGTGGCTATTCTTTTTTGAATCATGGAACATGCATAATTTCTAGGCCAAAAATCAGTAAATAGCTTGAGGTGAATTTGAACTAGAAGAGTTGGAATAATTTTAGAGCTACATACAGAAACCTGAATACTTTGACCCCACAAACAGATCCAAGTGCTGTGGAGGAGGTATAAAATGCAAGGAATGTTTGAGTAAACTAGGGAAAAATGGGTGTTATGAAAATCAATGAACGTTATATTCCTTGTACATGACTTTTGACTTGGCCCATTCAGACCTATCCTTCACAGATATAGAGGATTTTAAATAAATGTTTACCTAAGTTTTGGGTCTGTCAAATATTAATCTTTTCGTATCTAATATTTGAAGATATTTACCCTATTGTTACGGGTTGGCATATGACAAACTCGAGACATTCCAGGCAATGCCTTTGAGTGATCCAAAGCTTTCTGTCTCACACATTAACTCGATCCTTCATTTCCTTGTGCCTTGCACATGTCTTACTAAGGAATGTTCTTGTATGCTGCGAGTGGGAGATGGCAGGTAAGGCCTCACAGCACTCTTTTTACAAAAACCTTTGTCTCTGCCCTGCAGTTTATCAGACAGCTTCATGGGCACTGTAATGAGTTCATCTTTTGTCTCTATCGATGAGCTTTTGGCTGCATTTTATTTTTCTAGGAGGGAGTCTTTGTCTACAGATCAATTTGGACTTGATGTTTAAAGCTGAGACTTCCTTCAACTTCTGAGTCATTTTATTGATACTGTTTTTTTACACTCTGTCAGTTCTAATGCTGTTCAGTATCTTTTTTAATTTAGTGTTAAGAGCATTGCAGAAAATATAAACTGCCCGACACTTTTCAGACGTCTTGACGCTCCAGCGTCAGTCAGTAGCAATTTATCTGTTTTGTTGATAACTGTGAGCCAGACGGGTTTTATCTTTCAACATTCTGCACCATGACAAATTGAAGGCTCCAAGTTTGCTCTTTCAGGTGAAGGAAGCCAGTTACTTAAGTCAGTTCTTGGTGTGGGCATGTACAATTGTCTCTTGATTTTATCTCCCTAGAGAGCTGAGGGTGGCAGGTCTGAAGTGAAAGGGAGATAGGGTGATAAGCAGCTCTGAGCTGTGGAGGATAACACTTCCCAGCATCCCCATGAAGTTCAGACACAGGGATATTCCTGGAGTCCTGTCAGCCAAACTATCACAGGCAATGTTACCAGATAAAGCCCAGATCAGCTCTGGAAACGGCACTTCCTACTCTGACATTATTTGCCTTCAGTGTAATCATTTAGGTCTATAAGCATGTCACAGATAACAGTTTAGTATATCAAATAATTTCTGTGGGGAAAGAGACTCATGGAGGTATATAGTCTCCAGAGGTCTGTGGTGCTAATATAACATAAGTATTGGCACCTTTTTCTTCTCATGTTGAGATCATCTTGCTTAATATGACCCTTCACTTCTCTTTTTATTCTCTACTGATTTTAAATGGAACCAATTGCCTGAAATACTGAATCAAAGAGAAGTTTGTCAGAGCATCATGTCTATGCCTAAAGTGACAAACTACTAAGCACTCTACCATTGTGTGCACACTTTCCTTTTGCTATTTCATTCTGCTTATTTCAAGCAAGAGAAAAGAACAATTTTTCTTTTTTTTATGTACAGACACATTTTCAGTTTGTTCCATTTCATGTTTTATCTGTTTTTCTTAGGGATAGCATTTGCTGGTTTCTACCTTTGTTTTTTGCTTTCCATGATGTGGTTGTATAGCACAGAGCTAGCTTTTAGGAACAGAGGAAACACAAAGGCAGGCAATTTGCTTTCTCTCCTTAACCTTGGAATCTGTTGATTAGGAAGGCTTCTTTCACTGTGTTCCCTACATGAACGAAAGGATGCTGTGAATGCCTCAGAACCACTTTTTGTTCAATTCCATTAAGTGAAAATTTATAGAAGTAGTTTTGCAGAAATAAGGCTACCCTCTTAGGGTTATTATTGATTGTAATTGCTTTCAGTGCCACTATAAACTAGGCTTGCAAGGTCCACAGTAGGGATGGAAAGGTCCCTATAACCTTGCACTTCTTTATGTTTTATCACTAGTTCTTAATGTCTGTTATAGTTTTCATGCATTGGGATTAGTCTTACTTTTTCAGGGTGATTTTACTTCTTAAAAGTTATAATACTTTTAGGATTAATTTTTTAGATGATATTTTCAATGCACCCTGGCTTAAAATAGGAGCAGGTTTTAATAATCTACACAAAATCTGATGTCACACAAGCCAGATGAAGGAGCTTCTGGGAAAGAGCTTTTAAGTTGGGAGATTTTAATTTTTAAAGTTTTTCACAAGAAGGGAGACAAGAATCAGATTTTATTTATAGCCATTTACTGTCTATTCCAATTTGATAAAAAATTTCTTAGTTTAAAAATAAGAATGGCCATACCATTTTATAAGGGTTACTTATGATGTAACCCCTTACAATAGACTAAAACACTGAATTGCAACAATCAGGAAACAATCACAAAGGAGTCAAGGATGTATGACTCTTAGCTGATACACAACTTTAATACGAAGATTTTTGTACCAAGTGATTTGATGCTCAAGGCCCAACTGTGGTGCAGGGAGTTGGAGGTAGAAAGACCACATCTGGAAGACAGGAAATGCCAAATTATATACAGAATTGTGCAGGACAAAATAGGCAGATGACAGCAGAGATACATGAATAGATGCTCTCTGTACTGAGTGACCTGCTCTAAGGAGTGAGAAAGAAAAATTTTGGTGGGTTAACAAGGATCCAAAAGAACCAAAAAAGGAGAACTCACTTCTGATTACATTGTTCACATTGATGGCAGCTAGCTATCTGCTACCTACTGTGATTTCAGGAAGAAGTCATCTCTATTTACAAGAATTTATTTTGTAGGCACCTAAGGCACCTGCAATGAACCTCAGCTCCAATGGTTAATAACTTTCCTGCTTTGTACTTGGGTGAGCTGAGAGCTATCCCCTGGCTAGTCCCTATTACCTATATACCTTCCCTATGGAATAAATGAAAATGCTACAATATTTGTTACAATAAAATAAAACCAGAAGTAGACAGGGAATAGAGATGCTGCTGTGACTTTGGAAAGGAAGGATAAACCTTATTTTCTGGCTTCCTGACTTTGAGTGATCTTTTCTAAGAGAAAATAGTTTAAAGTGCACCAGACTATCAAACTACCCAGAAATCATTAATGAAGAATATCGCCGAGGATTTGCTTCAAAGATGAGAACTCAGCTTTCCTAATCTTAGTGAATTAAGGGATTGACTGTACACAGGATACAGGGATGGGTTAGTCGTGGCTCCATTCCTCAAGGGCCACACATTAACTGGATAAGCAACCCAGAAAACCAACTATCAGCTATTTGCACCATGAGAAAGGGAAAAATGAGAGGCTTCAGAAGAAAAGCTTCTGCAGCAGAAAACAGTGCCTGCAAGAGGAAGCGTTGTTTCATCATCAAAGACTTTACTTTTTAACCACTTGTATTGATGCCTTAATGATATGTTTCCAAGATAGAGCTTACATTTATAGTCAGGAGTAATTCTCAGCAAAACTACTTTTGTAAATAATATTTCAGTTAATACTTAAGTATGTTGAAGAAATAATTTTAAAGGCTAAGAAATTTCAGACAGTTTGAACTTCAGAGAGTTTGAAGAGTAGAACTAGGCACTGTGAGTAGATAGGTTCAGAAAGCCTATGTTATCTTTGTGCAAAAGAGCAAAGAAATTTTCACACCTCTGGCTATAAATTGTTTGTTTAGATTTTATTATAGTACTGTAGACTCTTAACTACAAAGTACTAGCAACTAACACCCCTATAGCCTTCATTTACTTCGTGCTATAAGTATTGATTAACATTCCTATAGGACTTATTTCCGCATCGAGTCAGTCTATGTCTTTTTATTGGGGAGTTGAGTCCATTGATATTGAGAGAGTAAGGAAAAGTGATTGTTGCTTCCTGTTATTTTTATTGTTAGAGGTGGAATTATGTTTGTGTGGCTATCTTCTTTGGGGTTTGTTGAAAGATTACTTTCTTGCTTTTTCTAGGGTGTAGTTTCCTTCCTTGAGTTGCAGTTTTCCATCTATTATCCTTTGTAGGGCCAGATTTATGGAAAGATGTTGTGCAAATTTGGTTTTGTAGTGGAATAATTTGTTTTCTCCACCTATGTTGAGAGTTTTTCTGGGTATAGTAGCCTGGGATGGCATTTGTGTTCTCTTAGGGTCTGTATGACATCTAGGCCATGCAGAGAATGCCCCACCTGGTGACCCATCCCATATACAGTCACCAAACCCAGACATTATTGTGGATGCCAAGAAATGCTTGATATAGGAGCCTGATGTAGCTGTCTCCTGAGAGAGTCTGCCAGAGCCTGACAAATGCAGAGGCAGATGTTCTCAGCCAAATATTGGACTGAACACGGGGTTCCCAATAGGGGAGTTAAAGGACTGAAGGGGCTGAAGGGGTCTGCAGCCCCATAGAAGGAACAGCAATATCAACTAATTAGACCCCCCCACCAACCAAAGAGTACCCCTGAAGCAACCCATGTCTCCAGCTGCATATGTAGCAAAGGATAACCTTGTCAGGCATCAATGGGAGGAGAGACCCTTGGTCCTATGAAGGTCTGATGCTCCAGAGTAGGGTGGGGAGGTGGGAGTGTTTGAGTAGGTGAGTGGTGGAGCACCCTCATAGAAGTAGGAGAAGGGGGGATGGGATAGAGAGTTTTCAAAGGGGAAACTTGGAAAGGTATAACATTTGAAATGTGAATAAAGAAAATATGCAATAAAAAAAACATTCCTATGGGAGGGAAAGAAAGGAAAAGAGGAGATAAATGAGGGGGAGGAAAAAAGAGGGAGAGAAAAATAATGAGAGAGGGAGATGAGAGAGAGAAAGAGAGATGAATAAATGATTAATTGTGTTGTGACTTTTTAAATTGACACATTTTCTTAAATATCGAGTTAAATGCCTTGGTTAATATAGAAAGCATACTATTGAATATATGTCTTAGCACATATAATACATATAGAATCTATGATTGCTTTCCACGTATTTTATAATAGTTAAGGTCATTAGTTTCTGGCCCTTTTCAGGTAGAGATCAAGGGGTCAGAATTTTCTGTGTCTGGTTATATTCCAGTTACTTTGACAGTGCTTGGGAAACTGTGTGGGAACACCAAGGCAAGCTGTGTCCTGATGCTGAGACACACTTATGTCTTCAAGAACAAGGAAGTAGGAGCTTCTGGACTGAGAGCACCCATAGACTAAGAACCTTCTACCTTCACTTCTCTCCTTTTGATTTATGAAGAAAATTAAAATAAGTGATCCATTTTGCTTGAGTGTCATCATTTCAAGGGAAAAAGTATAAACAAAGAAACTAAGCATTTACATGCCTCTTTTTCCTTTGTATTTAACCATACATATTATTGGCCAAATAGCTGTAGAAATTTTTATTCAGAAAGGGAAAGAAACCTTATTTGTATCATTTGACTCTCCTATATGAGTAGAACATCTGATGTCCTTGAAGAATTAGATTTATAAAAATATAAAAGAATCTAACTTATTAAGTTGAAATCATTACCATACAGCCCCTTTGAAAACATTCTTCTTTAAGAGTTTCTCCTTAACTTTCTGCTTGCTATTACTTAATTTTTGTTCATGAAAACCTCGTATGTTAATTCTAACTTCAAACAGACTAGGAAATTATCTTTATTGGAAAGGGCTTAGGGGAGCATTCTTGTTCTTGATTTATATTATTTTATTTCATTATATTTTACTTGAGAATAAATTTGATACTTTTAAAATAGAAAAATGCGGATCCAAATCTTTTGGGTAGCTAATTTTCTTCCAAGAATAAGGTTATGCTCTGGAACATTTGCTTCAGATGTTAAATTTCATTTGCCTAATTACTCATGGGGTCATAAAGATACTTGTGTCTCTCAGTGGATTGTGGACTTGATGTGACTAAAAAGAGCCTGCGTTAAATATCAGCTGGTCTTAAGAAAATACGAGTCCAAAAGATTGCTTGAGATGAGTTCTCTTTACATGGGAATTTGGTCTTCCTCCCTTGAAAGTATTTGAGATGTAATCATTGAAACAATATCTATTCATTCAATGAAGAATTTTCAAAAGGCATTACTCTATAATGTTCATAAGATGATTCTCTTAAGTTGCCAGGCTATGTCAAACGACTTAGGTAATTCATAAAACACCAATGAACTGACAAAATAATGTCTTTCAGAATTCATGATGCTGAAACTTTCCCAACCATCTACCTTATGTTTTTGTCTGAGAAAATGGTTCTGCACTAAAACCATGGCTATGGCTTTGAGTCCAGTACTTGCGGGTGATGGTGGTGGTATGGATTGTAAATTTACAAAGACTGGAGTATGGGGGTATAAAAAAAATCTTCCATTGAGCAATAGAACTCCAGAACATAGCTTGCCTACTTCCTGATATGGGACCAACTTACAATAATAATGGTTTCTGTTCATTAAAAAGCTAGGAGAATTACAGATGTTCACAACACCAAGAAATAATACATTTTTGAGGAGATAGAAAGGCCTAACCTGATCTGAGTATTAAATAACAGGAATTGGGTGAAGATGTGGATCAAAAGTCAATATCATTTGCTGCCCTTTCAGAGGACCTGGGTTCACTTCCCATTGTACACACAGCAGCTAATAGCCACCTGTAACTCCAAATCCAAAGGACCCGATCCCCCTTTTCCATGAAGGCAGGAGGCTTGTGCTTGGTGTACATACACAAATACAGGCAAATATCCATACACCTAAAATAAAAAAAAAATCAAACCTAATCTTTGTACCAAATTACATATTGCACTCCATAAGTAGAATTTACACATGTCAGTTAAAAACAAGTAGCTCTTTTCAAAACAAGATATATGTTTCTTTGTGTCACTATGCTATACCAAGCATGTGTGAGGCCCAGTTCTCTGATCTGTGCAATGAAGATAAACAAATCCTCACTCTCCAGGCAATTCCAGCCCAGTAGTTATATTGAAATTAGTATCATTCTATTTCTGGTAGGATCCTTGGCAGGAAATCCCACCTGGGTAGTTCAAGTGAGTGAGTTTGGTCAAACTCATTAGTATGCCAGAGGAAACATACTTAATTTTCCAACTTAATAAACTAGAAAGAAGGGGAAAGCAAACCCTTTGAGTATATATGGAAGATCTTGTTGAAGAGACAAACAAATTGGAACTAAAACTTCCATTTAAAGAAATCCTCAGTTCACTGCAGAAAAGACAAGCCCGAGCATCCTTGAGAACTTCATGTCTATTATTTGCAAGGCTATTTTCAAATGCTAGGTGCCATGATAGAAGAAATACCACAGAGTGTCTAAAGACTTCCTTAATGTTCCATGACTGAATGATGGCTTCTCTGTTATGTATATGTGATTCTGGTAAGCAATATCAAGTTTTGTACATAGTAGTCACTTAAAAGTTAAAGTCTACATCAAAATGACCAAAAAGAAAAATTTAAAACTAAGAAGGAAAGCTGATTGTGTTAGTTGTCTATATTACAAATTTCATAAAAAGTAATAGATGCTGATGTTAAACCAGAAATTAGGACTCAGAAGAAAACATAGTCAGTTATTCCTCTTCTAAATATTTACTGAAAGTATTTAACATACATATTTAACATCTGGATTTAGAATTTTCTCTATTAAAATAAAATTTATAAATATAACTAAAGTTTTTATTGTCATCCAGTTCCTGACATATTTAAGTCTATATACACATACTGTGCAGCCATAAAAAGTCTGAGTTGCCTTTGTTGTTCACAAAAATTATTTCATATTTTATACATTTGTGTTTTCTATTTTCAGTCAGCTTACTTTTTAGATATTCCACAGTAGAGCCGTTACACTTGAATCATTAATTTTTATTGCTAAACCATTTTCCAAAATATGCACAAACCATAATTTATTTTTCTATTTCTTCATTTTTCCAGTTTCAATATTTATCAATTACCAAAAGAATCTACAAATATCTCCAGTAATGTCCATTTTTACATAGATGTATTTCTTAAAAGAGAAGATATACTTGGCAAAATTTCTTATAAACATGTACATAGATATACTGTGTATTTTTTCAGCTTTATTATATACAATCCTAAGTAGTCACAAAAGTGACAGATTGAAGTATTGTGTATTAGTATGTGAATTACTGGTTCCTACAACCTTTTTAAGAATTCTGGGTTTTCATATTTAAAAATATCAGAAAACCTTACAGTATCTTGCTATTTTCAAACTCATCATTTTCTCAGAATAGATGAATAGTATCTCAGTTTTTTTGTTTTCTATTAAATTTATTTTTTCTCATTGATTAGGAGGTGGCAATTTCTATTAATAATATATTTTTCAAATGAATATTTTGTAATTGAATTTTATCCATTTTCCTGGCTTGTATTAAACTTCATCTCTGCTATTGCAAGTGTTTAAAATATTGTGTAAGAAATTAATGATATTTTATATTTTTGTTTCTGTTCTTATTAAATCATTCATTAAAGAAAAGATACCTAGTTTCTATATGTACTTTTAAACATTCTACAATTTTGATTTTAATATTTGTCTTTAATTGAAATAAATAAAAGTCTTGATAATGTGAAGTAAATTGAACATTTTATATAGGGATAGTCATTGTAGAATCTTTTAGGAAACAGTAAGAGTTTCCTTCTTCTTTGTTATTTTTTATCTTTAATTACAGGCCAATCAGTTCATCTTATCCACGGATTTTACTCTTGATGCTAAACATATTTTCCTTCATTAGACTGGCTTTTTAATATCACTAAGCATGAATAAATGTTATAATTATGTCTTAGCATTTTTTAAGACATTATTTTTAAAAAATAAATGTATCTTTTCATTTTGATTATGTTTTGTTTTTAGCATGACTTTTGCAAACAAGTTTTAATTAATAATGTCAGAGTCAGTTGGACATTTCACTCTCAGTGATCTTTGAGGAAACCTAGTTGATCCCAAGAGAATGTATTAGACTGGTGGCCATCTATTTCTATATATGGAATTACAAATTTTAGGATATTTTAAGAAAAGGCCTAATTACAGCACAGTGTAGCAGGTACAGAGTAACTAGAAGTTTTGGCTTGTAACTTCTGGCAATGAATCATTGATTTTTGACTCCTAGGACAAGGGAAGTCACTGAACTCCGAGGCACTTTGACCTTGAAAGGAATCCATCAGACAAAGCTGTAACCATCAGCAAATATATCAGTAGGCCTTTATTGATGCAATAGAGGAGAAGATTGGGGATAAATGTATGTTCTTCTCTATCACTTTCTGTCATTCTCCTGCTGCCTATTTCCTGAACCCAGAAACAAACAGGAGTAAAAGAGAGACTTATAAAGTGTATAATTCACTTATGCTATTTGTGTTCTAAGAAATAGATAGAAAACAAAGGAGTCTATCTATAGGATAAACAGAGATATGCACAAACGTTCTGTCATGGAGAGAAAATTATCTGAATAACCAAGGATTGCCTAGACACTGAACATAGAGAGACACTAATATTTTATGTTCTCTGCTTCCCAAATTCAAAATGTTAGCTCATCTAGCCTTACAACTGTTTGATGTTTTATGTAGAATGAGTATTTGGTTTTTCATTAATAAAAGTTAGAACAATTGTAGCTCATGGTGATCACATGATCACATCAAATTGTTGGTCAGCTATCATTTACACAGTTGACACAGTGTATGCCTTTTACAGTTACACAATTTTCATGGAATTTAAGAGATCTTCTAACTTTAGCTTGATTTTGATATTCCTAATATATCCCGATCTTCCTCTCATCATCTTCCTCCAGAAAAAGAAACAGAGACAAAGGGAGAGAAAGAGAGATACAGAAAGACAGAGCGATAGAGACAGACAGAGACAGACAAACGTATGCATGTATCTGAGTAAATGATAATAAAATGATTAAAAAGCACAAGACAATTGAAGGATAAAGACAAGAAAATATAATCTCTTAAGTAGACATGATATTGAAGCAGATATTAAACAGGCATTTGTGCCCCAAATACATATTTACCAGAAGAAACCCACTGCAGAATACTCGTAGTAATCAGATGCACAGACTTGTGCTGAAGTTGTTAGTCAGCTAGATTTTATTTGATGAAACCACAGTCAGGGTGACAGCATGATAGACCAGAGGTATTCAAACAGGATGTATCTGGACCAATATAAGATGACCTTTCTCAATATGATGGTTTCTTTCAGTTAGCTAGCCTTACACTTTGCAGATAATTGAAATTTTATTGACCACTGAATTTTTCCTCAGTGAAATGGGTACGTAATTTGGTACTTATAATGCACCTTCTGAATTTGAAATTGTTTTGCCAGAACTATTATGACTGGATCTAAAACTTGTAATCATCTCATAAAACATTATTTTTGATGGTAAGAATTCATATCACAGTTCTTAAAATACGATAGTGGGCTCCCAGCTGCATAATTGTTGGATTTACTATACCATCTCATTTATATAAGAATCTTAAATGAAAGAATAGAATTGTATATCTTAGATAATGTTCCTAACTAGTAACCAGCACACTGCCAGGCTGTTTGCCTTGGTCATTCACAACCTCTTGGAAAGCCTCCTTCTTGTTCTTGCTTCAGTGTCATGTCTGTGCTTTAAATTTGTTTGGTTTTTTATTTTGTGTGTTGTTTCTATCTTCATGTCAGGAAATTGTAGAGTTTATTGGATTTAGGTTGATATTAATACTAGCTTCTCATTTTTCTCTTTGCTTTATAGTTTTCAGGTGAATGACAATTTGTTTAAATTACCAATACAATAAAATAAAAAACAGATGTTTTAAAATGGAGATGTAGCTCATTGGAACACATGCCCTGGTTTCAGAAGTAGTGTGTGTGGGGGAGGAGGGGTCCAGGGAGGAGGAGAAGAAGGAGGAGGAGGGGGAAGAGGAAGAGAGGGAGGTATTTTACTTAGAACAATATGTTGAAATAAAATAGGCTTAGGGTACTGTATCGGTTATAAAATCTTTGCCTAGTATCATTGAATATCCAGTACCAGGACAGAAAAGAAAATAGAAAGAAAGAACGAGAGGTCAAGGGAGAACATGGAAAGAACCGAGCAATGCTGTTAACATGTAGTGATTTCAACTCTTTTATCTGACGTAATGAATGTTTGATATTAACTATATTATTTATTTTCTATAGGAAAAGGTGGAGTAGGACAAAGAGCAAGACAAGGGAGAGCATGTGGAGGAAGCCAAATGATGTATCTATGGGGACCAATTTGCAAACCTTGATACTCATACTGCTGAGTGATATTTATGGGAACAGACTGTGACAGAATGTCTTCCAGGTTGGTAGATGTATTGTAGCAGAAGAACAAAAGTCTACTGACTAAAAAACAACACAAGAAGCCCCAAATTGTTCTTTAGCGTTCAAACTAGGAAACAGACTGTTTAACAAAGCTGCAATGGTTTCTAAGATAAATTTGTTGACTTGTTTTGTTGGCCCACAGTGTGCTTTGAGTTTTTAAACTAATTACAACTGTAGAAACTTGGAGGAGACCACATACAGATCAGAAATGGATCAGCAATTAAAAACACTAGCTGCTTTTCCAGAGGATCCAAACTCAGTCCCCAGCACTCACACAATGTCTAATAATTGTTTGTAACTCTGGTTTTAGGGAATGCATCTCCCTCTTCAGACCTCCACAAGTACCAGGCATGGACATGTTGTATTTACTGTACAGGCAAAACACCCACAGACATAAAGTAAAAATTAAAAAAAAAAAACCCTCCCTTATTGTCAATTCTTTCATAATATTCTTCAGGTCTTACCTGGCAACACTGATTCAGACAACTCCAAAAACTACACTGTGCTGACACTAAGAGACTACTGTTCTTTCCCCTGACTTTCTGTGCCCCCCCCCCGGACCCCAGGGGCCTGATTGCCACTACACGACTTCATAACCTGACCAAGCCTACACATATTTCTAATTATTTCTAATTATCAGGCCTAAAGTAAAGTGCAAAATGCTAGCATAACAAAATTGAAGGAATATCATCTAATTTCTTTACTCACTAATGCAAGATGCCACATGAAGATAATAAGTAGAAAAATATTCACACCACTGGCAGCTACAGCATAACAAAGAGGTTGATTAAATACATACAATAATTTTTGAAATTTTCTGTAACAGTCATTCTCAGTTTAAAATCCAATTGCAGTTAGTAGTTCACATTACTAGTATTGGTTTTTTGCCAGACTATGAATTATTTGTAGTTTTTTATTAAAATATTACTTTCCTACTATATATTTTGATCATATTTTTCTCCTACCCCAATTCTTCTCAAAGCCCCACCACCTCTATAACTACATAACTTCCTTCTTTCTCCTTCTTAAAAATAAACAGGAAAACAAATAATATGAGAAACACATACACATAAATACACGAAACAAAACAAGAAATCAAAATAAACAAGCAAAAATACTCATACAAAGCAAATATGGGTCATTTGAAGTTGACCAAAGTTGACTTCAGAAGACGATTGTGAAGTCCAATAAGGCTAACCTCAGATTTAAGTGCAGGAGACAGGCATGCTTTTCCCTGTATCTTTTGTGAAGCTATGATGGATTGGTGAGTGTTGACCTAGTAAGATTTCCAGGAAAGGATGCCACAAAATGCTCTCCTCAGCAGCTTACTAACTAATAAATAGATGTCAAGTCTTAAAACCAGCCACCGCTAGTAGACGTAATGAGTCAGGTTCTGTTACAGCACTGAACACATTTCATTGTATAGCTCCTTCTGAACAGCTGCAGGATTTAGTGTCCATATGGTCAGGAGCAGAAGTAAAGCATAAAAGCCCTCTCTGGGGAACAGGTACAAGTGCAAGAAGTAGTAAGAGAAAGATACAGTGGAGGAGAAAACCAGAGAATGTCCTAACCCACCAGGTCCTGATATTATATGTTCCACCAGTTCCAGTATTAAAACACATTGTATAAAAATGTATCTAGGCTTGTAAATTTCCACACTCATCTTGTCAATTGTCAGGTTTCGCCTTTTTGGTCATGTTCTGTTTTCTCCTCTACCATGGACTCATCTCTTCAACAGTTTGCTCTTCATTCCTACACTATACCCAGTGCCTACTAGACTATAGCATCATTTGTAAAGAAGTTCTATCCTTTCCTTATCACATCATATATTCCTCATGCCAAAAGCATGAAGTCATCCTGTAACGTGGGCTATAGTTCCCACCTGTTTTTTTCCTTTTTCTGTATCCAGAGCAATTCATTTCAAGCATTTCTAAACATCTACTGCTCATAACATATAATATAGTATAATATAGTATAATACAGTATAATATAGTATAATATAATATAATAAATATAATATAATATAATATAATATAATATAATATAATATAAATGTCTATGTGCATGTGATATGTACATTCATTATACATATAATATATAATTTTACTACATTCAATAAATTTTTATATGATTATATATAATAAATTCTATATAATACACAAAATTATATGTAATAAATTTTAAAAAGACAAAATAATATACCAATTTCTACCTAATTAAGCATGTATATTTTGTTTCATATACTTGTGATGTGTGATATGAAGTCAGTGGTTACAATCAGGATTAGATAAAAATGCTTATAGAATATATTTATTAAAATTTATAGGTTGGGCATAGTGGCACACATATTTAATCTCTGCACTTGGGAGGCAGAGGCAAACAAAGTTCTGTAAGATCAGAACCAGTAAAGTCTATATAGAATGTTCCAGAAAGATTCCTGAAGAGCCGCTTGTAGTCCACACTGGCAGGCTAAAAAAGAGTCATAGTTTGCTATCAGCAGCAACAGCAGTGATAGAACCACAGGCTGTGGAAGAAGTGAAGACATCAGGAAGCACTACTTTGCTTTACATCTCTTTGCAGTTGGGCCACTGTCTGGAGTCCCCACCTATTCTGAGGCTGGTAAGAATACTAGACCCACACAGCAACAAAATTGCATCCTCATCTCATATCATATTATATAAAAATCAGTCCATAATAGATTAAAGACCCTGAATTAAAAACAATACTGAAAGAAATTATGGAAAAACTATCTCTCAGTTAATGATGTCTAGAAACCTACTCAAAGATATGGTGAAACTGTGTGTCTCCTAGGTGATTCTGGACCTTGTCACAAAACTAATCATCACAACAGACATAGCGTGGATTTAGCTGGCCTGTCTATTAATGTATACATGTATAGTAGAAAATACATGTGTACTATTGCATACTATGAAATATTAGTCTACTTTAAAGTAAATAAAAACGTGTTATTTTAAACAACATGAGAGAACCCAGCGGGCATTCAGCCATGGGAACTATTTGCTTTGCACAGTATATAAACCAATGTACAATCTCAGTTATATCTAAAATCTAAGCAATCAGGTTCAGGAAAGGGCAAAGTAAAATGGTTTCCAGGGACTTAGGCAAGAGGATCAAGCAAGGAGATAGTGGTCATGCAGAGCAGAGTTTAACTTTCAAAGGGAAGATGAATTTTGTTGAGTAATTGCATTATAGAATGATTATACTCAATACTGAACAATACATGTGAAACTTTCTGAGAGAGAAAATAAATACTGTTTGACGAGAAAGAAACAATGATTTAGCTGAGATGCATCATTGTACAATGCATGTGCACGTCAGAACATCAAATCATGTGTATATGGTTGTACATCCCATCAATTGAAAAGCCAAGGAATTTTCTTGTTTGACCTGAACTGAACAGGTGTGCATCAGACTCTCATAATTTCCTGCCATGTATACATCTGCCTATGATTGTAAAATGCTGTAAGTACTAATTTGAGAATTACAGATAAATTTCAACAGAAGGTGAATTTTTGGGTCTATCTTCAGGGAATAGGAAGTTTTGACCTTTTACTAAACTATTTTCTGATTTATATTAGCAATAAATGAGAGCTATATCTGAAAAAATGCCCTCATCCCAACTTGCCATGGGCCTTGGGTCCCAAACTGTGACCTAAAGACTGTGTGAGTATTAATTTACTGTAGAGAAGACAAAATTCAACCCGGCCTTGACTACCCAAATTTTTATGTCCCTTGTCATCCAGTAGTGTCCTCGTTCTGATGACTACATGGCAACATTGGGCAAAGGACTAAAATCTAAGCTTTAGAACAAATTTCAAAAACACATAATTCAACTAGTAGTCATATTCATCACCTTCTAGTGATATCAGCTGTAGAACCTGTAGAATTCTAAGACTGAATTCTGTCCCAGGCTTTAGAAGATGAGAACAAAATGACTGAAGCGAGTTCTTTGCTTTGATTCTTTCATACAATAGACAGTGGTATTGTGTATCTAGATACATTGAATCTAGTAGAAGAGAAAGCGGGGAAAGCCTAGAACACATGGGCATAGGGAAAAATTTCCTGAACAGAACACCAATGGCTTATGCTCTAAGAATTGACAAATGGGACTTCATAAAATTGCTAAGCTTCTATAAGGCAAAGGACACTATCAATTGGGCAAAACAAAAATTGACAGATTGAAAAAAGATCTTTACCAGTCCTACAACCTGAGTTGTACTAATATCCAGTAGTATACAAAGAACTCAAAAAGTTAGACTCCAGCGAACCAAACAACCCTATTAAAAACTGAAGAACAGAGCTAAACAGAGAAACATTAGAGTTTTTCAACTGAGGTAACTCTAATGGCTGAGAAGCACCTAAAGAAATGTTTAACATCCTTACTCATCAGGGAAATGCAAATCAAAGTGACCCTCAGATTTCACCTCACACCAGTCAGAATGGCTAAGATCAAAAACTCAGGTGACAGTAGATGCTAGTGAGGATGTGGAGAAAGAAGAACACTTCTCCATTGTTGGTGAGATTGCAAGCTGGTGCAACCACTCTGGAAATCAGTCTGGTGGTTACTCAGAAAATTGGATACAGTACTACCTGAGAACCCAACTATACCACTCCTGGACATATACTCAGAAGATGCTTCAACATGTAATAAGGACACATACTCCACTATGTTCATAGCAGCCTTATTTATAATTGCCAGAAGCTGGAAATAACCTAGATATCCTTCAATAGAGGAATGGATCCAAAAATGTGATACATTTACACAATAGAATACTACTCAGCTATTAAAAACAATGGCTTCATGAAATTCTTAGGCAACTGGATGGATCTAGAAAGTATCATCCTGAGTGAGGTAACTCAATCACAAAAGAACACATATGGTATGTACTCACTGATAAGTGGATATTAGGCAAAGAGCATGGAGTACCCACAATACAACTCACAGACCACATGAAGCTCAAAAGAAAGGAAAACCAAAGTGTAGATGCTTCACTTCTACTTATAAGGGGGAACAAAATAATCAAGGTAAATAGAGGGTGGATGGGATTGGGAGGAAGAAAAGGGGGTAGGGGAAATGGAGGGGAGAAACCAGGTATGAGAGGAGATGGAGGAGATGTACAGAGGGTCAGGAACTTGAACAGAGGTAAGTAGCAAGGGAGGATGGGTATACTGGGTTAGCAACCAGAAAGTCCCAGATGCCAGGAAAGCAAGAGCCTCCCAGGACCCCATGGTGATGGCATTAGCTGAAATACCCTACAAATTGGGGAGAGAACCTGTAGAGATCATATTGAGAGGTTAGGCATGGCCCCCTGGTTGAGGAATGTTGTCACACACCTATCTCCAAAATTTTACCCAGAATTGCTCCTGTCTAAAGAAAATACAGGGACAAAGAGTGGAGCACAGACTGAAGGAAAGGTCATTCAGAGACTGTGCCACCTGGGTATCCATCTCACATGCAGACACCAAATCCAGGCACTATTTCGGATGCCAAGAAGTGCTACCTAACAGAAGCCTAATACAGCTGTCTTCTGAGAGGCTTTGCCAAATCCTAACCAATACAGGTACAGATGCTTGCAGCTAACTATCCGACTGAGCACAGGGACCCCAATGGAGGTGTTAGGGGAAGAACTGAAGGAGCTGAAAAGGCCTTATCTGGCATCAATGGGAGGGGAGGCCCTTGGTCCTCTGAAGGCTTGATGCCCCAGTGTAGAGGAATGCTAGGGTAGTGAGGTGGGAGTGGGTGGGTGGGTGGGTGGGTGGAGGAGGACTCTCATTGAATCAGGGTAAGGGGGGATGTTTTAGGAGGGTTGCAGCATGGGAACAACTTTTGAAATGTAAATAAATAAAATACCCAATTAAAAATATTGACACTGTTCTATGTATTCCAATGTAAAGTATAAGCCGTCTGCATTTTTTTGTGTGACTAATGGTGTGCATCCTTAAAATAGGGTAATGTGGTGATAGAATATTTCTTGTGTTTGTCTTTTGTTTTGGTTATTTTTGTGTTATTGTGGACATAACATAACAGGACATAAGGGATTTTACAGTGTGAATAAAATATTTGTTGTCAAACTGTGAGAACCTTAGTTCAGATCCACAGTTTAGACTTGACAGAATACATGTGATTTTTATTCTGAGATTAGCCTAGTCTTGACACCAAAACAGATTAAAGATCATGGGAATTAAATTGAACACCCAGACATAAGTCCACATACCTATGGATACATGATATTTTTATTGAGAAGCCAGAAATACACAATAAATGGCATTGATCAAAATGGATGGCTACATGTAGAACAATGAAAAAAAATTCATGCTTATTATTCTGCATAAAATTCAGTTCTAAATGGGCCCAAAACTTCAACATAAAGCAGGATACAATGGATCTGATAGAAAAGAATGTGGGGAATTGTCTTGAACTCATTAGGACAGGGAAATATTTTGTGAACAGAATGTTGATAGCATGGAAATTAGTAAGTAGAACCTCATAAATCTAAAAGGCTTCTCTAAAGTAAAAGAAATGTTACTCAAAACTAATTTAGAATTCACCATCATTTTGACAAAGAGGCAAGCTACAGAATGGTAAAATTTAATCATCTATGCAACCAATGAAAAGCTAATATTTAAAATATATACTATATTGTTGCACATCAAACAAACAACCCAATTTAAAAATTCAACTATGTCTAAACAGAAATTTCTAAATAGAGGAAACAAAAAATGATTGAGTTGTACCTAAGGGGATATTCAACATTCTTAGTCAAGGAAATCCAACTTAAACCTACTTTAGAATTCATCTTCCAACAGGCAACATGTCTAAGATCAATAAAACAAACATGAGCTTATGCCTATGAGGATGTGGAGAAAGGGGGACACTCATCAGTTTCTGGGAAGACTACAAACTGGTACAGATACCACAGAAATCAATGTGGTGGTTCCCCAGGAAGCTGAGAATAGATCGACCTCAAGATAAAACTGCACCACTCTTGGGAATATATCCAAAGGATGCTTCTACTATTACAGGAACATTTGCTTAACCATGTTCACTGCTGCCTTATTCATTATAGCCAGAAATTGGAAAAGGCCTAACTATCTGCCAATGGATAAATGGATAAAGAAAATGTGACTGGGCAGTGGTGGTGGCACATGCCTTTCATTCCAGAACTTTGGAGGCAGAGGCAGGTGAATTTCTGAGTTCAAGTCCATCCTTGTCTATAGAACAAGTTCTATAAAGTCAAAGATACATGGAACATCCTTGAAAAACAAAAGCAAACATACAAACAAAACAAAAATAATAAAATTACAAAAAGAAAATGTACATTTATACAATGAAATATTACTCACTTGTAATACTAAAAATCATGTAATTCACAGGTAAATGTATAGAGCTAAAAAAAATCTCATTTTGGAGAAAGACAATTTGGAAGAAAGAGGAAAGTAATCTATAAAATATGGGAAGGAACAGATAAAAATGAAGGGCTATTTGAGGGGCTGTATGGAAACATAATAAAGCTTGTGTGTGTGTGTGTGTGTGTGTGTGTGTGTGTATGTGTGTGTGTGTTTGTGTGTGTGTGTGAAGATACAGTAAGTGAAATTGCCAAATGACAGAGAATGAGTCCTAACTGGACATATTATCACCAAATAAATCTTGAGTTATATCTAATCAAGTTGTTGGCCATAAGTGTCCCGTGAGAATCCTTAACAGGCCAGGCTATGGCCAAGGCATTTGGCTGCTCTCTACAAACTGACAATAAGGCCTTACATCTTGAATGTGGAGAAGTTGCTCTGGGGCTTACCTAGAGCTTTCATTACTATGGAGTAGTATTTATGTCACAGAGAAATTTTCTGCACACCACCAAAAGAAAAAATGTAAACACCAACCCAGCTGCAAACCCCTTAATCTATAATGATGCCTGCAAGATGCTCTCTAGTGCATTGGTTCTCAATCTGTGGGTTGAGTGTTAGAGTAAAGTGGCAGATAGTACCTTAGGAAGGTTGGGGCCCAAGACATGCCTCTAAAGATCGTGCCATGAAACACATCTAACACAAGAGTTTTGCTGGAGGAGAAAGAAAGTGAAAGGCTATTTCAGAGTTGGGTCATGAGAGAGAGGTAGAAACATCCAGACAGAGACTGGGAGAATGAACAAGACAAGGAGAGACCTTTTAAATTTGACATATGTTCACATAGGAAAAAAAAAAACACAACTTGCAACTTGGAGCGATAGTAGAAATACACAGTATGGGGTGGAAGTGGGTAATGATGTAAGCTACTGCACTGAGTCATTGAAAGCAGAGTTGTGGGACACCAAATTTTCAACCTTCTTCCCTTTTGTTTACTATAAAAAGTTAAGAAATAGGAAGAGGTGATGGTGAAACAGGATTGAAGACACCATGTTCTTTAGACTACTTCTCGCTGTCTGGTGGCAATGCCATCTTAGGGGACCAAAGAATGGTGGGATGCTGACAAAGCCCTGAAAGAGCTGGCTGTTTCATTCACTGTCCAATCTTTGTGGAACAATCTGAGCCTAAGTACAGACCTAGTGGAAGCAGTCTATAAGGTTGGACCATCTGGGGCTGGCCAATTTGAAGCTGTTCAGTATGCAGATTTTGGTGAAACACCTGGATCTGGTACTATGCTGGAACATATTTTATATAGGAAGGGCAGAAAACAAAGTTAAGGAGTTTAGGGAGAAAATTTCTTAGGTATACATTTGACATTTTTAGGCCCATGGTCCTGGTAGTTGAGGGAGTGGAGTCCCAAGACCAGAAAGAGGAAGAAAGATACCACCTTTGGGAATAATCATAATAAACAGGTGGGGAAACAGGTTGCTGATTGACAGGAATACTTATCCAGAATCCATGCGATCTACGAGAAGTGGATTCAAGTCAATTCCCAGATGTTTATAAGAGTTTTTTAAGTTTACAAAAAGAGGTAAGTTTTAGTCTGTAAAACATTTTCTTAGATCCCCACAACTTAAGCTTTCTTATCCTAAGACCTTACATAAACTTTCACTTTTTTGTATCCAGTCTTCCACCATGAGACACAGATTGATCACTGTGATCATTCACTGTAAAGCAAGTTCCTTTAAATGAAAGGATAATCAAAAGTTACACTGAACTCTATTTTGTGAGGCACAGGCTCTCCCTGTCTATATAATTAATCAACAGACTAAACTAATAGCTCACCTCTAACTGCCAATTGGCACAAGAACAATTCTTGACCATCTACACAAACTCCAAATATGTCTTTCACATCTCCCTGTCCCACACTGCCATCTGAAAAAAACTGACTACTTACTTACAATAACAACAAAAAAATCAATGGCCAATTCAAACCAAATCATGGCCATACTAAAAGCCCCCATCTTCCCACAGCTATAGGAATTGTCAACTTCTAGTCCCACTAGACCAACATTCCATCATCATCACTAATAGAACTAACCAAGCCAATAAGGAAGCTAGAGCTGTGGCCCTTGGAGTCCCAGACCCATCTAACCTACTACAGGACATCTTTGCCTTACAACTCACGTCTCCACTAATACCCCAGGGCCTCCTTACACACAGGCAGTAGCCCTGAATGCACCACATACTTCCCAAATCCTATCCAAAGCACTCAATAACCCTTGGCTTTTCCATATACCATAGCATTAGTCCACCGAAAAGACAGAAAAATAACCTAACTGTTCCTTAAAATATACCCTTGTCAAACTGTTATAAGAACTTCATCTCAATTGGGTAAAGCTCCTGTCCTGGACCCTTCTCAGGCTACAGGCTATCCTGAAGCAACCTCTTTTCATCTCAGGTAAAGAACTCTTGTAAGGAAAACTAGTTCTGATTCCCAGTCTTTCACCCAAACCCTCACCTCCTTGATGACCTGTTACCTTTACTCTGTCATCTCTGCTCCCTCCAGTGGAACTTTACTGACTCTTGCTTACTTTAGCCATTTTCTGAATCCTGTACATTTCAGTCAACACTGGGGATCAGTTTCTTCACTTCTCTGCAAATCAGTGCCCCTTATCCCTTTCCTCAAAGGGTAGAGTCCTTCAAGGTGTTTCTCCTAATCTCTACAGCCACTAATTTTGAGGGTCTCCCTCCTTGGATTCAGCTATTACACCTCAAGCCCTTACTCCCCTATTTCACGATAACTTTTCTTCCTACATATCAACTCCAATAGAACTCTACTTCCTTAAATTTCAGAGGGTACATAGATCAACCACCTTGTCTCTGGTTCCAGAAGAAAGAGGGTTTACCACAGCAGTCATGCTCAACTCTACTAGATTGGACATAGTTTCCTCGTTTTCCTACTGTCTGTTTCTATATGGGGTAACTCTTACATATGGAGGTAGGAGGTCCAAGAAACTCTCAATTATAGCAAATAGTCCCTCAAAATAATGTTGAGAAATTGCTCCAAAGCATGCTGACAGCAGCTAGTTGAAATTTACATCACTCCTATATACAACCCTCCTCTGTTTATTGACCTTTTTTTCCTCATTCCTCTATGACCAGATAGATCACTATTGCAAAGGGGCCATACAGATATGGAGGCTGCCCATACTAGCCTTCCCAATATCATTTGGTACATAATGCATACAATTCTCCCTTCTCTATCAACAAAATGGAGTCCCTTTACCTTTATATCCTAGACCTATAGGACCTGGGGTTGGAAATGGGCATTATCAGTAAAGTCTGTCAATTCTTCTACTTTTGACAGCTAGTGAGCAGAATTAGTATAGTCAGAAAAAAATATATCCCAATTCAACTCTCCTGGAGATAGGTAGGGAGGGTAGGGGAGATAGTACAACATTCCTTAAAGATCATTGTCTCTTTAACATGCCCTCTCCTAAATAGTACAAACTTCTCATTTCATCTTCTACTTCAGACTAGGACCTCTGCCCACTGGCTCCTTAGTGTCACTCAACCTGGCCACTTTGGAGATTGCTCACTATGTGTTCCTCCTGGGACTAGCTCACAACGTTCCCCATAACCTAGTCAAATAGCCTCACCTTGCCATTCATAAACTTCCCAGAGCCCAGTTTGCCATTTCTTCCTACCTTTTTCACATTAACCTTTTTGTCATGATAAACTGCTTTCAAGTATCTGGAACACATTTTGTAGGAACATTAGCTCTCCAAGACTACAACAAAATCATAATTTTTGACACCCCCTCCTCAGCTTCAGTGCTACCATCCACAACACCTCTATTTTTTATAGTACCCAAGTCTACTGTCACCTACCTGCTAGTTGGTCAGGAGTTAATGTGCTAATATGTCTTTTTCTCAAGTTGGGGTGATATATGAAAAAAATCTCCTACCAATTCCAGTCAAAGACTCAGTAGCTGTACAACATAATGAAAAAAACAGTTCAAATTCTGCCTTTTCTGACTGTCAATGGAAGAAGTGCAGGTGTCTCCAACAGGTCAGTAGGACTAATCACCTCCCTAACTTTCTACCTTCAAAGACAAGTTGATTTCTTGAAAGCAATGGTACTCCAAGACTGATAGGGACTAGATGTTCGTACAGCTGAAAAAGATGGCTTTTGCCTCTACCTCCAAGAGGAATGCTGTTTCTATGTCAAACAACTGGGTATAGTTAAAAAAAAAAACCAACAACTTCAAACAGACACGTGGGTCTGCATTATGCCCTGCTGCTGGGCACAGACACTGGGGAGGTGAAACTCAGGGAGCTTGTCTGCGTTGATAGTATGCTGCCATCGTCTGATGCTGGGCTTCAGGGAAGTACAGAGCAGTGCTCCAGGGGTGGGAAAACACAGTCTAAGACATGGAAAGCTAAAATTGGGGTTCCCTGACTTCCAGACCTACTGTCACCACTGGAGAACTGCACAGGTTAAGTGTTGGAGGTCCGTGGACCTGCAATGAGGCCTGAAATTGGTGCTCCCAAACTCCAGATTGGCTTTCCATAAGGAGATTTAAGCTGTGGCCCTGTAGGTGAAGGACTTCTCCATGCTTCCTATGCCATTTCTCTATGAAAGAGACAATCCTTGGTTCCAAACTGTTTATTGGTTGTTCATTATTGAAAATGGATGTATGCCGACTTCTCAGGGTGGACCAGAGATTACATACCTATTTCAGGGAGTGTGACGCGTGCCCACCTCGCCAGCAAGGAAGACACAGCAACACACCAGGATCCTTCCTCAGCAAACGTTTATTCCAATGTAAAGAGGAAGACCCCGGGCCCGGAAGAGGCACTGTTTATATACCCTTGGAGCGGTGTGTTCACTTCTGATTGGCTGCTTACTCGTTACCCACCAAAACGCCCCAGATGGGCTGTGACTTTGGCGTGCTTTTACCATAGCACATGCGCGGTTTACTTGTTTACTTGGAGGAGCACCGGATGCCCGCGCCATCTTGTAATGGCGAATGCTGTCAGCACAACCCGAGGCTTTCCACAAGGGAGGAATGTCCTGAAAAGGAAACTTATTGGCTGAACCCTCGGGGCCTTTAGATACCTAATTAACATAGAACTCTGTTTTAGCTATGTGACCAAAAACATATGTGGCTATTTGAGGAGTATGACATGTGTTCCCTGCCAGAAATCTAGTAGGGAACAGGGAGGTGCCTACAGTTAGCATTTTGTCTAGATGTCCCATAGTTACCTGGCAACAGCCAGGTGTGCCTGATTCATTTCTTGTCCCCTTCTCTCTCTCTTGCTCTTGCTCCTGCTCTCTCCTCATTCCCTTCCCTCCTCTCTCTCCACGTGCTCATAGCTGGCCTCTACTTCTCTACTCCTCTAATTCTCTTCTCTGTGTCTGTGTCTCTGTGTCTGTGTCTCTGTCTCTCTCTGTCTCTCTCTGTCTCTCTGTCTCTCTCTCTCTCTCTTTCTCCACCTTTACTACCCTCTTAACTCCCCTCCCCATACCCTGAATAAACTCTATTTTATATACCGTGATGTGACTGGTCCCTCAAGGGGAAAGGATGCCTCAACATGGACTGGTGGAGGCATCCCTTCCCCATACTTCACCACCCATTCACCGAAATATATTCCTCTCTCTCTTTATCTTTTTATAAATACATCATCTACTGTCTTAAGTGTGTACCCTGAGTTTCTGGGGTTTCAGACCAGCTCTACCTTACCAAGTTTCCTAGCACAGTCCATTGTCTCACATAGTCCTCCAAAAGTATAAGGAACAGCTTGATGCATCCAGCACCTGAGCCTTTGAGAACCTCATATGGAAGTGGATACTTCACTTCCTGACCTCTCTTCTTCATTTTCCTGGTTTTACTAAATGCACACCATTTCATCAATTTCTTTTCTATGTTTCTCCTTCTATCCTCACTCAGAGGCAGGCTCTGCATACCCACATTCTCCAATAAATCTTTTCCATGAGATCGGTTACATGAAGTGACTTTGTGGCATCTGCTGCTTAAATAATTACAGTGAACACTTTGAAGGTTATGTATTAAATCTCAAGCATATTACATATTTACATTATGACTCATATCTAGCAAAACTGCAGTAATGAATTAGCAGTGAAGCAGTTTCTTAATTGTGGTGAGTCACCACAACATGAACTGTATTAAAGGGTTGCAGGATTGGGAAGGTTGAGAACCATTGCCCTAGTGAACTAGTGGCACAAAGCTTGTCAAGTAACCAACCATTATCTGATTTGATAAAGGTGCACTCCATGAGATGGGACACATACCTGAGGCTGCCTAGGTGGCCAAGAACTCGAGACCTAGGGTAAAAGCAAATATTAGTATTCTAAAAAAATTAAAACGAAAAGAAAAGATCAGAAGATTCACTCACATTTTATGTAGAACAGGTTAAATTGACCCAGATAAGTATAGGTTTCCATGTTGGTTGTGAGAAAAGGCCTCTTCTCTTTTCTGTACTGTCCTTTCTAAGCGTTATATAAGGCTATACTTGCTTTCTCTTTTCTCACAAATACTTAGGATGATAGGCATTTCACCCAAAGTAGTTCAATTTAAATGAAGAATGCTTTTCCTTGAACCAGATATAAACAGATAAATTTAAAATTAGAGCATGTTCATGTTGTCTTTTCTTCTTCTTCTTTATTGGATATTTTATTTACATTTCAGATGTTATCCCCTTTCCTCATTCACCTACCCACCCAGAAACCCCTTATCCCATTGCCCCTCTTCCTGCTTCTATGAAGCTGTGCCCCCACCCATCCACCTACCTTTACCTCCCAACTATTGAATTCCCCCACACTCGGCATCCAGCCTTCATGAGACTAAGGACTTTCTCTCCTACCTATGCCCAACAAGGCCATCCTCCCCTACATATATAGCTGGAGGCATGAGTCTCTCCCTGTGTGATCCCAGGCTGGTGGTTTAGAACCTGGGAGCTCTGGTTGGTTGATATTTTGCTCTCCCCATGGGGCCACAAAGCCTGACATATACAGAAATGGATGCTCACAGCTAACCATTGAACTGATCATGGGGTTCCCAAAGGAGGAGTTAGAGAGAAGACTGAAGGAGTTGAAAGGGTTTGTGGCCTCATGTTGTCTTTTAAAGAATGTCTTTTAACTGGCCCTCTGTGTGGTCCATAACCACAGAGTCACTTAGTCTTGAACAAAAGTTACTAGAGAAAAAAGTGCTGGTACTGAACATGTACTGAAATGTTTTGCTTTGTATCTTTAAATAATATAGCCTAACATCTGTTTATGTAGCATTTACTTTGTATTATAACCTAGAGATGAGCTCAAATATATAGGATGTTGTGTGTAGGTTTGGAGTAGTAGTTGCTTACCTACTCTGGCCCCCAGCAGGTCACACATGCACCTGCCTAGAAGTTGTCTGGATTCTCGAATGAAAGACACACATGCCAGTTAATTTTAATATGCCTTGACTTGCTCAAAAGGTGGGGAGTTCTGATACTCCACCTGATTAGCATACATTTTCCTCCAGTACTCCTGGTTCAGCACTTTCTAAATTTATGTTTTATCTTTGTGGCCCTATTACCTTCTGGGCAGCTACTTAGTCTTTGCTGCCTAAAATGCTTTTGGGCAGCTCTTCTGGGGGCTGCATTCCCTCTCATCTACATTTTGGATGATTTCCCTTCTAAATATGATCCATCTCCCACAAAATCATGGTGATTCTCCTTTTTCCTTTCTCCTAGTTCCTAGCCTGCACAAATATAAAGGTCCAGCCTCAGTTTACCTGCTCCATCACTGACAGTTGACTCTTTATTGATTGATCAAAGACCAACTGGGGACAAGGACCTTCAGCATTTGGACATGCAGATTCCAGATATTGGGGGCCGGATTAATTCAGACCCTTAGAACCAATCCCCAACACAGGTTATTTGCAAATACTATACTTTAAGATCCATAGACTTTTACTATCTATAAGAAAATCCTGGAAGAAATGCCTGATGGATACTATGATAAAACTGTGTTGAAATAAGGATATACTAAAAATTTTAATGATACTAAGAATTTTAATTATGTCCATGCAAATGATAATAGTGGTCAGAAATATTCTCAAACATTCCTATCAGGCATGAGGCTAGGTGATAGGCATTAATCTCCACAGTATTCCCATGTGGACATTCCAGAAAATCCTAGAATAAAATATTTTGGGGCATAGCAGAAGTGCCTGGTGGCTAAGGTTTGTGTAATCGTGTACATAGCTTTTAGCTAAAATTCATCAACAATTCTCACATATTTGTTCATTAGAATTTTCTCCTCACCACTGTCCATAAACATGAACATTGATTCAAGATACATTTATTGAGCCCATATATATACTACAAACTGTTCTCAGAGTAGGACAGATGCATAATATGAGTCAATACTGTCTAGGAGGAATTCTCAAGAAATTCTGGTATCTTCTGACATAGTATGGCTATCCTTTTGATTATAGTTCCATGTTTGAAATGAAGATTATTGCCAATCATTTACAAGTAAAAGAATTTTAGTCTTCCAACCTAGTTAAGTTTTCGATATAAGTTTTCGGTGTTCTTCCAATTAACTCCCCCACCACCTCCTTTTCTCTCAGAAACAAAGTTAACCAAATTTCTCCCCAATATAGCTTCCGTAATCCAACAAGGAAGTAGCACAATTCTTTTTCCTTTTTGGTCACTCATCTAGCATGAGTCAGGTCCTTTATTACCCACACAAGCCTTCAATTATTATACAGACACAGAGAGCAGATGTCACTGGAGAATTTGTTTGTAATCATATTAGCAGAGTAAAACAGAGGGATGAGAAAAATCACTTGAGATGTCTAATACAAATTTCTATCTCATAATAAATTTTGTGTCTTGTCTTCTACAAACAAATATTGCTTTAGCATTTTGGGACAAGAAATGGACAATGATTAAAATTATACACATATAATATAGGTGGGAAATCAACAATTTAGATACATGGAATAATAATTGTGCTTCTATACTGAGCTACGACACTCATTTCCATGGACTAAATAGTTACATAACTATCTTATTTACATACATTATCTCATTAGTAGAGAGATTTTACTCTTATATAAGACCCATTTTAATTCTCTAATAAAATAATGAATTTGGGGTTAGAGCGATATTTCAGGGGTATGACCACTGGTTGTTCTTCTAGAGGAACTGGGTTCAGTTCACAGGGCTCATAGTAGGTGGCTCGCAATGGTTTATAACTTCAATTCCAGGGGATCAAAGCTCTCTTCCAACCTTTGTTGCTACTGCACATACATGGTATATACACGTGCAGGCAAAACATTCATACACAAAGAAAATAAAAATGAAATAATGAATTCAAAATGAAAGGTAAAAACACCCTAACTTACATCTTACAAAGAGGAATACAGTGGTATCACCCAAATTGAGGTTAGATGGTTCCATAATTCTTTAAAGCCAGACTTCTTTTCCCTCCCAGTTCCCTGCTGTGACTGGGCTCATGTTTCTCTGCCACTTGACAAGCCCTGGGCTTCCACAATCTGCCCTATGGGTAGAGAAATGACTAATAGTAAAGTGTATATAAATGACTTATTCCATGGGTGTGACTATTTCCCTTTCTCTTGCCAAGAATTGGGCCAGTGTGGTGAGAAGTTCCCAAAATATGATGCTTGAAAATGTTTACTTTGGAGTCTTTTTTTAAATTCAAATTTTTGTGCTTAAATCTGTATTAGGGACAAGCACTCTGAAACAAACACTGATAAACAGCCCTTGCACAAATTTCTTTTACAGGGAACTGATTACACAGCTGGGTCCTGCTGTTGTATGGATGCGTCTTCTCCAAACTCATTCATTACATCTATATTACCATAGTGGTTGTGCTAGAGAATCATTTCTCAGGCAGTGGGTCACCATATTTTTTTTGGGGGGGGCAGGTCAAATGATCTTCTCACAGGGGTTACCTCAAAACATTGGGAATATCAGATATTTAATATTATGATTTGTAACAGTAGCACAATTACATTTATGAAGTAACACAAAAATAATTTTATGGTTGGAGGTCACTACAATGTGAGGAACTGTATTAAAGGGTTGTAACATGAGGAAGCTCGAGAACCATTATGCTAGTGAACCATTATGAGGGCTGTTTAAGAGTGAGAGCCATGGAGGTAGAGGCCTCATCACTGGGGTTGTTGCCTTACAAACAAAGCCCCAGAGTACTTGCCTGTCTCCTGCACTAGCTTGAACATTAGTGTGCTGGGACACAGTTGGAAGGTGCCAATAAGAAAGAAAGGGCATTTGGTAGGCTCTGAATCTTTTGGTGTTTTTATTTTTGCCTTTCCCACCTCCAGAACACCAAAAATTATTTTTTCTTTTATGTTTATTTATATGTCATTCACTGTATAATGTCAATGTTACAGCAGCCTGAGTAAATAAAAGAGCTGGGATAAGGTGGGTAGAGTCCCCTGAGAAAGAAGTCTCACTTAAAGGATTATGCAGACTAGATTGGCCTGTGGTCATGTCTTGATTATTAATTGATGATAGGAAGGCCCAGTGCACTGTAGGTAGTACTATTTTCTGGGCAGATGGCTCTGAACTATATAAGGAAACTAGCTGAACATTAGCCTGAGTGAGCCAGCAAGCTCACCATGGTTTCTGCTTCAAGTTCCTGTTTTAGTTCCTAAACTGTCTTTCTTCAATGATAGATTGTGAACCTGATGCATTAAATCAATCAATCATTTCCTTCATTAAGTTTCTTTTTCTTTTGGTCATAGTGTTTTGTAACAGGGAGAAAGATGAAACTATATCAGTGATCTTGGCTTCAGGTCTTCCCCCGTGACATTTTCTAGAACACAGAAAAAACAGCAACTAGTTTGGTTCTGTCCTCTTCATGGCAGATGGTAGGAACATTATCAAGGTGAATGAGAACCCTATATGCCTTGTTATGGACTGAATATGAAATACATCCCTGGTTCACCTGTTTCCATATGTTTGGACTGCACGGGAAGTTGTTGAATGCTTGGGCTAGAAGGTATGTCTGGTGGAGATGGGTCTTTGAGTATGGGCCTTTAAGGCATAGTCTAGCTGTACTTCTGTCCCACTTTTTCTGATTTCTACTACAGAAGCTCCACACCATGGACTATCCCTTTCCAGATACTGTGTCTTCTTTACCATCATGAACTTTAAGCTCTGTCTGGAAGCCCAAGCAAATCTATCCTCTCTACAGTGACTTCTGTCAGGTATTTGGTCACAGCAATGACGAGAAAAAAAGAAATAACACAACAAATACAGTCTCCTAGCATCTATCTGCCATCATTTCTATTGTCAAACTGAGTCACACAAACCAACCTGAGGTTAGTATGGAAGACCGGTATACTGTGTCAAGTGGATCAAGAGAGGAGACATGATCAACTGAGGACAGGTGCTACTTTAGTTTTCAAGACTGTTCTATTTGAAGGATGATAATCTTGATGCTACTAGAGAATTTGTCACAGCACGGGAATGATGATTTCTATTCTTTGAGGAGCTCAACAAATGTGTACTAATTCAGCAATGTGCATCACCTTAGTTATTTAGAAAAATTATCTTACAATTTGTTTATTCAATGTAATAAATACTGTTAAGGCAGAAATGGAAGAAGAAAAGCAGTACTTTGTACATAGAATCTTCACAGGGAAGACAGCCTCTGAACTTAGTGATCACGATTGAAAAATGCTCCTGGAGATGGCATGCATATAAAGAGGGGGGGGCAAGTTCAATAAGGAGACTACAGGAAAAATGAATTTAGAAGTTTTCTTAGATCCTATCTGTCCTTGAAATCCATCCTCTTTCCTCTTAGTCTTGGCTGAGTCAGATTTTTCAGTCTCTTTGTAGTTGCCTGTGGTCATGTAATGACATTAACTCTTAAATATGGCCAGAACTGATGTTTTCTTCCATACCTAGTCTTTAAAAAAATGCACACATCCAACATTATATTACTTTACTCCTGACATCTGCTAATCAGGAGAAGGATGGAGGTACAGCTCATACAGGTAACAGAAGGAAGATACCAAAAGTCCTTACCAACTAAGAATGTTTGTATATCTAAGATATAAATTATCATAATTTCAGCCACTAAAATTCAGGGTGTTTATTTTATCTACTTTCCTTTACATGTACTTGTTGATAGCTGACAGCTATGAGGTTGGAGATGGGTGAAAAGAAAAGAGGAAGAGAGAGAGAAAAAAAGTAATATTATATGAATTGATATTATATGGGTGCTATAATTGATCTTAACAAAACCTGAAAGTTGATTCTAGTTAGTTTTTGCTGAGTTAGTCTGACTCTCCAGGGAAAAGAAATTACAAACTGAGAAAATTCTTATCATGTAGTGTATTTGATGCTTTGGTTAGTGTTCATGACATTTACAGTTGTGAGTCTATTCACTGAGATCACTTATTATCTTCTGATATCTTTATTATATTTTAAAAATCTGGATTTATGAAAATTTATACTTAAGATACATACTATTTTTCTCATATTAAATTAGGACTGGTTCTAACTGGTTATTTATTCAAGTTCTAGGTACCATGAATGGGAAATCTAAGTAAATCTAACCAAAATGTTTATTTTGAGACTTTATGGAAAGTCTGAATCAAGAATTAAAACACAAGCAAATTATATGGGAAGATGATCCCTGGAAGTACATTAGAGAGAAGGATGAGAATGTAAGTTCACAGAAGGAGGGGCTCACAGAAGTTGGATTATACAACACATCACCACTGTTTGCACCAACCATGAGAAACTTCAGTAGTTGGATATTACTATGAATTGAATTTAGGCTTCACGCAAGCTAGGCATGTACCTTATATTTGCTAGGTAGCCCAGTCTCCTGGTTCAAGAGTAATATGAAAACTTCTATATATTTTACTGATCTTATGATAATATCTTACCACATCAGAAGTATTTTCTTGAGAGTCCATATAGCTAGGGTATTTATATGTCAGATGTTGTCAGATACCGATCAAGTTAATCTTAGGAACTGAAGTTTGACTTGCAAGTGAGATATTGGTGCTAGCAGGAGGAAGCTGAATATTTGTGTAATGAACTTGTAGGAGTAAAAGAATGAGAGCAAGGTGATGGAGCATCTACTACAGCCCCCACTGGATTGATCTACTAAGAGCTCTTTCTGGATGTACCCACTACCAGTCCTTATTGGATGCAGATACTGTGAACTCTCACTGGATGCTGTCTTAAAGCATTACCTTGACTCAATTTGTTACTTGGTCATATGATTTTCTTCTCATACATTTTCTTCTCCCTTATAGTACCAGAGGTTTAACCATACACTGATACCTATATGCAGATGTCTTGGTTGTTTTTAAACCGGGTTAGATTTGGGTTTAGTCTTCCTTTTTATCTTAAGAGATAAATCTTTATATTGAGCTACAACAAAAAATTGAGCTTTATTTCCATTATTTTTCTCTTCCTCTCAGAAATCCATCAGTTCTCCATTGCCTTTCAACATCGGCACATTACAAAAAAATACACTAGTTACAAGCATCATGCAGAAACATGCTCTGCTATGGTGAGTCAGACTTCTTTCTCATGAACCTGCAGCATTGCTGAAGGCACATTAGGGCTCTAAATGCAAAGGAAGCCCATCATAGAAACAGCTTTGCTTCAAATGCCACTTCTCTTTCCCAGATTATATTTTGAAATAAACAAAAGAGATTTACTTTTGCAAAATGCTTCATCGGATTAAACAAACAGTGATAAAGAGGTTTCCATTTTTCTGATCTGTGGGTTACCTTGGATTCAGTTTTTTATACACTTTAACATAAACCATAATCACTTCACGTTCTCCCCTGACTTTCTTCTCTTCAACCCCTTCCACATCTCTTCACTCCAACTTCCTCCACGCCATTTTATTTTCAAATTGATACCTCTTTTGATTATTGTTACATATGTATAACCCAGCCTGTGTATTTGCACATGTATATTTGTGTAAAATATACTCAACTATATAAAAACAACCTGCACAGCAATGCCCCGTTTGTGTGTGTCTGTGTGTATATATGGTTTCAGGACTGAGCATTTTATTTTAGACAACCAATTAGGGACTCATTCCTGAGAGAGGCTAATTCTTCCCTTGAGAGCCAGTAGTTGTTATATCAGAGTAAAATTTAAAAAAAAAGATTGCTCATTCTCTTGTTACTAACTTACTTACCTTGCACTCTCGTTTAAGAACATAGAAGGACACTATGCTTTTTTTTTTTTTTTTTTGCTAATTTTAATGGTTGTTTAAAACTTCTCAATTAACTGATAAAAGTGTGCAATGGCACAGTGAGTGAATTAGAGCAAACACAGAGCATGCACTATATTCTGAGCTTGAGCAAGACCCTGGGTTCTACATCTAATATCAAATAGAAAGACAAACATTTTAAAACATAGGAAAAAGTAGAATAGTATTCACTATGAATTGTAAGTTTATGTTAATGATTTTAAAAACAAGACAAATAGTATATTTTTGTTTACTAGTGCAATTATTTAGGATTTTATACACATATTAAATGACTAGGAAAGGAAAATGATAGCTATGATGCTGTGAATAAAAATGGTCCCCACTGACTTACATATTTGCACTCTTAGTTACTAACTGGTAAACTGTTAGGAAAAGATTAACAGGTGTGGCCTTGTTGGAGGTGAAGTGTCACTGGGACTAAGCTTAGAGGTTTCAAAAGCCTATGGCAAGCCCAGTGGTCCTCTTCACTCCCCAGTCCATGCCCACTGTCTGTGGATCAGGATGCAAAGCTCTCAGTTACTGCCTGCCTTTATGCAGCCATGCTCCCTGCCAGAATAATCAGGGACTAACCCTTTGAAACTTCAAGTATCTCCCGATTAAATGTTTTATTTTGTAAGAGTGGCCTTGGTCATGGTATCTTTTTACTGCAATAGAATAGTGGCCAAGACAATAACTAAAATGATTTTCATGTACGATTTATTTAGACTTGTAAGTTTCTATTATACACACATTTTACATTGCTATTTTGCATTTTAATTATGTATTTCAGACTCCCAGAAAAGTTACAAAACTATGAAGAGCATATAATAGTTAAAAGGAAACTTTAGAATTGTATCTCTATTTAAGGAGAAACAGGAAACCAGTATCTCACATTAAATACTCTAATTCTGAGAAATTTGAGAGTCAAAATGATATTTACAAGCATGACAACCTACACCTGATTTTCTTTTGTAGTCAAAACTTGAGCACATTTAAACGTTGCATGTAGACTATATGTCAAAGATGTATATAAAAGATAACAGAATCCCATATTTAGATTTGAGTCTAATCCCTTAAGTGTCTTTTATGCTAATGAAAATATTTCCAAATGCCTTGGGTCTCAAGATACTCAAATAACTGTAACTCAAGTAAATACAGAAATCTGCACTTTCAGATCTGGCTTTTTGTGTGCTGTCTGTCTCTCACATGCCTTTTTACTTGCAAAGCTCATAGTAGCAGGGGAGAAAGAGTTAGTTTCTTAAGGGAGTACTATCAAAACACAAATAAAATAGAAGAATAAAACCAAAGAAACAAATGAACAGCAGCAAACGTCTCAGTTATTACATACACATATACATTTGATACCTGCTATGTCCTCAGCTAGAAATTTCTAGTACCATTTAGGAGAAAAGAATAAAGGTTGCAAGGACTAAAGTTTCATATAAACTCCAGACTTGTTATTAAAGTTGTACTGCTTTAAAAAATACATTTAAAATCAATGCATTTTCAAATACTTGAATTATACAAAGAAAAATCTCCAATCTGAGTCTCTTAGGAGGTAAGTCAGAAGACCAAGGAGGCTTCAAGTTTTCTCAAACTATTCCGCCTGCTAACACTGTGTCTGGGGACTGAACCAGTGTAAATCACTACAGCTTCTTCTGAGAGAGGACTTTCCCCACATTGTATACAAGTGCTTTTGTGCCCTAAGTTTTAGTGACAGCCAGGTGGCTGAAGTCCAGAGGCTTTCAAGTCATTTTGACTGACTTTGCATTCCTGTGCCTCCCTGTGGTCATCAGAGCACTCTTTCTCTCTTTCTACTGGAATCCACAGTTGTCCATGAACTGTCTTCAGTAGGATTGTTGCGGGGGGGGGGGGCCAAGGTCAAAGGAATGAACTTGCAGAGAGGAGGCTGGTATCTGGGATTTTTCAAGCATTGGTGCGTGTTTAGTTGTTGAATAGTGCTTCCTAAATCAGTGAATTAAATCACAAATAAAATACATTTTGGTAAATCATAGGACCTCGACAGAAGGAACACTGATTTTATTGCCATGGTTCATCACAACCTCAGGACATAAAACAGCTGCTATCGTTTGTGGAAGACATAGACAGACTTTCCTGTGTCCACTTCTGCAACCATTTTCTTCAGTACTAGAAGGGTCAATGGCCTAAGACTACAGGGAAAGATCTGGGAAAAGAAAACTGTTTGTTAGGGTCTATCTTTTTATGGCTTTCATTCATCAGTGACGGCCATGAATGTATTTTATGTGTATAAAACTAGTACTTTCTCATAGTATTTCATCATGGATGTCTTAAAGTTAGGATACAAAAATAAAAATACTTCCAACTACACTTGCCCCTTCTCACATGAATGAACAGGATTTTCCAAGAACGAATGTTTTTTGACTTTTTCTTTTATAGTCATTTGAGTAACTCTTTTGTACTTACTAAAATTTCAGAGATTTCATGAGGAGACTTTTCTTTGGAACAATGTCCAAATTAAGAATAAAAGTGTATGCTGTTAAAATTTCACAGAGCAGGACACATAATTGCAAGACAAACGAAAACCAAATGCCTTTAATGTCTGAATGGATTGGTCACAGGTAATACAAAGCTCTCTCACCTTTTCTCTCTTTATAGACCAGGCTAGCCTTGAACTCAGAGACCTTAAGCTTCCAGAGTGCTAAAATAAAAGGCGGGAAACACCTGACCTAACCTTCACATTTTTTTCCTTTTTAACCTATAAATCAAGAATCTACCAAGAGAGCAGCAATAGGTTAAAAACAGTGTTTCCAGCCTTGTTCCTCTCTGGACACAATCGGTCAAGGATTTATTCCTGTTTCTTGAGTAGTGATTTAGCTACAGAACTCCTGGGCTCTGCTCTGTTCATGGCACGAGAGGCAGTTTCTGTAGAATTCGTGGAGAGTTTGTTTGGTATCTTTACTAACTAGAATTAGGTTTTACTCCTAGATGCCTCTCAATTTATTTTTCGCTGTCCATCTTATATTTTTGTTTATTCAAGAAATATCTCATTATTATTAAAAGGCCATTGTCTTTCCCTTGTCATTGTCTCTGTGAAGACACCCAGGGCACTCCAAATTAGAGCCTTAAGCCAGTTTGTGCAGTGTTTCTAGTCCTTGAGCTCTTGGGGGAACATTATGCTCTGCTGTGACCTTAGGCAACTTTTCCTAGAAGATCCCAGCAGAGGCGCCTGACTCGAAAAATGTGATCTTAACTGGGACCCAGAATCTCGTGTTGAGACCCTTACTGATTGAACCATCTCTTAGCACCATGCCAGTGGCTCTTTCCACTGCCCTCACCTTGGCCATTCACTATGTAGAGCGCTGGCTGTTTTCACTTTGAGCTTCAAGTCTCTGGGTCCATCCTCCCCGTACACCAAACAGAGCATGTACCTCCCCAGGGCAGCTTGGGTAAACCTAGCTCCAGGTTTTGCAGTCGCTTTCACCCACTCCTCACACCCAGAAAGAAAAGCTTCTGACTGACTCCACAATTGCTCCGTGAGCCTGGGATTCAAATCCCTAGGGGCCTCCCGGATTCAAGCTCATTCACATTCATTCTCATCCTCTCACAGTCTCTTTCTCTCTCCCCAGACTCCTAACAAGACAAGAAGATCCTCCCCAGAGGCGCTCTCTTTCATTCATCCCCTCCCAACACACACACACACACACACACACACACACACACACACACACACTCGCGTGAGCACACACGCTCACACACCGACCCAGACAGCCCACCGCACTTTCCAGACGCCCACCTCCTGCACACTCCCCTCCCCTAAAACACATTCACCCACTCACCAGCTGTAGCCTCTTCCATCCCCCCGCCCTCCGCCCGGCTCCCCCTCCTCAAGAAGCCGACCCTCGCGCTAGGAGGTAGGGACCCCCGGCAGACGCACTGCACGGGCGCGCCGCACTGACCTCCGCCCGCCCTGCACGCAGATTAACAAAGGCGGCGGCGAGCCCCAGTCCGAAAGCAGAAAGCCGGCAGCGGGGTCCCGAGCCTGCGCCCAGTGGGAGAGCGAGCCGCGCGAGCTGCTCTGAAGTCGCAGGACACATCCTGAGCTCCCAGATCGCTCTCCAGCGGCGCTACTGGGACGCTGGCCGCACCATGGGCTGCTGCACCGGGCGCTGCTCGCTGGTTTGTCTCTGCGCACTGCAGCTGGTAAGTGCCCAGTGCGTCCGGGACTGGAACCAGTCCGCTTTTAAGACTGGCTTGTAGGGCTCCGTCCCTGGATCCGAAGCTCCAGGCTAAGGACCTGTGAGCCGGTGGAGCGCATCAGAGGGATTCCCCCACCCTCTCTGTCCCTTCCAGGATGTCTGTGGCTCCCGCCTGGTAGCTCTTGCCCGCAGGAGGGCGCGGTCTCACTTCTGGTCCCACGCGCTGGGGTTCACTGCGCCCCCACCCGGCGTCGCCACGCGGTCGGGGGGCAGTTGGGGTGGCGCTCCAGGAGAGAGCGATTTCCCCGCCCCTCTGTTGGCCACCTGGCGTGTGCACCCTCTGCAATTCTGCTTAAGTGATGGCCAGGCTTGGAGCTTGCTCTTATCCGGACGGGTTTCTGGAGACAGGTTGTTGTTAGGTTAGAAGGTGCTTGGGGGCAGCCAGTTACTGTGAGAGCTGCAACCTCACCTCTCTGGTCGTTCTCACTTTCAGCATCTGGAATGGAGGAGTGGAGTACTCTAGGAACATGTGGGTGTACTTGGGAACCACAAGTTCAGCCTCTGCCTTTTCAGTTCTGCTTTTGATTTTCTTGAAATGTTGCATGCTCAGGATGCGACGGACTGACAGCTGTCTTTGGGGAGTGAACAGAGCAAAGGAGCGAACAGAGCTTCTGTGTGGCTTGGCCCCTTGCCCAGGGAGTGAGTGGAATTGGAAGTTGGAAACCAGAGTGGGAAGATAAAAGACCTTTCTGGTTCTATGTAAATACTCTGAGTCCTTTTGTTATCAGGATTGACTCTGTGGTCTGTTTCATGGTCACCAGAAGTCAAGGCTGCAATCTCCTGTGCCAGACTTTTGTGAGTGAGATTCATAGTCTTTTTTTGCTCTCCTAGTTCAGGGACCAGACCTTGTAGACGCCCCGCCGCACTTCCTTTCTTTGAAGCATTTCATTTGTTTTGTCACAAACCACAAAGGTGTAAGTGGTGTATTTTGACAAGGCTTTCAGCGAACTTTCCATAATGGTGATAGCTCTTGCTGGGCTCATTAACCAGGAGAAGTAATAGTGCCGCTTAGTACTTAGTCCGTGCTCACTGGAGGTTTTTAAACATTTTCACTTCCCAGTCCTCCCCTGCCCCCGCCAAGCTTTACTGTATATGCGCTCATTCTTCTGTAATCACCCACGCAGAACAGATAAATCCGGAAGGCTATTGGATAGCCTATTCCACACTGTGTTTTCTTGGCATACATAATTTAAAACTTTCACATGAGTATGACTTTTTTCTTTACCTGGGGGAAAACCCTCAAAAGATAACTTATACAGTGATTTTTCTTTTTAAAAAATGAACTTGGCTTTTAAATTAAAAATAAAACGCAATACATTCGGTCAACCTTTGTTTCCTAGGGCTGCTAGTAAGCACTGGATTGTGTGACCCTTAAAGGCATAATTTTAGTGTTACATTCACATAACATGTAAGTTGTAGTATGATAGAGGCAGAGATATGATCATATAAATTTCATAACTGAATCCTAAACAAAAGAAAGCATATGTGTTGTTTAGGTAAGAGTTTCTATCTCTATGATAAGACACTACGACATAAATTCTTAGCACAGTCCATCATCATCAATATCAGGGTGGGAAGTAAAGACAGGAACTTTGAAGCAGAGGATGAAACAGACACCTTGGGGAGTGACTCTGCTTACTGGGTTTCTCCCAGCTTTTCACAGCCTGCTTATACAAAACAGAGGTGTCACCTATCATGGTGAGCTGGTCCCTCCCACATCAATCAGTAATTAAGAGAATGGACTACAGGCTTGCCCACAGGCCAATCTGGTTGGAATGTTTACTCAACTGAGGTTTTCTCTTTTGAAATGACTCCAACTTGTGTTGACAAGAAAAACTAGCCAGCATATTTCTCTACTACATTATTACCTTAGCATATGATAACATAGTTTAGATAAAGAATCTTACTGCCTTGAAAAAGCACAATAATTCTTACTATAAATTACTTCTGGCATAATTCTTTTGTTGAATTTGACAAGCTCTTGTCTTTATAGTTTTGATGTGAATACTGTTAGATATTTTTATTTGATTTAAGGGGAAAGAAGACTCTGAAACAAGATTGGAATTTCATCATTGCTATGACCAGATTTCTTTTTCTGAACTGTGTAATGAGTTTCAGGCTGTAAAAGATTATTTATGTATTTCTTTTGACAAAGTAGAGGCTACATACACCACATACTTGTAGTTTTAGTATGAATCACTGAAATACGTTTGCTCAAATAAGAGGCTTAAACAACTTCAAAAGCACAGATAAAAAAGAATGCAGAAAAATAATTATGAAGGAGTGAACTTTAGATATTTTAGTATTTCTGTTTTGAATACGATTATTCAATTTTACGTAATTTAGTTTGCAATAATGGCTATGTTTGATAACTGGCTCACAGAAATCATGAATATATAGGAAATAAATTCTCTAAGCCTGTGTAAGCGTACTCTACGACGCTAACTGAAAGGACCTCAGCTTCTGAGAGACCTAGTGCATTTCCCACCGAAAACAGCTGCCCGTCTTCTGTTTTCCTGTTTTTGTCTACTCTGTGAACTCTTGGAAGATGAGGATGATGAAACTTTAACAAGTGCTGCTATGAAGACCGGATGCCATTTGCTACTCAGGTTTGGTGCTAGGAATTCATATAGTAGCAATAGAATCACCTGAAGACCACTACCTAGAGAGCCCAGGAGATCCTTCTATACCAAAGAGATAGAAGGGTTTTGGTGATCTAATTCCTTTGCACATAAACTTCATTCTCTCTAGAGTGAAAAAGCATGACCTTGCCATTTTTTAGGTGACTAATGTTGATGAACTCTGATTTGCAAAATCTGTCCTCCATCTTCTTTCTGCTAATGTGACTATTTTCCATTATTGCCTTTTCTCCTGCAAACTTATGTGCTTTCCCATAGTTTAAGTTTATGCTCTGACTCCCAGACCACATTAAAAAGAAAGTGTAAAGAATAAAGACAGGAGCACAGAAAACTTTGTGAAGTGATTCTTTCTAGGAAAGGTGATTGATCACCATCCCACTCACATCTCAAGTCAACAAAAACTTTTAAATACATCCTGTCTAAGGACACTTTTGGTGCTGCTGTGTGTCTGCATAATGGCAAGCATTCTATTATCATATATGTAGAGTCCAGAGCTAAAAAGCACACGCAAGCATATGTTTACTAAATCAGCTTTAGTCACTATATTTAAATAAACCTTAAATGTGTGTATGAAATTCTGGCATTACCTCCACCTGACATTACAGAAACTTTCTCTGAGCTGCCTCAGAAAAGTGTTGAACACACTATGGCAGATATGGTCCCTACAAAGTATTAGACATCGCCTTCCATCATAGTCTCTAAGGCATGTTCATTAAAATTGTCACGTTATTACTTGGAAAAGTTATTATATTTAATATTCTTTTATGGTGAGAGCTATATTTATTGCCAGAGCTGGTAATCAGCCCATTAAAAGTGAAAACTATGATGGCATGTTTCTAGTCACAGAAATCCCAAGAGATTTACTTAAATAAGCAGCTATTAACATACAGATGGGTTTGTATGTTTTATTTTGGAGAACATCCTCCCCAGTTAAAGGAAATTAGCATTTATTTGACAGACAGTAAAAGAAAAGCTTCAGGGCTTTCTATTCCACCTTCTAACCATCTTGTGAGCAGAGCACCTGTGTCATTCAAAAGCCCAAATAAAATGTGCATGATTGGTGGTGATGTATTTGTGTGAGTTTTGAATTAAGTCCTGTGAAGTATACTGCTTATCTCACAGAAATGTTGGGCAACCAGTATGGAAACACATTTGTCTTATAAAGTAGATATAATGATAGTTTTGCTTTTACATGGTTTTAGTTTAAATAGCTCTTCTTTTTCTGTGCAAAAATTTACCTTTTTAAGATCATTTTGTTTTATGTGTATTGGGGTTCTGCCTGATGTATGCCTGTGCATTGAGTGCATACAATGTCTACTGAGGCCAACAATACCTGCAAAGTGGAGTTACAGATGTTTTTCAGCTGCCACAGGGGTGCTGGGAATTGACCCCTAGTCCTCTGGAAGTCAGTGCTTTTAACTGCTGAGCCATCACTTCAAACCTGCAATGTAATTCTAACCTTTTATTTTCTTTATTTAACGATTCTAGTTCATCTTATGAAACTTATAACAGGTTAGGAAAATTAATTTATGGCTGATAATGAGACTTTTAGTTTGGTGTAGAAATCACCTTTCATTCTGGAAGCTGACGTACACATCAAGTACAGAAGAATGAGCTATGCTGTTACAAAATCTAAGGCCACAGGAAATACTTAAAAGTAGAAGGGAGATTGTCTGCAAAGAGAAAAGATCAGCAGTAGTGAGGGTGTTCAAGAGAGGATAGATAATAGGGGCCTGAATATGGTCAAAATATATTGTGTGTATGAAAATGTAATGAGACCCGTTCTCTAGAGGAGCAGAGCTACAGGTAATTTGCACAAAATTAGACATGCAAGCACAGAGGAAGATGAAGGGATAGGTCACAGATAATCTCACTGGGATGGGATGACAGTGAGCCACCTCAGGCCAGCACATGCAGAAATTGCAGACCATCTACCAGGAACTAGAAAGAGGCATAGTGCTTCTTAACAGTCTCGTGGGCACTTAACTCTGCTGAACACTTGTTCATGTACTTTTGGTCTGTCTGAACTGTAAGGCTGTAACTTTATGTATTTAAACTTGCTGGTTGTGAAGAGTTAGGCTTGAGAAGCTGTCTCAGGTGCTTCCCTCATAGGTAGGGGTGGTTGAACCTTGATATCAGGGTCATACAGGAGATCTATGAAGGGCAATCTGATTGAATGTTATGAGGTGCACCAAGATTTGGATGGAATGTCATTCAAATTAGGTAAGTTCTCTGGGTTGAAAAAACTTGGAAAGACTGGTCTTTCCTCAAGACTGCTTAGCAGATGCTTTATTTCTGAAGGTAAACAGAAAGGAGCTGGGTTTCCTAAGCTTATTCCCCAACTTTGAGTGCACTGTCACCATGGAGTTCATAAACTCTAAGCTTTGCACATGTTTTGTTCTCCCTTGGAGGCTTACTGACTATCAAGCAATGGAGTCAGTCTGTAGGACTCATAGGGTGTTGTGTTTTCATTCTGGAAATACCATGTAGCTATAGACACAGTATACAGTAGACATTAACATAATTACAGTAGTATAAATGTAGTTGGATACAGACATGGGTTGGGAAGTATGACACCCTTGATACTACAAGAAAACCAAAAGCTGTCCATTTGGAGCAGACAAACTTACCTATAAGGGTAAATGAGACTCAGAACTGGAGATCATAGGGGTTGGAGAGCATAGGGGGTTGGTGATGGATCCAATTGCAGTAATTAAATAGATGGCTGGTACTAAATATTTTACATTTTCAATGATTTTTCCTTCCTTAAAAAAAAATGGAAGGACCATTCATTAGAATGTTTCCCATGACTAATGATATATATTTAAATCATTAAGTGGAACTAAATGTTGGGTATCCTCAACCTACACTTTCTACCGGATTTTGTGTTCTGAACGCTTCAGGCAGACATCTAGTTCCTTTGTTAGTAACAGGTCTCAGAACAAGATCATACAGAATCTAGATTGCACCAGTTATCTTTTTGTAAGGGAATTGAGCCCAACCAACTTATGTTAAGACATAATGCTGACAGCTTCTCTCTTTTTCAGTAAGAAGTAACATATTTATATTTTGATATTGACCAGTATAATAAATGTCTGTAAGTAGAAAGTCATATGCTAAGCAGGCTGATTGGTAATAATTAGTTAATCAAGTAACAAAAGAAAGTACTGTGCTTGAGTTGTTTCTTCCGCTAATGAGTACCTTCAAATGAAATGATCTTAATTAAGATGTTGTGAAATATAAAATTCTCATTAGTGGTAATTCTTCCTCAAAAGTTTATTCTATCTATCTCTTTGTGTGTCTGTCTCTCTCTCTGTGTCTTTGTCTCTCTCTCATTCATATATAAAAATATATAAGTGTATATATATATATATATATATATATATATATATATAGTCTTGCTATGTAGTCTAGGATGACTACAAAACTGGTGATCTTAATTAGGATGTTGTGAAATATAAAATTCTCATTAGTGGCAATTATTCCTCAAAAGTTTACTTTAGCTATCTCTCTGTGTCTCTGTCTCTCTCTCTCTCTCTGTGTGTGTCTTTGTCTCTCTCTCATTCATATACATATATATATATATATATATATGTCTTGCTATGTAGTCTAGGATGGCTATAAAACTGGTGATTGTCTCTCTTCGCCTCACAAGTATGAAAATGCAAATATGTATCACTACACGAAGCTTCTTAAACCTAAATGCCTAATGAAGGAAATCATTTAAATTGTATTTTATAAGAGACCTAATTTGGATTTGTCTTTAGTAACAACATAAAAATACACACGTCTTTCTAGTGTTGGAATCTCTTTCCCAAACATTCTTCTCTCAATTTCTACCCTTTCTTCTCCACATTACCTATTTTTTAAATAGGCCAACAGTGAGCTAAAGCAATGAACACTGGAGCCAGCTTGTTCCAGCTGGGAAGAGTTTACAATGAGGGATTTAGAAATTTTACAAGGCAATTGTTAAATACATTTTGATTTAAAATTTAACTATACGAGCTATAAATAAATTATTTGGAAAGAAAAGAAATCCATATTCAGAAGGCAACATATTTACCATCTGGGAATTATTTTATATTTATAATACTGTTGGGTAGGACTTTTACGTAGAAGTATTCAGTTTATAGAACATTTCGTCCAACTTTTACATCCAGTGACATCACTTTGTAGCAAAAGTTCTATTATGGAAGAAGAATTTTCATATGCAGGTAGACAAATGTCACAAATCAGGCTGCCCTGCTGTCTTCTAAAGCCAGTTATTAATCATTTACTAACACATCACAAGACAAAGTCTTTCATCAGAAGGCCAGTTTTCTTCCTATGAGTAGTCATGATTAAGGCACCTTTAATTAATTCTTCATACAACTAATTAATGTATTAACTTATATTTGTAGAGAAAATATAATGTGTAATATAAAGATGTACATTTTGAATACATCTATAAAATTATCTAAGAATAATGGACAAGCTTTTATTTTTAAAAATTACAGTATTTACTCCTAATGCATAGTCACTTTCTGCTTTCTGTAAAGTGTTTTAATACATTTTGCAGTTCACTGTCTAAGCCAGTAATTGATAAAGCCTCATAGGTTTTAGTCCTAAGCAACTGGCTAAAACAAGATTTCTTCCCCATGAGAGATTCATTTCTACTTATTTTCTATTGACTGGCTCCCATGAGCAGGGACTCACTCCAATAACTAGTGACCTGCCTGCATTATTGGCCCTAATTAGTTCTTCCAATGAGGATGTCAAAGAATCAACATCAAAAGGATTCAAATGTTTTTTTACACCCATATCTGGCTTTTCAGGCTCAAATGAATCACTATATTTCATTGTCTCCACATTAAACGGTAAATGTTCAACCTTAAAGGAGACTGCAAGAAGACTATTTGTATAATACACTAAAAACTATTTAGTATATAATATTAATTGTCTAATATTTTTTAAAGAAGTCATTGATATTACATGATCCCAAACCAACATGCATCCAAATTTCTTTGCTTCCTTCTTTGAGATGTCTTCATGAGACAAGCACTGCTATATTATCGTTCATAGACAGAAAAAATAGAAATATGAGAAAATCACAGAGTGTATTGTATATTTCTGATGCATTTAGACATATAATGTTTTGAGGTATATTATAACATGTAGAAATGTTAGAAGAGAACACTCTGGAATGTTGTGTCTGCATTAAAATAAATAGGCTCATGACAAAGATGTTAAAAGCATAATCCTTTGAGCAAGCTATTTCCTCACACAAAAGGTGACTTTTAAAGTGTGATGCAGGGGATTTGAGTCCCAAGTAGAGAGGTTGAGCTCTTGGAAATAACTTTTGTTTTATTTGCAATTTCAGTAGAATGTAGGTTTTCTCATTAGTGATATCTATTTTTAGGGCTCCTCCTCAGGATATACCCTCTTGCATTTGAAACAAAAGATTGAAGAAGCTATTGAAGATTGATACAAGCTATCTGCAGATCAAGAATTCTCTCCCCTTTTTTCATGCTCCATTTTCTCAAACAGATGTACCACTGCTGGCAATCTTTCTTGCTGCCCAATATAACCCATTTTCCCACTGTGACCTGTACTCATGGTGTCTTCTCCATAAAAGTTTCAGTCACTAATCCTTTTTTGCTGTCTGACAAGAAATTCTTCCTTGACCTTGGGTAGCTCACATATTAAAGATCCAAATGCTGTAACCACAGTATTGAATGGATGGCTGAAATTCAGGACCTATTAGAGAGAAGCATTAGATGAAGGCTTGGAACCATTAAGGACCTGCCAAGATTCCCTAACAGCCTTTTCATCTCTCAGAGAGCTGTGGTTGGAAGTGTGCAGATGGAGCTGTCCTCAGGGAGGCTTCCATGTGAGCCTTGTTGAGTCATTTCACAAGTAGGAGACTTAATGTTTTATAACATTTCAGAGATCCTCCATCAGAGAAAGATCCTTGGTCATGGATTATTCATGTGTTTGTTTGGCTAGACCTGGAGTGTCTTTATGTTATTTTTAACTCCTTCACTTCTAATGGTGATTTTGTTAGAATGCAGATGTTTTGGGAACTTTAGTGTAAGAAATATTATGATTCAATAGTTTCATTTTTCTTTCAGAACCACCCAAAGTGTAGAATACTCATTTTTGTTAGTATATTCTTTTGTAATGGAAATAAACCCTCTTGACATTTGAAACCAGATATGTATGAATTTTACTTCATGATAATTTAGTTTTAATACATTTAGGTCATTTTCATATATCAAAGACCGGGCCAAGGCATTTCAAATGTATAAACATTACATCTTTAATTTCCAATTGTTATAAACAAATTTGATTACAAATTATACATTAGTTGCTATTACTTATGAAAAGTTTAAATGCTATTAGAAAAGTGGTGGTTTTATGAATAGAACTTCACTTCTTTGGTCTTCAGCATCATTTTTAATCAAGAAGTGATTGAAAATTTAGACTTGGAGTGACCAGTTGCTTTCTATGACAGGAATAAAAGGAAAGACGTGAGAATATTTCTCTATAGGACAAAGAATACCCAAGGAATGGTCTACAGATGTGTACCACATACTCCAAACCCCTTAAGCAGAGGAGTTTGTAGTGGGTGGTTTAAAACAACATTGAACCACTAATTCAACAAGCAGAGAACATATTTGAATATGATATCATTGTTCATGAGTAGGCATATGATAATAGAAATAGATTGACATTAGAAATTGATTGTTGGAATGAACTCATTATGAGTAGAGAGAGTGCAGTAAAGTAGGAAAAGTTTAATATGCTTCATTTGCATCCCTAAGGAATATAGACTTTGAACATTTGTAGAAGTCCTTGATATTTAGGACTTCTGTGCCTCTCATTTATTCAGGAATGGTGTTTATTTCTGCATTCCATTATATATCCACATATAAACTCCAATATGATTAGTGGTAGTATTTTATATGAGCAGCCTAGCTAGTTGTAACAGCATATTCCCCCCTCCCGTTACATTTAACAATAAACTTGGTAATTTGGGAGGAGCTATTATGGGAGGAGTAAGGAGAGGAAGAGAAGAAGGAAGAGGGGGAGCAAGGAGAGAGATGCAGGAGCTATGGAGAATCATGCTTGTGTCTAGGAGGGTCTTGGGTAACTATTTATATCATAAGGTCAGATATTGAGTTACAACTCTAATTGTATGGGCGTTTGTTAATTGAGAATTTCTAATTATATAAAGCCTTTGGATAATATTAAACATTAGAGTCTCATCCACCGTGTGGATGGCTGGATGGTCTGGGCTCAGCCAAGCATTGTGGAGACAGCATCGTAGATTGGCAGAGCTATTTCCCACACTGGCATCTTATGGGTGCCAGGGCTGGTGCTCCTGGCCTGCCTGAGATGGCAGCCTGAGCCAAGCAGCAGAGAGAACATACTGCAGCTCATGGCTTTAGGCCTTGTCTAGTCAGGAACATGGTGGCCCTATAACAACAAGCCAGACTGTGTGCCGCCATATTAAAAATCAACCACAACACCTAGCTATGATGATTTGAACAATAATGAACCACAGACAAGGGATGAGTCAGCAATATTGTATTTTAAACATAAAATATAGGATTGCAAATTTGCCAACTACCTATATAGCAATTAGCAATGCATTCTCAATAAAGGAGGGATGACTTTCTATTTCTTACATTGAAGTACTTTGAAATATTCAGTCAAACTTAATTAGAAAAGTTATTTTGGAAACACCTGCAGTTGAGAAGGAAAATAAAGGAACTCAGACATGAAGGCTAACGGTGAGTTATTAGAATTGAAAGCACATAGGTCAGAATACTAATGAAAATATCTCCCTTCACCCTTTGCCTCAATCTGTTTCCTTCATCGCTGGAATCATTGTCCCACATTTTGAGTTCTGGCCCAACCAAATTTGCTAAGTCATTTTTGCCAGAGTCAAGAGCATATATCTGTTGTTTTTGGTTCTTCAGCTGGGTTTTAGTGAGACATTAAATACTCTACTCAAATTAAATACTTCTACTCCTTAATAGCAGGGAGAATAAAGAATAGTAACAGTAGAAGGCTAACTAGAGGAACTAGGATCCACACATTCTCACTTTACCACAGGGTTTCCAAGCTTCCCTAGCACCCCACAAGATCTGACAGCTGGCAAATAGTGATTCCTCTCTATGCTATAGGGCTATGCAGATAGACGGATAATAAGGCACAGCTGATGTTATGTTTGTACCATGTTTAGTTCTGCCTGTCCTGCTGCTCTCTGCATAGTTTCTTTCTGCAGAGAGGAATGCAGACATGCTGGTGCCTCTGTTGAATTTTGGTATGCTCATTCTAAGCCTACAGCTGCCAGCTGAGGCTTGATGTGTCCACTTGTTCATTGAGATTCATGGCACGAATCCTCTTGCTCAGGTGGCAGCAGCCTGGCAGAGTCTCCCCCTGGATTTCTCTTATCACATGGATTTTCTTGAGTGTGACATTTTAATGGGGGCTCTCAGAGCCACCTGGAGTAGTGTTTCATGATCTGTCCTTTCCTCCCCATATGACTGTGTAATTTTCAGTACAGACAGTTTTTCTTTGAGAAAAGCGGCATCAGAAACCCATACCTTATTGTGCATGTCACAGGTGAGACGGGTGCATAAAAGGTGCAATTGCAGAAAAAGTCTGGCATTTATTCAGAGTGTAAGTGATCACCTATTAATTGTTTACCTCCCATCTAATTACTTAAAATTGCTACTTGGGGCTTGGTGTCGATACATGCATCATTCTTCAACTCCATTGATTTTCTCTTCTTGTAAGTTCACTGTGTTGACTACTTTGTAATTATCCTTTCCTACAAAATAGCAGGAATAAGCAAATTCTATAATACTTCTGTCTGAGCATAATGTGTTGTCTAGCTTGTGGACGATTTGAGAAACTATTTCTATGGAGATCTACAGAATAAAATCTGACAGATATGCTTGTCATGAAAAAGAAAAAAAAAGGAATCAATTGTTATTAGTGACAGTATGAAATAAACATTTATAGTCACACACAAGTGTTCCTAATTTGTAAATCAAACGTTTTGATATTTACCCATTTCTAAGGTAAATTTGAATAATTAAGTGCATCAAGATGTGAAATTAAATGTATTTTATACTTCATTTATGCATTCAATTTGCTTACTTTCTAGTCACTTAAAAAGTTTTAAGTTTGCAGCTAGGTGTTGGAGTATCTGAAAATCTATGGATGGCGAACTCCTGGAGATGCAATTGTTCAATTGACTTAGGTGGAGACTGGGCTCTGTCCTAATGGTCTCATCAATGACCCTGAGATTGATGCACTGTGTAACTGTGAAACAATTCAACTTGGAATAGTGTGCAGCACCTCCCAAGTTCGTACTGAGAGTTTAAGTGTCTGGATGTTGGTGGATTTGTGTAGGAAGTAGATCATCCCCATTTTAGGGATGTAGCTTTCAGGACATATCGTAGCCTATAGGCTGATTGAAAGTTAGCTCTGCTTTGTGTCAGGGGAGCCAGCTCTTCTAAGTTCTTCTTTTCTTGGTCCATTTCTTCTCTGTTTACTTTGATCTTACATAATCTTATAGTTCCATCAAGTGTCCTCTGATATCCTTAGAGGAAAAATTGAAGGGGACTTAGAGTCAGGGGTCCCTAATTCATTTGTGACTTTTCTGTAAAAATCAGAGAGACAGTGCATTGGAAACAGGTGAGTTAAGATCCTGCATGTTCAACATTTAAGAATACTTGCTGCTTTTGTAGAAGACCAGGGCTCTAAGAACTTATGACATGTGGCTCCTAAACACTTGTGACAGTAGTTCCAGGGCATCGGATGCCATCTTCTAGCCTCTATGAACACTGGCAGGAATGTGGTATATATACATGCATGCACACACACATACACATAGTATCTTTTTTGTTAAAAAAAACTTTGTTATTCAAGCATGAAGAGCCCAACAAGCATGTAATAAGACAGCAGGTTCTGGGACAGCTGTGACCTTAGCATTGAGTAACACACAGACAGAGGAGTATCAGATACTTTCTGGCTGCCAGCTTAGTGTTAAGTTCAGTGAGAGATCCTGTTGCAAATGTATAAGTAGAAAGTGATAGATAAAGACACTGGATAGCCTCTCTTTCTTTCCACAACAGAGAGATTTACAAGCATGCAAAGATTCATGCACCCATACAGTAACATGCACTAACATGCTCACTTATATATACACAATACATACTTTACAAATAGCCACACATAAATACACACATGCCCATCCCACAAAAAGAGGAAAGAGAAAGGAAGACTATTTTTTATAAGACACTCGATTCCACATAGGAATTAATTACAAAAGAAACCTAGCATGGAAAAGAATTTTAAAATTACTACTTGTATGTGAAGTGGCAACACTGTAGAGTTTTGTAAACGTTATAGGAATTTCTTAACTTAAAATAATTAAGGTTTCTTCTCAGATAAGGGCACATTCTTGATGTGATTTAAAATATCATTGTATATTAATACATATAAAAAATTAAAGTTGTATCTTAGAGAGGCATTATCAAACCCTTATAGCTGTTAGCGATATAATCTGAGTTCAACATTTTGTGGTTTTATAGTTGTTTTATTTTGAGGATTATAATCTGATTACATCATTCCATCTCCTTTGCTCCTAATCTTCCCATATATTCTTCCTTTCTTCCTTTCAAATTCATGACCTCTGTTTCCATTAGTTATTGAGATACACACACACACACACTCACACACAAGTAAAACCTGCTTAGTCTATATAGTGTTACCTGCATGTGTGTTGTTAGGGATGACCATTTGATTTTGTATTTGATATTATATAACTATTTAGTGAATTACTGTGCTTTTCCCTGAAGAATTTTTCCAATTTTCAACATTCCTTAGTTGCTTGCATTTCTTTGTACAGGGTTAAAGCCTTCTGGGATGTACTCCATCCATGTGAGCATGCCTGTTGTTCTTGTACAGCTCATGTTTAGGCAGTCACACTGATAGACTATAGGTGTAGTTTCTGAAATTCCTAGGAAACACAATACAGCAAACTCCATGATCTTAGATTCTGACTTTTAGTTAAGATCTCTGTCTTTTCTATAATGTTCCCCGAGTCTTAGGTGAAGGGGTTGTATCCCTTGGGACTGGGCTCCATAACTGTATTTTGATTGGTGTGGCTTTCTGTAATAGTCTCTGTTGCCAAGAGAAGTTTCCTTGATAAAGGATGAGGCCCACACTTACCTGTTCATATAGTAATGCATATTTATAGTGGATTTAGGGATGCTTCTGGCTTTGGAAAGTGGTAGGGAAGTCTTAAGAATTACAGTTTAAGTCCTAAGACAGAGTTGAAGAAAGAAAGCTCCATCTTTTATTGCCTAGTACAAATGTGTTCCAAGTATGCACATTTGCAGTATATTGTATTGTTTTCAGAAGCATAATAACTCTAGTCTCTGAGTTATATAAAGTGCACATTGTTTTTCACAGTGAAATTCTTAGGAGATATGGTTTAGAACTGGTGGAACAGGACATGTTATTTAACTGAATTTTCATACAAAACATACTTTCATATACAGAAAACTTATTCTTTTGTCCCCCATTTTTCATAGATTAATTTAAAAAGTGGTGAACTTTGTTGAAAACTCATTGATTTTAAATCAAATATCAGCAATGTCTCATGATTTTTCTCATTTTGCCTCTTTTGGGTGATAATGTGTACCACTAGTATGAGTATGTTTATGCCATACTGTTTGTATTCTTTAATTTTTCCTGTTTTGAAGCTTTTGTGTGTGTGTGTGTGTGTGTGTGTGTATGTGGTCTGTTTGTGGGTTTGTGCATGTATGTGCAAGTACTCTTAAAGGCCAGTGAGGGATTCTAGTCCATAGACCTTCAGGGTGTCATGTGCCATCTAACAGAAGTGCTGGGAATTTGATTCTGGTCTTCTGCAAGAACAAGGGCTCTTAACCACTGACCCATCTCTCCAGCACTTGGGTTATCTTTTATTGGGTTATTTTCACTCTGTTTCAGGGTATAAAAGAATATGCCTTATTTGATATTATATTCTACACAGAATTCTCCAATCCACACCCAGGAGTTGTTCAATAGATATTTCATAAATTATCCACAGATTACAATTTTTTTTTGTTACCAGGATGCTTTTTTGACAGGTAGAAAAGTTGCAAAGTGCCTGTTCAAAAGCTGCTGAAAGTATGGTCCAGAGACTTGTGTTAATTTGTGGGGTACTAGAGAGATTTGTTTGTTTTTGTATTGCTTCATGGTTAAAGCTTACAAAAAAACTAAGTGCCTAGGAGTAACCATTTAGGAGACTATCGAGCAATAATGAATTTACACTGACATAAAGACCCAATGTTATTTGCCATTATTTTAGGAATCCTTTTTCATTTCATTGTACAATAGTTTTTTTTCCTTAGTTGCTGAAAATTAGGGGAGTAAAGGAACATCACAGACAACCTATTTTTAACATATAGATTGATTAAGACCATGATTACTACAATATATATTCATCAATAAAGTCACAAAAATATCAATAAGGAAAGATGTATTGGTTTAGAATTCAATGATGCTTGGCAATGTTCACAGTCTCATCGTCCTTTCAGGGGTTCCTCTGGCCTTCTGTCCTGTTTTAGTGGGTCTTCAGTAGTTCCGTGATCACGTTTTCACATGGAAATATTCAGCTTCAGAAAGAAATTAGTATCTGCAAAAGAGCCCCACCTCTCCCATCTGTCTCTTCATCTGGAATGAGAATGCTTTCCACATGTCTCTATATGATGGATGCAGACTTTTCTCCTCATGCCCCACATGATCCCTGACACAGTATTATACCCAAGTCCTTGGATCATAGCCACTGCAGAGTTCTGTCAGCAAAATCCCCTGGACAATGGCTGTTCTGCACATTCTCTGAAGATTTATTGTGTCTGAGGTTCACATAATACTTAAGTAAATCTAGACACTTAGCAACAACTACACATAATCATTTTATTTTTTTATATCTACTGCATATGACTTCATAAACACTGCCAGTGTTATCTCTTTTTTTACTGTCTGGTAAAACAAGACATGCAAGAGTTTAGCACCTTGTCTTGTTCAAGGTCACACAATGAGGTAAACAGACCTGGAATTTCCTTTTCTTTTCTTTTCTTTTCTTTTTTAAATTGGATGTTTTATTTACATTTCATATGTTGTCCCCTTACCCTATCCCCCACCCACCCAGGAATCCCCTATCCCCTCACCCCTCCTCCTGCTTCTCTGCGGATGTACCCCTACCTATCCCCAACTCCCACGTCCCCACCCTCAAATTCCCACTCCCTGGGGCGTCCAGCCTTCATGAGGCCAAGGATCTCTTCTCCCACCTATGCCCAGTAGGGCCCTCCACTCTTACTTATACAGCTGAAGCTATGGATCCCTCCCTAAGTGCTCCCAGGCTGGTGGTTTAGACCCTGGGAGCTGTGGTTGGTTGGTATTGTTGCTCTCCTCATGGGGTCACACACCCTTTCAGCTCCAATGGTATTCACTCTAACTCCTCCATTGGGAGCCCCATGATCAGTTCAATGGTTAGTTGTGAGGACCTGCCTCTGAATATGTCAGACTCTTGCAGACCTCTGAGGAGACATCCATATCAGGCTCTTATCAGCATGCACTTCCTGACTTCCACATCAGCATCTACCTTTAGTGACTGCACATGGGATGGATACTCAGGTGGAATGGTCTTCAGACGGCCCCTCCTTCAGTTTCTGTCCCTCACTTTGTCTCCATATTTGCTCCCTTGAGTATTTTGTTGCTCCTTCTAAGAAGGACCGAATCACCCCCACTTGGTCTTCCTTCTTCATGAGCTTCATGTGGCAGACCTAGAATTTCAAGTCTACCCCAAGAATGTGAGGATTCATGTTCTCTTTTGTGTGTTGCAAAAGTTGATTGATGATGTGGTCTGATTGGACAATTTTTGTATGAATATATGATATCAAATTCCTTTTCTGAAGTTTTCCAGGAAAATTTGTTTGAAAGATAATTTTCTTCCTCACAAGAATTAAGCAAAAATCATACTGTTTTCTTGAAACTATGATTGATGTCTATGACAAGCATCTGTCTTGCCATTGTACTCATGTAAAAACAACCAATATTGTAAAGCAGATTGTCATTTAATCAAGTTTGTTAAAGTATTTTTAGTTTTCTGGGAAAAGATTTAAATCTGTTTAGATTTATCTCATCCCCACCCCCACACCCCCCATTTATCTATTTGAAGTGGAAATTTCTGGTTTCTTTGGAGACTCAGTTGTGTCATGTGATGCTTTTCTGCAAGTTGTCTTATAAGAAGATGTTTCTGCTGAAAGAGATGCATGAGAGAATGCATTACTGGGAAGAGACATGTTGTTATTTTCTGGAAGCTACCTGATATGTTGTTTTGATAGAGTGGATGCTTGAAAGAACATGTCATGTTTGGAAAGGATATAGGTATAACCCAATAGACAGTGGATGACACTGTGACATTGGTTCACCTTCCCACTCTTTGCTGGTCTTCATTGTCTTTGTTGATGCTGTTCTTTATTGACACTGCTATGACATTGGTTGACCATGCTTTCTTCACCAACTTCTTAGAGAGAAGTGCAACAAAAGAACTTCTTGCCGTTTCTGTGTGGACTTAGGCCAGTTGGTAGAGCCTTGTGTTATTTTCTGGATTTAACTGCTATTATTGATTGATGAATGGTGTTTGCAAGTGTACTGAGTGACCACTGCTTATTTGTGTGAACTGAATTGCTGATATCCTGACAAAGAAGATTGGAATCACCCCAAAGAACTATTTCTATGCAGATCCACATCCTTCTTTGCTCTATTAACCTTTCCTTTCCACTACCTCTGTTGAGTGTTGGGTTAGATGAGAGTTAAGACATTTAAGAACCCTTATTAAAATAGGTTTTGAAAAATCTAAGCCTACAGCTATTTGTGTAGGTACATATCTATGGGATTGTAGTGTGACTGTACAAATGTTTAACTGGTTGTAAGATCCTCTATTGGGACATTGGCATCTCTGTGTACAGGAGAGCTTGGGACATGCTGACCTCTACCAAACCTACTGTAACTAACTATTCAAGGAGGTCTTTTGAGGATGTCCAATCCAGAAAATGAATGGTTCTCCATTTCTGACATCCTGAACTTCCTCAGAGCCAGAGCCACCATGTGGCTGGGCATGTTTATGTTTCAGGGCTGCTCTCTGTGAGCCCCAGTCTGCTGTATCTTGGCACTCTACTTAGCAATATCATGCTCCCTTATCCACCACAGGAACATTCCAACACCTGTCACAATCAAGTCTCCAGTTCTGCCTCTCTCCACTGTGCATCATTTTTCTTTTCTGTTATCTTTTCCATTACTCCATCTAATGCTTATTCTTTGAAGTGGTATTGTAGAATGCAATTATCATACAGTATATATTATTTTTGTCCAAGTAACTTTACATGAAATGCTCATTGTATTGAATCATTGGTGTGGTTCAATGTTTCTGGTTTCTAAAGTGTAATCAATATTGGACTATCACTGAAACTCTGTTGTTATTCACAGTCAGGGTGATCTGGCAGCTGGGCAGGGGGACCAGGGGCAGGATTCTCTAGAGCTCCAGATCACTTCGCATCTCTCTGCCCTTGGTGAAAGACCACTATTGATTCACCTGACCTAGTAAAGAGCATGAGGGGCTCCATTGCCTGGCTCCATGATGCTGGCCAAATATGCTGGCTTGAGCCTCCCAGGGAATAAGGAACTACCCTATGAGCTACTCCTTGGTCCTAAAGATGTACCATGTTGAATATGTGTGTGTGTGTGTGTGTGTGTGTGTGTGTGTATTTTAAAAGGTTCTGATAACAGAAATTATAGATGTCCTGAGTGCTTATTTACTGGACATATAGCCGTTCTCTTTGATGTTCTCTGAGCTTTTTGCCAAAGGGCAGTACTCCAGATTGGGCTCAGGCTTGTTTCTGCAATTATTGTGGCCACAGTTCTTCATAGCTTCCTCAGGAGTGACAATGAGAGAGGGCTAAATAATTTTTTTTTCTAAAAACATTGCTTAGAAAAATCATATGTTGTTAGCACCTCTATTCTTTTCATGATAGAGACAGGCAATATCTAATAATGTGCAATTAAAAGATTGCATTTTGAAAGCCAGAAATTTTAATTACTAGCAGCTGGGTTTTGATTTATGAGAGTGGTGATTTTTCATGCTATTTTCAATAGGAATGGTTTCAATTGTTTATGCCAATCAGGATTCTAAAGTCATTTTGATTCATTTTACCATTGAACTATTTCTATGCTTTACTTACAATGAAAGTGAAATGGATCCTTCTGAATTTTAATTTTTCTAGCATTCTGGACTTTTACTATATCCTACCCATTTGAGCTTTTCTTTGTGTTTTCTTTCTTTTGGCATGCATGATTTGTTTAATTATTCATAAGTGATCAGTTTACTTTGAACTAGATTTCAGTTTTAGTAATGTCACATGTTATTTTTTTAGGAGATATAATAAAAGTAAACATAATTGAAAGTTAAGGATAAACACTGTTGAAATGAATAGAAGTTTGTTATGATAAAGCAAGAATATTTTAGCTGCACTTGAAAATGAAACCATCCAAAGAGTCTTTATAGTTTGTAGTTTGTAACTGAACAGAGGGAGGTGTATATTTCTGAGTACTTGATCTTAAAAGTTAACTGTGTGGCCTGAGTAGACCTGTGGAGCTGGAAGGAGAGGGAGAGGATCACCTTTACTGATAACTGTTGGTAACTTTCTTCTGCCCTCTCCAAACTCCTGAGCTGCCCAGTGTTGTAAGAGTGTCTTACCTGCCTTGATAGTTAATGGCCTCCCATTGGAATGAGACCCAACTCATTATCTCTTATGAGTGTCACTGCTGTGACAGGAAATTTGTCATCTCCTCTAAAACGGTTTGCTACAGAATCAGTCTTATTCTTAGGAAAAGTTCTCTCACAAAACCCTTTTTTTTTTCTAGTTAGAAACTCAAAACAAAACAAAAATAAAAGAAAAAGAAAGAGAAAGAAACATATTTTTTTTTTTGATACGAGAAGGATTAAGTCACATTAACAAGGACTCAGGATGTATCCTTGAATAAGGTTCACTTTATTTATTTTTAAAATCCCTCTTTAATTGCCTCTAGATATACGCTCCTTGCAAGGATGAATTATCTATCTGATGGTGAATTTTACTTGCCCCCCCAAAAAAAAGAAAAAAAAAAAGAAAGAAAAAACCAACAGCAACAACAACAACAAAACCTAAGGTGGGGCACAATAGAAGAGGCAGTGGTTTTTGGTTTGGGTGTGGGCAATATTGGACTCTGATATGGAAAGAAGGGAGATTCTGCACATACTTTCCTAGTATGTTCAAAAGATTTGGACTCTGACCAGAAAGTGGCTATCATTCTGATGTCAGCAATGGGTGGAGGACATTAAGATTCAATCCATGTAGGTAAGAAACACAACAGGCACAAAGGGTGTTATTCTTTAAGAAGAAAGAGGCCATATTGCTTAGAGTGAAACTTGTGAGTCAGCAAGGTTACTGTCAGAGAGGTTTGGGCCTTGTGGTCCTGGAAGTCTTGGCATTGATGTGGAACAAAATAAAAAATGCCTTCCTCTAGTAGTGGTCAAACAATTTGTTCCCCTAACTTGATGCAAAGGAGGAGGGATTCATCACACCTGAGAGCCAAGGTCAAATGACATAACTGAGTAAGGATGGAGAATATTCCTAACATATAAAGCATAAAACCGATCCTGGTTCCCAACTGTTATACTTTCACTAGTGTAACTCATTTCAATAAATACCCTTCATACACACACACACACACACACACACACACACAGAGAGAGAGAGAGAGAGAGAGAGAGAGACAGAGACAGAGACAGAGACAGAGAGACAGAGTGATAGAGAGTGTCAGAGACAGAGAGAGAGAGTGTCACAGAGACAAAGAGACAGAGACAGAGAGATTTATTCTATAAGTTCTGCTATTCTAGAGAATCCTGACTAATATACCAGCTTTGGTTTAGGTCTTCTATTGTCCTGAGTGGCTCCCATTGGTCTCTGTGCAAGTATGACTTTTTATATCATCACTCACTATTGATACAACATCCAAAATTCCAGATGAGACTTTGTACTTAAGGAACTACAGAATCTGTCTCTGTGCAGTACCATTGACCTATAATTGTAAATGAGGACAAACAGGGTTGAATGCAGCAGCAGAATTTCCTTAGAACTTTATGCAATTTATCAATTTGATTTTATATACTTCTGCATTAGGAAAACAACTTAATTTAGACAGAACTTTTCTCCCAGACAACTGATCTTATAAAATATGAATGTAGGCCATTTTATTTGATATCGTTTCTTGCAGTGGCTTATATAATATTTTTAAAATCAAATCCAATATATCAACCATGTCTGCATTCTAAATTGCTAGCCTAATGTTTGGTGTATTATAGGCACTTAATAAATGCTTGTTAAATCAAATTGATTTTAAATTAGACCAAAGATGGTGTAAGGGAACGAAGCAATTATAGTGGACATTTGATGATGACAGATTACATCTGCCTCGTCAGCTTCTTTCTGGGCTTCCTAGGCTTACCACATCGTTTCTTTTGTGACAAACTCTTCAATGTTTAGTTTCTGACAAAACAGAACATTACCTTGGTTATAAATGAACATACAATTTAGTTTATCTAACTTGAAAGAAATGAATGGAATGACACAGTGATGAATGTCAGGAGTTTCTTGCTTGTACTGTGCTTTAGCACAAAAGATAATAAATTACTTATATGTAATTTAATTGACTGGGTTCTAGGTAAACATTAGTTTCAAGTATGAGTACTTTTGGTAAGTTTGCTGTATAAGTTTGTGAAGTTTTAGTGAGCCCTTGTATCATAGTAAAATATGTTTGATTGAAGAAATAATTCCAAATCTCAATGCTATGTCTGAATTGATTCTTAGGCATGGTAGCTTAGGACTTGATCTATGTTCTTCTCAAGTTAACAGATTAACTCAAGTTCATTAGCACAAGACTGAGCAACAAGGGTGCAGTGAGGAGGTAATAAAAGCCAGTTAATGACATTTACCTATATTTAGAATAGAGATACTCAAAAATATATTTTCTGCTATGGTTTATAAAATGTGTTGTGGATTGTTTCTGTAGCCCCATGTTTCTCTTAAAAGAAAACAGAGCAAATACAGCCTCCAAATTAAGATGAATGAGTGAAACATGACAATCGTAAATCATTTGTTAAAACAATAATGGAAAAAAGATGTGAATTGCTTGAAAAAGAAGCTCTGAGAATCATCTAGAGTTTGAAAGAAGACCTTCTATTTACATGATCTGGTCCCTGGATTTCCAAGTATTATGGCTCTTCTCCATTGTCATGCTGCTTAGTGACAGTGTAGTCACAACCTTGAACCCACAAGAAACCACCAAAATGATGTTGGTCCTGAAAATCCATATAAATATATCACATAGTAAGAACCTCTGTGCTTTCTTCACAAGGTTATCCTTGGTTTCTTTCCTTCAATACAATAGTATTATGTTTGTAGTTTATTCTTTTTTGTGAGGAATAACAATTTAGACATCATCTTTCCATTAATAGATATTTAAGTTTTTCTCAGGTGGTAGATGCTATGAATAAAGCAGATGCATTAGTGACATCTGAAACAGTGCTAGCTTCCATGTATTTCAGTGAGAAACAAACTCCTGTTCTCTGGATCTTTCTCTCTTTCTGTGAAACATTCCAAGCTGCCTTGGGACTTTGTAGAGTCCCTATCCCCAAGAAGGTAATTTTTCACATGGTGTTTCTTTCATTTATGGGCCGGCAAGCCTCCAGGAATATGAGCTGAAGAGACATTTATTTTTTATGAATTACCTTCAATCACATTTGGTGGCGGTGACAGAAAACAGGGTAATACACCCATCACAATTCTGTGTATTCATGTCCCTGTATCTATACAGACATTCGACGTTAGCCTAGTCCAACTCTAACACCAGAGGGTTAAGTTAATACACATTTTGTTTGGTCTTTAAGAGTACATCAAATCATTGCAAATAGCATTTCTGGCTTTCCCTGGGCCAATTCACCTTTTCTTCGTTTGCTCTGGTCCATGTAATGCTACACACAGCTATAACTCTTTGTTGTTCTTAAAAAACAGAAAAATAAAGTATGGAGGCACACAGATGTATGAGTTCTTGTTCACAGAGAGATTGCAGTAGTAGGTGCTAGAATGTTTGCTGTTGGTTTCTGTTGGGATGTAACTGTTATAGAGAAACTCCTGGTAGCTTGCATGAGGCTGGCTTGAAACATGTCTACTAGTTTATAAGGGAGTTGAATGAGGTAGAAAGTGTAGATGCTACACTGATAATTGTTTAGAAGAAATACTATCTAACTTATGTCTGAAAACATCTCTGAATGCATAATCTCATATACATGGCAATTGCCTGATTCCTGAAATGAAAAACAGGACTGTATTTTATAGTTAGTATAATTATCATCTTCAAAACAGCATCAAGACATTAATTTCACATGACCGAAATCCTGACTTTTCAGTTTAGTGTGAAACTACTTGAGAATTGTAAGTCTAGCTCAATCAGAGCAATAAGAGAGAAAATAATTATGTCCCTTTGATATCCACTTATGTGTCAAAAGCTTCTCAATTTTTCTGTAGCCCAGACTTTCTCCTGCTTTCAGATCTAAGTAGCATGTTGCTGCTTCTTGCATGATCTCTCAAGGTTCCTGGAGTACTGGTCTTTGCCTTCTCTTTCTTCTACCCATGTCAGTAGCTCACAAGTTTTCCCTCTTGTAACATTTCTATCCATCCAGGTATTTATGATAGAATTCTGACTACCTTGTCTTCTTCATCATCCTTCTCAGACTCTTCAGCAAATCTTTTAGCACTTACCTTAAAATCACTGTCTAATGGCTTGACTTTCTCTACACCCACATTGCAGCCTGCTGCTGTAGATAATGCCTTTTGGTTTATATTTGTAATTACATGGCAAACAGACAGTTCCATTTCCTTGTGTTTTTGACATGGTAGCCACTAGTTTCATGCAATTAATAGCTTAGATTGATTCCAATGAGTTGCAATTCCAGTCTTAAAACATTCCCTGAAATGGCTATGGTGATATTCATTCTACAGGGCATGTACTCTGTCTCCCTCTCCACTTCATTCCCTTTTGTTTAGTGTACCAAAGCTGTACTGACCTTCTCTCTACCCACCAACAGTTCCCTGTGTTCTTCCTTTCCTGAACCATCCAACATGCTACTTCACCTAAGTAAACCAAATTGGGCTCCCTGCCTTTCTTTTGGGTATCAGTGTAATAACATTAGACAAAGGAGATTCTTTCTTTCTTGCTTAAATTTGTGGGAACAGATCTAATGCTTATTTTATAAGTTATGAGATGTACCACTTAGGGGTTAACTTGACTGGTTAGAGAGAGATTGAAGAAATGATAGATATTCGTACATAAAAGCTGGTATTGGGTAGGTAGTGTACTCTAATGGAATACACTGGCAGCATCTTTATCTTGTTCACATGTTTATCTTCAGTTTAATAGGGAGACAGGTTTATTGTATACAACTTAAGGAGGAGACTGGTTAGCAAATATCTGTAGTAGAACAGACTGGGGCTGCCGCCATCCAGGAGGAAGGAGCTATTGTTGACAGAGCACACACTGGCAAAATCTATACTTAGAGCAGGGGAAGCCTTTGCACTTTCCCTGAGCCTGACCAGGGAAGGCCTTCCTATTTTCATCAATCTTGGGTATTGGGGTCCTTGACATATCTATGCTTATATCAACAGTTTACATTCATTCAGGATTTTATCTTCTCCCCATATCTAGCATAAGTTATATCTCTGTGCAATCCATTGCTTAAAGCCAAGAGAGACTAACCCTGTTCTCTCCTTAAGTTCTTATGGTTTCTGGATGTAATTGGCACATGCTGAGTTTGATAAATAAATTAATACATGAGAAAGTTTCCAAATGAGATATTTACTTTGTACTTCTAAGGCATAGCTTTCCTGGAGTATATAAACAAATGTTCTCTCATGTCACTGAAATACCAGTGTTGTTTATGGACTACCAGAGTTGTGAGTAAGGCAATATGTTTTGGTTTATTATTTATCCTTTTTAAAGAAAATTCTTTCTAGACACAACTTATAGTGGAACACTGTGCAAAAAAAGAAAAGGCCTCTCTTCTTGTTCATGCTGCTGTAATTGCCTCCCTTTGCTATGGATCAGTGCTCTCCTGTGATGGGAATCAGATGAAGGCAGTGTCATGGCTGTTTCACACTCAGTGGAACCAGAACAACTTGGTTTAGTAGCCTTTGCCAGATAAATGAATCTGCTGAGGATCTGAGAAAGATGTGGTATTATAGGAGTCCACTCCCTAGGAAGTTGGTTTACCTGGCTAATCCCAGTTGGATTACCTTGCCAAAGTGAGTGCCCCTCAGGTAAAATCTTAGGATTGGAGGAACAAGGTATAGCATAAAAGACTCTTAATTTATGTTTCACTCTCTGTTCCTTATCAATTCTCTATGCAAGATCTATATCCCAACTAATGAATAACACAATCATCAGCATTTCTATATAACTCACATGCCAACATTAGACAAACAAGCTTTTGGTTGTTGTTATACGATATGGTCCTCTGAGTAGAACAACCACCACCATCATCAGACAGCTGTGTCTGCTTGCAAAACTCCATCCAAGACATTGGCTTGTTGACTTAATATTTCCTTATAGAAGGAAATTCAGTGCATTGGTGTATCTCTACTTGAGATTCCTTTCCTTCTCTTTGACATTTATATATAATTCTGTCCTACATGTACATGACTTCAGGAGTTTCCAGATGTGCTATACAGGATACAGGATGGAGAAGGTTAACTGAAAGGGGCTTCATCAATAAGATTCTAGTACAGCTGTCATTCAATCATATTTGGTGAAGAATTTTCAGTGCAGCTGTTTTTGGGGCCATTTACAGTCCACCCAGTAACTTGTCATTCATTGTCTACAAATAGCAAAATAGACTTATGGATCTTCAGGGTAAATTTTTGTGCTTGGTACTTGGTTTGTCTTTGGAAACTGATTATGAGTGATAGATTATGACATCTTCTGAGGGGAAAAAATTCTCTCAACAGTTGTAACTTTGGATGGTGATGGTAACTTACCAAAGGAAAGTCTCTGGGCATCACCACAACTGTTTATGTTAGTTATACTTAGAAGTTATAATTTAATAGTATGTAGATAGACATTCTCCTTATTGCTTTTATCATATTCTCATTATTTAAAATGAAACAACATTGCCCATTCATCAGAGATGGACACCTTATAACTGTGAACCAAAACAAGCTTCTCATCTTCCTAAATTGTTTAGATTTACAGTGTTTTGCCCCAGTAACAAAATTCTGATTAAAATAATAGATCTATCTGCTTTTTTTCCTTAGTGTAACTCTTTTACTATACAAAGTCTCTCCTATAAACCACATTTCCCTTTTATTATTCAAAATAAATGCTTCTGATAAAATAATCATGGTTTCTCATTCCCTAATTTTTCTCAGACACCCATCCCCCAAGTCCATGCCCCACTCAAACAAACTGGAAAAGAAAAAGCAAGCAAACAAACAAACAGTACAAAACAAAACAAAAAAGAACACACAAAAACGCAAACACACTCACACCAGCCAAAATTATTGAAATCTAAAATTAGGAAACATAATGCACACAGAAAATATCCATAAGAAAAAGGTTCTCAAACACAGCAATATGAAAAAAAAACTGTACAAAAATACCATTGTGTTTGCCATACTGCTGGGTAAGGTTTCATCCATTCATCTATATGTCTTTCTGTCTGTCTATCTATCTATCATGCATTTTTTATTTTCTCAGTTTTACTTGACATGATTTCCATAAGAGTTGATCTCAAGCTCCTAGAATGTGCTAACCCAGCCCTGATGGAACAGTTGCCATGTTCCAGGCAATGTGGAACTTAGTTTTGAGGAAACTCCTTTCATGTGCTAGAGACCAACTCTAGAGAAATGGAGAAAGGAGAAATAGCTAGGGATTTTGTTTGTTTGTTTTTGTTTTATCTTTTGAAAATAAGAGACTTAGACCAGTGTACAGCACGGTAGAGGATGGGGAGAGATTCTTTATGGTAGCATGCTTATGCTGGATCTGGAAGGTTTCATAGAAATTTGCTAGATGAAGATGGGGAAGGAAAAAATACTATGGGAAACACAAACACCAGTAACATACTACACATTATAAACTACAACGTTGTCAATCATAAATCACTCTCTTCTGTAGTCTTGTGGGAAAGTCTTCTCTCCAAGAAGATCTCATTGAACTCAGGTTTCTCTGTGTGGTAATGCTTCTCTTTCATGTTATGACTCACATTTTGGAAAAGAGTAAAAAATCAATTAATATATACATGGTGCTTATTTCAGGCCACATAGTCTTTAGACAATGCTTATCTATTCTGGGTGACTTTGTACATGAAAATTAGTGAAGAAGTACAGGCTACAGATAGTCCTAAATAACAGTCCTTGGAGTATGATTCATGTTTGAGTCCATAGAACTTGATTTTAAGCTTTCCCCTTGTAAAAATGATTTAGCTGGTCAATATACTTAGACTCGCTAGCCTGGCTGTTTGGTTGAGGTCATTAATCATCCCAAAGGTGCTCCTTGAACATAGGATGTAACACTCAAACCATGTTCATCTATGCATATTTTTTTCTCTATTACCTTTGAGTCATTTTTAGAAAATTTTTTCACATATAGTACCTTCCATATGAGGTATTCTGGTAATGTGTATTCTGAAACTTCATTGTAGTCATGCTTAGAGAACTAAAACATCCCACGATACAGGTCAACACTGGTGAGGTAGAAATCCATACAGGCAGGGATCTCATGCGGCAGATGAGTCATACATCTTTGTAGACTCTTACGTTTGTCTACATTCATTTGCCCATTAGGAATGGAACATTTGATCTTTTTTCCTCCCTCTCTTGCTCTCTTCCTCTCTCTCTCCCTCTGTTCATCCTTCCTTCATTCATTCTGTAAAATATTTGTATCCTGTGTAAATCATGTTAAGCCAAGCACTGAGCTTTTATAAAAATGAACATCTTCTAATCCTCATCTTCAGTTAGAAGGAAAAGTAAGGGGAATGTAGTTCCATGAAGGGAAACATGTATGATTTGGAGTGTAGACTAGGCAGCAAGCAGGAATACTTTGGTTATGAGAATTTGACGTTTTCCATGTGGCTCCTCAATGGTCTGGAGTTCATACATTTTCTATTGTGTAACCCAAGGTCCTTGAGTGCAGTTAGGAAAAAAAAAGCAAGCAGCTTAAGTATTATGATTCAGTGACTTATTCTGCAGTAAAGAAATCTGAAGAGCCTCACAGTGAGGATCTATGACTCCATGTTTCTCGTGACAGAATGGAGAGAGAGACTAGCATCTGTCTGAAAAGGCTCTTCTGGCATACTGAGAAGTGTTCCTTTCTGTTAATACTCTCTATCCTTTCCTCCTAGAGGCTGGGGATTTGTCCACCCACAAGAACCTGTTGTCTATATAGCTGCTTGTATAGCTTTTCTTCAGATGTAGTGTCTCATAAAACCTATGGCCTGATCTTTAGTTAAGTTTCCAATAAGGGCATATGGAAAATAAGAGCCAGTTTATGATTTAATCACTTTGATAGTCCTTAATAGAACTGGGTTACTACTAGAGCTTATGCAGTTCAGTCTAAACAGAGGAAATGTGAACATAGTTTCTATCTGACTTGACTTCACCTTGTCTCTCTTCGGTTTTTTTTTTTGGCATTTTTTCTTTCATACACATACTCATATGCACACTCAAATGCACAGGCACATAGACTCACTCACATAATACAGGTTCTGTAGTTGTCACGGGCCTTTACGGAAACAACAGCACCCCTTGAAAAGTAGTAGACTAGGCTGTGTGAACCAATAATTTTTTCAGGGTTACATATAGGAGAAAAAATAAAAATCAGCATTTGCAGTATGCTTCCTATAATTAAAGGTGAAATCAAACTAGGAATTTTACCAGGGCCTTCACCTTCAGCCCCCGTCTTAAGAAACCTTATAAAATGCTATTCTACTTTTGTATCTATTAGACATTCTTAGTTTGGTACAATGGTCACCACAGGCTATGCCACAATGAACCAAAACATCATGCCTTTAGCTAACTAAGTATCTTCACTTTCTGATTATCCTACAGTGTTCCTTGGCAAATAAAAACATGCTCACCTACCAGAGGCTGTACCACCATGATTGTACCTGATCTCACTTAAAAACAGGAACATGCTTATTTCATACTGGCCCTTCCATTCTCACAATTCCCAAGTAGAGTTGTTTCCTAAGGCTGGGCTTGGCTGTGGTTTTTATTTCAGCTTTACCAAAAGGGCAAATCAGAGTATGCATACATGTTTAACGATTCATTAGGAAGAAAACACTTCTCCACGTTTGCTCATTAAACTCTTCTACTTTCCTAAACCACCTAACAAAAGGCATTTTTCCCTCTTGGCTCTGATGGATTCCAAATTTCCCTTGTAGCCCTTTTCATGCAAGAAAAATGGACAACTCAATATTTCAAGACAAAGCACTTTCTCTAGGTACTATTCAGAGTAATAATTAATGTTTATTATATAAAAGCTTTTATCCCTTTAGCTTTTCTTCGGATGCCAACTTAGTAAAAAGGGAGATAATTTTAAAAGTGAAGATTAATTTTAAAAATATTATTTTAACTAATCTTAGGCTCTGTTGAAGTTGGACTAGGATAAGTCAGTAACCATAAAGTATATCAGTACACTAGTTAGAGATCTGAACACAGTTCCTGCCATTTATCCTAAAGTCATGGTCTTTGAGTGCACTCTATTGACATGAACTGAATACGTATAAAAATTTTCTCTTCTATTTTGATCCATCAACAGTAACTCACAGCAGATCTTCAGAACAAATAGTAAAATTTGTTATCTTTTTAGTAAACAAACACATACACATGATGGGATGGTTATAACAGAATATGATTTAGTGTGTATTTATCAAAAGATGCAACTTTTTGCTCATCATTTATGTGTGTTGCTTTGAGGGATTTAAGCTGTTAGTATTTCCCATATTGTGTCACTCAAAAATAGGGCAATGTGTTGCCTGTAGCATCCATGTGGAAGATCACCTATTTGCAGGCATAGCGCTCAGAGTAGAATGTATAGCAAGGGACTTTGGTTTCCTGGTCATGGTTTTAGATTCCTTGCCACTATTAAAAGTGAGGTATAGAATGCAAATGATTAGGGAGAATTCAGAAGTGTGTTCTTCTGTGGATGATTTACTGTTTCTTTTTATAACAGCTGTGCTCTTTGGATACTAATTCTATGACAATTAAAATGAAATGCATGAAGCTGCTGAGAGATCCCTGGTATGCCTAAGAACTGTGGAAATGCTCCACAGTGTGAACGAAGCTCTTATTCTAATTTGCTCGGGTTTCTCATCCAACCATTGAAAGTAGCTCATGACTGAAGATCCAATTTACCTGTCCAGGCATTGCTCACCCCTTGTAGTTTTAATAGATTTTTTTTCCCAAAAGTTGCTTGCTGACAGCATCTTGCTGTACTTCACTGAACCCAAGTGGCCTTTCCTTGAACCAGATCATGGTAATTGCAGAAAAGATGACCTTAAAAGGAGGACTCTCTTTGTAATTATAGGTTAATATGCTTAAAATTTTTCCATATGTAATTTAAATGGTATGTGAATGGATAGTTATCAGCGATTAGTTCTGACAGACACTAAACTTTTTTTCCTTTAGTCTTAAAGGAAACATGGGATATCTTACTTAAAAATCATATACAATACAATTTTTGAGAGCGTTTAATTTGGAAAATGGGATTATTTTGACACCAATGCATTTCTTCAAATTTTATAATAATCAAAGTACATATTGAAATTACTGTCCAATTTACAAAAATACAACCCTTAAAACTTAAAATCAAGTGTTTCATTTTTAGTCTTAAGATCATAAATGCATGCAATAAAAATAAATTGTTCACATTGCTAAACTTGCTACAGTTCTATAGATTTAATTTTGAAGGGAATATTTACTCACTTATATCTAATTTTTAAAAAATGATATCGGAAGGTTCGTTTTTAGAACTTGCCTTGGTCAAGAAAGCAGGCAATGTAACAAAACTTGATCTTTTCCGTGAATACTTAAGGCATCCTAGACAAGCCACGCTTTTTATACTGATATTTAATTAGGATAGACCTAGATAACTGCAGGAAGACCTCCTAAGGTAGAATGCACTTTGCTAAGATGTGTGTATGTGGAACCCCACAGGGATAGACCTACCAATCAGGAAGACAGCCCCAGTAAGGGCCACACAAAGCTAATACAGGTTGGCAGAAATGTTCTTTCTTCTTTGTGGTAGTCCAGATTACTTTATTTCTGTACTGTGCCTCAAGCAATTGCTTTCCAATGCATAATAATCTAGGTCAAGGTAGATATTTACTCATGGTTATTGAAATATAAATATGTATCTTAGTCCATTACTTGCAATGGTAACAGAACCACAGACTATAATTCAGACACGCAAGTGGGGTCTGTGTGACCTAATGTTTCTGGAGTTGGGAAGTCTCATAGCATGGAAGAAAACCTGACAAAGCTTGCTGTTGTATTGTAACATGGTAGGAGGCAGGCAAGCCTGTGATGCAGAGAAGAGAAATATGATCCATTCATGCCATCTATCAATAACTAGCCTGATCCCATGAAAAAACAGCCTTAATCTATTCTCAGTGGCAGGGCTCTCTCAGTCTAATAGTGTCCCCAAGCTTCAGCTTCATATAGTAATTGCAGTAACAACTGAATTTCATCAGGAGTTTTAGAGTGGACATTCACACAACAGAAATAGGCACATAGAACGAGACAGTAAGGACTCAAAAGCCAGCAAGTATAAGCTGTTGTGTTCATTCTGTTACTGAATGGCCAGGTGTTTGGGTGTCGTAACTGAAGCACTTGGGTTTAACAGTCTATGATTTAAAATGTTCATAAGACTGAAGTTCAAACACTACCAGAGAACTCAGGAAGCCTGCCAGCCTCTGTTCTGACTTCATGAGAGCTCCATTTGTTTCCTGGGGTCATGTCCATGGTATGTGAATATTCAGCACAAAGTTCAAAAGTCAGAAAAAAATAAAACACCCTGCTTTAACATCAACATGGGCAGATGTAGGACTGCTATTATAGCTCAGTGGTGGGGCTTTTGCCTTACAGATGGGAGACTCTGCTCTAATCCCAGCACACCCAATAGCAAAGTTAAAAAGGAAACTTTCTTTTTCTGTCTTTTTAAAAGAAGCCTTGATTATAGTGGGAAGAAGATACACGAGGAAAATTCTGAACAGATCTATCCTGATCCTGATAGCTATGTGACACTGAGTCACTTATTACCTTATCCATAAATTGATAGCAGCTACAAGTTTGCTTAAGGAGTAGTGTGGCCCTGTGTAACGGAAACAGGAACACAGTGGCTGGCTAAGCAGTGCCTATGTTCACTAAAACACATCACTTACTCTTAATTATGTAAGGCATGTTTCTAGAAAATATGACTAAAAGCTGTAATAGTTGCAAATTACCCTGGTAGAAAACAGATTTTAAAAAAGAACACAAGCTTTAAAAACGAATGTCATTGAAAACTTTAGTAATAGGGCACACATCGTTTCCTGGCGATCTCTTAGTATCCACTGTGTGGTTTCTCAGTAAAAAATCCTGTTAGGGCACAGTTATCTTATAAAACAATTTTGGCCTCCCTTTCTAAAGGCTATGGAAGCCACCCTTCTGTTATTGTGCTCCTTCGAGATGCCTGGCCAGAATCCTCTAAGTCTCCTGTAGATCTAAACATTGTAGTGGTGTCTTGTTTTAGGCTCAAGAGGCCTAATGTGACTACAGATGAGAAAAAATGTAAGGCTGGTTTCAAGCTACATTTTCATTGGTTTTTCAATATTTACCATCTTTGTCTATAAGATGAAATTTGAAAACTTTGATTCATTTTCAGTCAAGACATTAGAAAACAGAGATATTGGCCAACAACTCTATGCATTTTCTGTATTGCTTCCTATGATTTGAGCTTCCTTAAGCTCTAGTGTAGTCACACTGAACTGTACTCAGAGAAGCATAAAGAGACTTAGTGGAGGAGAAAAGCATCTGCTAATCTGCCATTTTCAATGAATTCTTCTTCCAAAAGGATAAAAAACTCCCTGTAGTCAGACACAGTTGACTTTTCATCTATTAGAGATCAGTCATTCAATTTGTACCTCTATTATTTCAATTCAGCTGCATTTTTTCTTATTCTTCATCAGATTTCATATTTAAACAAGCAATTTTCTTCTTATTATTTTGTAAAGTATTACTGTATCACTTTATATATTTTTGTATTTTTTATGTCTCTTTTGGAGAAATCAGATTTTCATAACTTTTTTTTTATTTCTTTTTTTTTTGAACATGAAATGCTTTTTTTTATAGCATGTTTTACAAGGGGAGGGGGTAAGAGGGTCCAGGTGGTGGAAAAGTACAAAATCTCCTTGGCCTGTGCCTTGAAACATGTCATGGTCTATATGGTACACTGCCTTGAATTATGATCTACCTGCAGTTCTTCAGAAGATATGGTACACTGCTTGAGTTATGGTCTCCCTGCTATTCTTAAGAAGACATGGTACTCTGATTTGAGTCTATCTGCAGCTGCTAAGCAGGATCTTGCAGTTGCCAAGCTTCAGAGGACATTGTGCAGGTGGGGAAAGGTAGGGGGTAAGGGTAAGGGCGAGGGTCCTGGCTTCTGGCATCTCCCCCTTCTCTGTTTAGTTAGAGAAGGCGTCTTATGTTCAATCCCAACTATGTGAGTTTTGAATTTGGATGTCTAATTATGGGGGGTCTTAGACAAGTTCACAACCCCAAAACACTGATGTGAGACGAGTCACATCGATGGTCGAAGGCTTTAGGCTGTCGACGATGGGCAATGTCAAGGGACTCTGATGTGGGTGAAAGGAGGGTGAGAGCCCTGTCTTAGGCCATGTAGGCTGCACCCACTCCCAGCACCACGCACTCCTTTTCGGCTGCATTGGGTGGGCCCCTGGGAAGTGGACCTACAATAATCCCGTCATTGGACTAACTCACAGCCATCCTAGTCTCTTGTAAATGTTCAAGTTACCAACCATTTGTCAGTTTGGGGTGTAATATTGTCATAAAGGAAGGCTCCCCAATGTTAGCGGCCATATCAAGGGTGGCCTTGGTTTAGGAAAAAGCCAATTTTTGTTGTGGTGATCAAGAGGCCAAGCTCTCTAGCGAGAGAAATGAGGGCAAAGCCAGGCATACCAGGAACCCTTCTGGAGGGCGTGGAAGTCTAGGGGTCGACCGTAGGGGGAGGCAGGGGAGCTGACAGCTGTGTCAGTCTCCTGTGGAGTCACTTCTGGATCCTCTGCAATTTTCTGCTGATGGTAATGAACTTCAACTGCCTTCTCGATGGCAGCATCAACCTGGTTCCGTGGACGACAGGTCACGGGCGATGATCTCTGTCTTGCTCAATCTTGATGTCGTGCGCACATCCTCTCAATGAGGGTCCGTCCGGATGGGTCCGTGCCTCGAGCCCCACGTCTGGGTGCCACTTGACCCGACCGGCGGGTCCTGGTTAATCGTGGGGGCAAGGAGGACTGCAACCTGCTATTCTTCAGAAGATATGGTACACTGACAGTACATGTTGGCGAGGATGTGGAGAAAGAGGAACACTCCTCCACTGTTGGTGGGATTGTAAACTGGTACAACCACTATGGAAGGCAGTCTGGCGGTATCTCAGAAAATTGAACATAGCGTTACCTAGGGACCCAGCTATACCACTCCTGGGCATATACCCAAAAGAAGTTTCAACATACAACAGGGACACATGCTCCACCATGTTCATAGCAGCCTTATTTATAATAGCCAGAAGTTGGAAAGAACCCAGATGCCCTTCAACAGAAGAATGGATGCAGAAAATGTGGTACATTTATACAATGGAGTACTACTCAGCTATTAAAAACAATCAGTTCACAAAATTCCTAGGCAAATGGATGGAGCTGGAAAATATCATCTTGAGTGAGATGACCCAATCTCAAAGGAACATACATTGTATGCACTCACTGATAAGTGGATATTAGCCCAAAAGCTCACAATTTCTAAGAATCTTCATATAGACCACATAAAACTCACATATAAGAAGGAAGACCAAAGTATGAATGCGTTGGTCCTTTTTAGAAGGAGCATCAAAAGTTTCAACCAGAACTCCCAAAGTCTAAACCACCAACCAGAGAGTACAAAGGGAGGGACTCACGCACCTGTATAGGGAATTGAGGGTGACCTTGTTAGACTCCAGTGAAAGTGGAGAGCCAAGGTCCCCAAAAGTTTGGATCCCCTACTGTGTTGGAATTCGAGAGCAGGGAGATGGGACTGGGAGGATGTTTGGAGCACACCATCACAAAAATTAGGAGGAAGGGGTAGGGGATAAGGGATTTGGGGGGAGAATGAGAAAGGAGACAACATTGAAAGGTAAATACGTATAATACCCAATAAAAACCCCACACAGATAAAGGATTTAAAAAAAAGGAAGTCTATTTATTTTAAATTAATTTCAAAAGTTTCTAGGAGATGCAAATTGGCTAAGATACTATTTTAAGCTCTCCACAAAAGAATTTAAATCTCTGTTCAATATTCTCAAGAGAGAGGTAAACCCTAACTTCCTCAACAGTTAATTGACAAAAGAGAGGTAATCTCACAAAAAGTAGAAAAAGCTATTTCTAATCGATATATCATATAGTCTGATTAATTGTCAGTGGAGCTATAAAAGTCCTTTGACAAAAGATTATTAATATAGATTTATATATCCTTAAATAAAGCCTTCATGACTCTCTGAGTGTGGAAGGAGCAACTGTTGGCGCTTCTGCCCTGATTTTACAAGAACTCTGAAAAATTGGCTTTAAAAACAAAAGAGGGGGAACGGTACCCCCTCAGAAGGAGTCCCCCTGAAATACTCTCCATCATGCCTTGTCCACTTTTCTCTCTCTAAAGCTGAAAGCTCATGGCAAATCTCTTGCTGACCATGTTGGTGACCTCGGGCACCACCAAGACCAACAAAACTTTGTCACAGATATGGGGAAGGACCCTCATACCCATAAAGGGAATGCCCCAGTCCCAGTTCCCTTATGGAGCCGAGGACTGATATGCCTGCCCAATACCACAGAAGGCACAGCTAACCGGCTACCACAAATATTAATGATTTTCATAACTCTTAAAGATTTATTAAAAAGAGAACTCTGAGGTTTTGATTGGGATGGAAACAGAAGGGATGGAAATAACTAATTTGTTATGTTCCTGGAATTTAGACTTATCTAAGTAAAACAGTACAGAGTATTAGACCATATTTAAATAAAAAGAAATAAGGGAGAGGTGGTGGAAGTTTGAACAAGAGCTTTTAGAGCCCGATAAGTAACTGAATGGATGTATTCATAGGATTAAATTTATTGTACCAAAACAAGGCTCTCTCTCTCTCTCTCTCTCTCTCTCTCTCTCTCTCCCTCTCCCTCTCCCTCTCCCTCTCCCTCTCCCTCTCCCTCTCCGTCTCCCTCTCCTTCTTCCTCTCTCTTTCTCTCTTCACCCGTGTGTGTGTGTGTGTGTGTGTGTGTGTGTGTGTGTGTATGTCTGTGCATGTGTATGTACACATTTTTCTGTGGAGGAAGGGGAGAGAAAAGAGGAGTATAGAAAAAATCACCAAAGGGCCTTTGGGAAGGAAAGTCAAGTCCACTGATATTTTTAGTGTAATTTCTCCTGTTTTTAATGGATTTAATCGGAGATCAAGGTTGTAGAATTCCACATTGAGGATGGATGATGATTGAGGGGGTAGGTACACAGACCATCTTAGTCTGTTGTCATTACCTTTGAAGGCATGGCTCAGGATTTCTAGGTTCTGAGTTTTACTTACCAAATAGCACTGGACTTCACGTATGAAACCACTGGGAATGTGTCCACGAGGATACTGCTGGGTATGGCCTAGTCATCCTCAGCATATATCCACTGAGTGTATCACTTTAATTTTTGTGAGTTTTGGCAATTACAAGTCTTCCTAAGAAGTTATCCACTATAGTAACATGCCACTGTGCTTACTGAACCAAGGTCCTGATTCTGCCAAGCTGATACTTTCCTGTGGGACTTTGTGTTACATGGAGCAGGCCTTGTGCAGCACATTGCTGCCCCACAGTTAGTTTCATCTGAAATGCCAACTTGCCTATAGGAGAAACATAGAGGTTTTATTTGCTTATAGTTTAATTCATACTCTGCTTATTAACATTGTGCACAGATAGATTCATTCTATAGGTTCTTTCTCCTCAAAGTCATTGGAGATCAACAAGACAAAAATTGTAATGAAATATAAGTACCTCACGTTTTCTCCTCTTCTTCATTGCTTCAACTAGCTTTCCTTCTACTCTTTCCTGTTCCTTTCTCTCCTTCCATTTCCCCTCTTCCCCTCCCCCACTCTCTCTTCCTTTCTCTTATCCTCTTCTTCCCTCCCATTCCTTTGCCTCTTTTCTTACTTATTTCTCTTCTACCTACCTGTTTGTGGTGTGTGTGTGTTTGTGATGTGTGTGTGTGTGTGTGTGTTTGTGGTGTGTGTGTTTGTGTTTGTGGTGTGTGTGTGTGTTTGTGGTGTCTGTGTATATGTTTGTGTATGTGTATTTGTGTGTGTGTATTTAAGCATATGTTACATTCACACTTAAGTGTGCCAGCCATATTACTAAGTAATAGGGATACATCTTGTAATCTTATAGGATGAAAAAAGTTCCGTGTGGTGGTGTGCTACTATATTCTCTACCTACTTCAGAGACTGAGGCAGGATAACTGTGAATTCAAAGTCAGCCTGCAGTACAGAGAAAATTCTAGATAGCCTGGGATGTATGGTGAAACTCTCTGATAACAAAACACAGCTGCAGCAGAAATATAAATTCGCGTTTGTTTTGCAGCGTTACTCCAGTTCAAGTCCCAAAACGTGCTTCCTTTTCTCTTCTGCAGTTTCTCTTTTTTTTTTAAAGGAAAAAAAATCACATAAGGCTTGGACCAAAATTGCTTACATTCTAGAAAGTGATATTAAATATTCAGGAAGTATGAGAGGAGAAACCTCTAGCCAGATGTGCAAGTCGTGTGTGAATTCTGCAGTGTGCTCTGCGGGTAAGAAGTGAGAGAAAGTCTAGGGAGCACACTCTTGGATAAGAGAGAATGTCTAGGGAGCACACTCTTGGATAAGGGTGGCTTTAGGGTGTGGAGTAAAAAGCTAAATGAATACAAACTGAATGAAGAGTCAAATCCAGGGACAGAGTGACGGCAAGTCTGTAGTGAAGAACATGTGATAGAGCTGGTGGAAAGTGACAAAGAAACCAGAACTTAGGTCTATATCTCTTCAGACACAGATTCTATACTTCAGACAGCACAGAACCAAGTTTAGATCCTCAGTCTACCCTGTTGATGGAGCTGGCTTAGCTAGAAAGCTAAACTGAAAGAAGTCAAAGGCATGTTTTCCCAATACCTATGGGAGGACTATACTAAGTGGTCCGTTTTAAAGAATGCTATGTATTGCTAGTGGTTTTTGTGTGTGTGTGTGTGTGTGTGTGTGTGTGTGTGTGTGTGTGTGTGAAGATGGCCTCACATGTTCTGTGAACTATCTCAAAGTTTGCTTTCTCTCAGTCATGCAGACCTCTTCTTTATGCACACTAAACCTAGGGAGAATAAATTAAATTCAGAATTTTCTGTCCAGAAGTACATGCAGTACATGCAAGTTGATACACAAGTTGGAATGCCTGCATCTGTACATAGGGATCAGTGATAGTATTACACAGCTGGGGAAACCAGAACTTATTTAATGCAGAAGTATGACAAAGATTTTAGGGCTTGTCATGGACCATAATGATTTGGTGGTTTGAATGAGATCTTATAGGTTCACACATTTGAATGCTTGGTCCTTAGTTAGTTGAACTGTTCAGGAAGAATTAGTACGGGTGGCCTTGTTGAAAGAGATGTGGCACTTGCTTTGATAGTCCCAAAGCTCAAGCCAGGAGCAGTCTTTCTTTTTCCCTCTGTCAGTTTGCTGCCCTTGGATCAGGATATACCTCACCTACTACTCTAGCAGCATGCCTGTCTGCTTCCAGCCATGATGATCATAAACTAACCCTCTAAAACTGTAAGCAAGCCCACAGTTAAATGCTTTCTTTAATCAGAGTTACATTGGTCATGAAATTTCTTCATGGCAATAGACCAGATGAAGAACTGTCTTTGAGATTGCTGGGCCAAAAACAGTCCTGGTACAGGAGAACATTTAAAGGAACATCTTAGGAGGAGGAACACTTACTATTGTAATTACAATCTGTACGGAAGATGATCTTCCTGAGTCATGGTGTAAGGAAAACTTTTTATTAAACTTTTTAAAAATTAAAATTTAATCAAAATATATTGAAACATCTCCACTTTCCTCCCTCCAGCCTTTCCTATGCCCTCTTTCACTCTCTCAAATTGATGGCTTCATCTTGCTTATTCTGTTTTACACACACACACACACACACACACACACATTCACACACACACACTCACATACAAATGCAGAAATACATACATATAACCTACTGAATTCATTTAGCTTGGTTTGTGCTTATAGGATATCAGAGATGATCATTTTATATTGAACAACCAATCATAGGGCACATCCCTGAGAGAAGTTAATACTCCCTCTCTGAGAAATAATTAGTTACCTTTAGTTCTTTTAGTTTTTTTTGTTTGTTTGTTTTGTCTAGGGTTAGGACCCCATCCACCTTATCATATCACCATTTTCAGATCTTATTTAATAAGCTAATAAGCCATATTGCTGAGGTAAATAAAAAATAAACAGAACTTTCCAGTGAATAGACTGAATGTGGATTTGAGAAACAACTCTGTAATTCAAAGGACTTGGCTTTAGTTGGCGAGATAGCTCTGAAATTAAAACATGGTTTCATAATCAGAAGTCATGAATTTAGCAGGCTCATGAAGAGAAGCTGAGTATGGAAAAGGAAATTTCAGGTCTGCTGCACCATCCTGGCACCTCACAGCTGAAGGTAAATAAATCTCTACCTGTATATTGGGATAAAAATTTTTGTCTATATTCATAATAAAATATGTATGACTTTTCCACTTTGGGGAAATAAAAGGATCAGAATCATCCATTCAACCTTATGTTGATGGTTGAAAAGGCTTGCTATTTGTCCATGATAAATCTAAAAGTGAGTGAGATTCAAACTAAATAGAAATTGTTCAGTGGCATATAAAACCCCCTATAATTTCACCACTGCAGCCATGCTGAAGCTTTACTCAAACTATGTAAGAAAATTTTACCTCTTAGAATTAGTGTTCACTTTAATGTGAAATGTGTATTTAAAAAATACAAGTAAGGAAGGACTGGGGGAAGAGAAGGGAAAAGAAGATTCAATCAATATATAAATGATAGATGATAGATAGATAGATAGATGATAGATAGATGATGGATAGATAGATGATAGATAGATAGATAGATAGATAGATAGATAGATAGATAGATAGAAGCAATAATCACCTCTATATTGTATGTGCAAGTGGAAACAAGTTCGTTTAGTCACAATTTAAAAAAAACTGTAAGCATAACATTATAAACAAAATAAAATTTCTTCTGAATTTCTAAGTTAGATCCATGTGTAGGAATCATGTTGTGTTTACTGAAAAGTAAAACTGCCTTGCTGCCATATTTATTTCCCTTTTGTATAATGTACATGAATCCCATTTAAATACATTTGAAAAGCCCAGAGCTACAGAAAGTCTCTAGATTGTAATCTGTAATAAAATACAAAACCAATCACTCAGTTTGGTCAGAGAACACCTCAGAAGCTGGGAGGAAATGCCCTAAGCTTATAGCTGAGGGGAAAAGCAGCAGGCTTATTTGGTAATTATGGGTGGAAGCTCCAAAGTTTACATAGCTATCCTAGAGCATACATGACTGTCACACTTTGAACACTGGTTGTACATATTTGGAAAAGATTATTTAAATGTTAATAATTGCAATTGCCTAGACCTTTTGTTTTGCTTTAAGAGGAAATATGTTAGATGTTCTGAGGAACTCACCGTGCTGGAATTTTAGTGAGTTGAACAACCTGAGTTGAGCCTTTCTGGAACATGTGTACACTACAGCGGATCAAGGATCTGGGACACACTCATCTTTTCATGGTTATGTACAAACTGAATGACCCCAACTAGACTTGAGAGTGTGGGGATGATGTGGGCAGCTGAGGTTCTCAAGTTTATCATTCGGTTCTGTGTCATCATTTGATCTGAATGAAGAAAGATGATTATATGTTTAAAAATAGACATGTTAGTTTATAATGAAACTAATAAATTTAAGTCAAATTATATTTTTAACTGATGCCAAACCCAAAAGCTGTATTTACTATGCAGGGCTCAAGGCATGAGTACATTGTGTGATGCTTAAATAATACCCTCTCTGACATTTATTCCTAATATTACCATTTTGTCATAGTAAAACAAGTCAGTATCCTTTCTTCTAGGTTTTATTTCAATAGACTATGCAGTAGCACACCACAGTGTTTTGTGGTTTTGTAAAAATAACTTAGCAATACCAACACTATCACACTTTTTCCATATTGTCTTCTCCTCTGGGAGCCACCGTCTTCCTCTGAACTTCTATGAGATCAACTGTTACTTTTATATTTGACCTATGGGGGAAATGTGTATAATCAAACTTTTATGACTCCATTAAATCTCCAAAAGATTGATTGAATTTATATGTTGAAAGCAAAATAGATCTGAGGAGATGTTCTTGAAACTTGTCTAATTCTTAAAATTCAGTTAGAAATATATTTATGTATTTACTTATATTTACATATCAGTATGCTTATAACACACATATGGATCTATTTGTATATGTGTGAACCATTCTGATACAGCTAATAATTAATTTCACAAGTTATCATTTATGGAGAGAATTCTAAAGGGTTAAATGAAAACTCCTAGATTATATACAACTATGCAAAGCCTGGGCATCCCTCATTCAGTAGAGTGGTTAGTGACACCATGTTGGCCTAATGACATGCAGGTTGTTGCTTTCATAAAATAATATTGGCTGCTATTATTTTTCTATTTCCTTCTTTCTGTTGACTCTTATAAAATATTTCAGCATGAGAACCTAAATGATAAGTGGAAAGGATATGCCTCTTTCAGACATAGTGTTCCTGTATAGCCAAGGCTAGTTTTGAACTCTCTACCTTCCTCTTTAGTCTTTCAAGGATTACAGACATTTTCTCATATGTAAATGAAATCTATTGAAAAATAAAGTTGTTTCAAAGTGTAGAAAAAGAGGACTATGGTGTTGAAATGATTCCCTGGCAAGCAAAATCAGGGAAGACGTTACAAAGATAAGCCAGAATATAGGAGGCAGCTGTATTTAAAGCCTTACAAAGAAAAATGCCGACATTAACTCACACATTGTGGAAAAGATCCTGTTTGTATAAAGTGCTGTGGCAGGTCTCAAAAGGAGAGGAGGGTGCGTGTGAAAACTAGAACTCACTGTTCTTCTCCTTAGACTACAACCATAACTCAGAATCATACACAGATCATAGAACAGTAAAATGTGTTAAGAGTGAACAATGTAACATCTCTGCCAAATTCATCTTCCTACTTGGTTGTACCTGAAATCTCACACTTGGAAGTATGAGCCCTTAGATGCAGTTCTTATAAATGAACAGGAAAAAGAAAACGAAAGAAAAAAGGAAGGAAGGACAAAAGGAAGGAAAGAATGAATAAACAAACAAATGAAAGAAAGAAAAAAGGATGTAAATAAGGAAAGAAACAAATACCAAAAAATGGACACAGGCAAAGTGCAACACTTCTGTCATTTTCATTCATTTTATTTGTAACTCAAAAGGTTTCAAAGTATGGTCGTTTGTGACTTCTACATAAGCAGATTCATATACTGAACATATTTGAAAACGATGAGTCTGATCTGTATAGATCTTGCTTAACATTATTCCTCAAACCATCTAATACAACATTGTTAGTATAGCATTTATATTGCACTATGAGTTATAATTAATCTAAAGTTGACTTAAAAGTGTGCAAGTTATATGTAAACATTATACATCTTTTTATAAGGACCAAGAATTAGTGATTTGGTATCTGCTGAAGTTCCAATAGCAACACTTGATGTGTATGCCCAGTGATACTTAAAGAGAAGAGAAATGAAGAGAGAGATGTTGGTTTACCTGAAGAGGGAAGAAGATAGAAAGAAGTAAAAATTCATAATGCATGTTATGTATCTCAAAAATGTATTTCTTAATTGAGCCTAACAAAGGCAGACATTGTTAGCTCTACTTACTAGCTTATAAAATCAGGTCTCAGAGCATTAGAGGATATGAATCATGACTGATTGCATACGCCGTGGTACTTCAGTTCCCAAGGTTGTGTTCACTGGCAAGATAAGAAGCAGCACTGATAACCCAACCACCCAAGGCCTTCCTGGGGACTTATCACTTTTGTGAGACTTTCCAGAATGTCTCAAGGTTGTATTTGACACTTGATGCTAATAAGCTTTGAGCAAATTTTATTTCATATTGGACTTTACTCTGTTGACAAAATGTTCAGATCACTTGCGGAATCCTGTGCATGAAAACATTTGGGGATTGATAGAAGTTCCTTGACTTTCATACTATCACATGTATATGGCTATACTTAAAATATACTTGCAACTGAAGTGAGCTTCTTTTTCCAAACTGCATTTGAAATCCTATTCTTTTTCACTAAGTGGTAAAGGCTTTCTTCTAGCCCACTATTAATTTCATAGTAGTGTGGTCTTCTAAAAAGCCAAAGCAGGAAAGATTTCAAAGAGATTATTTTATAATTTACAAAATAAATATTTCACAATGATTGAAAACCAAATTGTAATTATAGACAATTTTGCTGCAGAACTATTAAGAATAAAGCAAAAATAAGAGTATCTAAAGCTTTTGACACTCAAAAAGATACTTTGGGGTGAGATGATGTTGGATTCACTATATATCTATTGATGGAAATATTTTTAAAAGTTCATATAGCAGTTTTATTTAGAACATTGCTTGTTAGACAATGCGAATAGCAATTTTTGTAACTATTTAATCTTTAAGATGTCAATTATATAAATTGAATGTATGCTTGGGAACAATTATATAAATGGACAATAGCCAACTTTGCCTGAATGTAATTTAAAAAGAAATATTTGACAAAAGTAAAAATTATTTCTTTCAAGTCATAATTTTTGAACATTCTGCTCATGATCCCTTGGTCCCTGTTGTTTTGGGCCTCTTCTGAGGATGATATCATTGTTGTAACAATGTTTCTCACGTTATGAAAATCAGGAAGCAGAGTGAGAGAAAGGGACCAAAACAAAATACATCTTAGTAGAGCATCTTCTCAGTAATCCGTTTCCTCTAAACTGTACCTGCCTTCCAAATTTTCGATTACTTCTCCAAAGCTGATAAAGTCATGACTCCATTATAGATCACTCACTGATAAGGTCAGAGACCTCATGATCTGCTCACCTCCCTCAAATCTCACCTCTTCATACTGCTTCCTAAAACCTAAGTCTTTAGTATATAATATTTGGTGTATATTTCATAATTAAACCATAACAAACTGTATGGTTATGTAGCAATATTTATTGGTAGGTAAGTTCAGTTCTCTGTAACTTTGAGTTACATCCTCCTGTCATCTTCTTTATCACCAAGCCAAACAGGACCAATATGGGAAATAAAGGAAGAGGCAAATATATAAGAGTGTCTCTATTTCTAATCCTTGTCCCAGCATACATTCACATATGTAGTTTTTTAAAAACTGCTTTGGTTGAAAGACTTGCTCTGGCCTTACAATCTCAAGGTAGTAAGCTTCATGGAACTAATATACAAAAACTGTATTGAGGCTGTATATTTAAATGTACCTCCTAATAAACTGTCATATTTATTTCAAGATTCTGTTTTCAGGAGAGAAGAAGAGAAGATAGTTGGCAGAGAAATGTATTCAAATAAGTATTAAGATCATAGGTGTATAGACAAATATTGAGTTTAATTTAGCAGCTTCTGGTATTCCTCTCAGTATTATATTTTGTTTCTAGAATAGAAGCAAAGACTACTTTTTTTATATTCCAGTTGTAAGCTAGTCATGTGTCTGTGAATTGAATCCCAGAAACTGCTGTCCAACATTGGCTTATTTAAATATTCTCTACTATTGACCAAATAGATGATGGAGAATTTCCTGAGGAAACCATTTCTGAAGATTGAATAGAGTGAACTCACTGCTCTGAGACATTTTAAAAAAGGAGTTATGTTTTCATATAGCAGAACATTACTTATTTTTACAAAATTATATTTAAAATTCTATGTTCTTCTTCTCATCCATTTGGAAAGCTAGGCAAAGTATAATTATGCAGGGATTGGCTTACATCTGTTTCATAAATTTCCCTGGGATATATGGCAGATTGTTTTTTTTTTTTACAAGACAAAGGCTCAAGAGTGAAAGTGTGAGCATTTTGCAAAAGCTACTGTTGATCATCAAAGACTTGAGGGCGAAAAGCAGACATTGCTGTCATGAATAATAGATACAGGAGCTAAAAGCCTAAAACTGTTTGGTTCCACTTTGAGGAATTTTGTAATATTTTTATTCATATGTATCAAAATAATAAACATTTGTTTTTCATAAAATATTGCAAGAATTTCAGCACTTTATATTAAATATATCCATTAGCATAGCTGCTCATGCTACAAGTCCATAGTCACACGAGATATACTGGTACTTACTTAATGCTCTATTTGTTTCCACATATTCATTTATCCAGTCCATAGGTTTTATTGAGTCTCTTCTGTGGAGATATTACTGCACACAATTTAAATTTCCTTTGTGCACTTAGGAAGATGAGAAGTGGAGGCAAAATTACATGTGTAGTTGTAAAATTATCACTTCTATAAATACTCTTACATTAGACTCATTGTAAGCATTTTTGTAGTGGGTGAGTCCATCTTCTGAGTAACTATACCTTTCAAAGTTTTAAAATTTCACTTATTTCATAAGTGTTCATGTTTATATGTGTGTGTGTGTGTATTTATGTATGTATATAGTATCTGTGTGTTGTGCTGCAATGGGGAAGTCAAATGACAACTCAGGAGTTGATTCTCTCCACCATGTGGGTCTCATGGTTCAAACTCAGGTGATTGGGTTTGGCAGCAATTGCTTTAACCACCCATCTCACCAGCTCAGGGTAACTCTCTTTTAAATTTCTATGTAGTCATTCAGGATATGGTCTATGTTAATGGGTGAATCAAAATATTGTGCAGGTATTACAATGTTTAGTTACATTAAAAACACTCATTGTTATGGACATTTTAAATTATACAGTAACTAGGTGGATTTTGACTTTTTCAGTATTTAAGTGCACCTTAAGAAATTCTCCTAACATTCAGCTGTCACTCTGCTGACTTACTCTAGATTCGTCATGGAAATAGTGACGATAATTTGTTCCATTATCAGGCTTCTGTCCAGAATTTACTTTGCCCCTTCAAATTGTACAATTTAAATATTCTTGTACCTGTTGTGAGAGCAAAACCAGACTTCTTTCTTGACTTTAGGTCCCTTTCTCTGAAGAACAGTTTAACTGCATGGATGTAAGTGGAACTTTCCCTTTGTAAGGGACTGGGCTGCCAGCAGTCATTACCTGCCTCTAACAACTAGAGACTTCTTCCCTAGCAAGAGAGGAGTCTGAGAATTAATCCCCTTACTTACTTTGAGATGGAAGTCTGAATTTTGTTGAATAGTCTAACTTTAGTTGTTGGTTTCAAGTGGCTAAATCTTGAAATCTTTAGCTTGTGAAAATTATAGGAGAGTATTTGTATAGCTTGCTGGTATATATATGTCTATACTCAAGAGGAGTTCACTGGGAGAAAAGAATAGTACTTGCTGTAAGTTTATTGCAGAAGAGAATTTTACAGATTAAAGTTAAGACAGAGAGACACCATAGGACAGGATAACAAATCTGTTAAAATGTGCTAAAGCACATGGTATCTAACCAGTAGCCATCACTTCACTGTATATTACTGTTATTTAGAAGTAACCAGAAAGGAAATGAATACCTCAAATGGAACTCATAGAAAGAATTTACACAGTTTCCTAAGTTCAATGCACAGCACAAAATGCAAAGCTAAGCCAATGTCGTGAGTGGCCTTATCGCCTGTGACTACTTTGTTCATTCTACTTCTTATATTTTCAACCTAGGTTTCAGATATGAAATGCCTTCACCCCAATTCTCAAGGTACCTGAAGAGATTCAGTGAACACATCAAGAAAAGATGTTTCCAAATCTCTGTTGGGGTGTCCATTTTTGTTTATACTGCCTCACTGAAGTTGATTTAACAAGAGGGTTTATTAAGCTGCACATTTTGGACAGTTGTAAAGAGAGAGCAGTCCGAGTTCAGTACTTAAGATGTAAGAATGAGAGTGTCAGGCATAGCAATGTAAAAAATGAGGAAATTGACTCTGATAATCTTGGTTGGTGAAGCAAAAATATGTTTTTCATATGACAGTTAAAAATATAAAGTTTCCTTTCTAAAATCCAAATAACTCTTTAAAAACTGAGCAGCAGTTTTAAGCATTTTGAAATCGGTTTATGTTTATAAAGCTGCCAGGTTGGCCCAAGTACTAAAATTTTGGTGTGTACATATTTATTATCAACGATTATGTCAGAAGTACCCTTACCTCACCCAAATGTTTTCATACTATAGTGAGAAAGCACCTGAAACACGTATCGTTAAACATGTGCTGGATAAAAACTATGTGAGACATTGTTTAATAATAATAATAATAATAATAATGATAAGTATTAGCCTTTTTCTATCCTAATGAACGAAAAGAAAATGTGGATTGGATGGGTGGGTAAGTGGGAAGGATCTTGGAATCATTGGAGGAGAGGAAATTATAGTTGAAATATATTGTATGAAATATTTAAATGAAAAGAGAATTAATGAGAACCTTTTTAAAGGATTTTCCCATAGTGGGAAAAAAATAACTTGGGAAAAAAACATAGCTGAGAGAAAATTAGTTTCTGAAACATGTCATAACCTCTTAAATATTAAAAGGGAAAAGACCAGAACAGATATCTCAACATAGTCTGTAAAGGGTACCAGTAAGCAGAGAAAATATGTGCCACAGCATATGTCAGTAGGGAATGCAAACTAAAACAGTAGTGAAGCATTGCTACATGCTCACTAGACATTACAAATTCTATACTCTGGCCATTCCCAAAGCTGCTGAGGATGGGGAATAGTAGAAATGGTCCTCCACTGTTGGTGACTGTGAAAAATGGTGCATTCCCTCTGGAAGGCAGTCTGGCAGGCTGACATAAAACTAGCATGACATTGGAGTGCTGCTTTCTATCCATATTTTTTCCATATTTTTCTGAGATGAGTGACAACTTGTATTTACAACAGAATCCTACAGTGTTGGAACTGGTTTTATTTACATTGCTCATGCTTAGCAAAAACCACAATTTCCTTTCATATGTGCTGTAAACCGTGGTGCATTGATTGGAGAAATGGGATATTCTTCAACAATAAAGAGACTTGCAAAAATTCAGGAAAAAAGAAAACATAGAGGAAGAATAAATATGTGGTGCAATGCTAAAACAAGCTAATCTTTAAAAGCTACAAGCTGTAGGATTTAATAGCATGTCATTCTTGAAGAGTCCAAACTGAGGTGGCAGATATATCACAGTAGTGTCAGCTATTAGTAATAGTGAAACCTGAGGAGTTGGGGTTGGGCAGGGGCTTGTGTAAAGACACTTTCCGTACTTTGTAGTTATATTTCTGTAACCCTAAAATTGTTTAGTAACATAAAATGTGTTGAAATGAAGTGTAAGCCTTCGTTAAGTAGGCCCATTAGAGATTTTTAAGGGAAACATTTAAATAAGATTTTAAACTAAAAAATATATTTGTGAATATCAAAATTGCATTAATTATTTTCTGTGATAGTCTCTCACTTAATGCAACTGATCTTTGTAGCAGTATTTTAAAGCCAAGGCTGATTTGATTTCAAGGCTTTAAAATATACTAAGTTAATAGCATGCAATAAGGTATTTTAACAGCCTTTTGCATATGCATGAATTTTCAGTAAACATTCATTATAAGAGGTGACTAAAACTTGAGTCACCAATTGTCTTTAAATGGTCTTAAGTATAAAACCAGATAATTTCTTCCCTGAAAAGCAAAGAGAGATGTAGAAGAATTTTAATCCAGTAACAAAGTTGCTTTGGCTCACATCCAAAGATATGATATGACTGGAATGCAGACATACCACATATCTCTGGCTGAAATACAGATATACCTTTATGATACATCTTTAATCCCAAACAATTACTTTTAATTGAGGGGCACACAAAGTAATGAATCAGAGAAAGATTTGAAAGAATAAGTCAGAGATAGGATATACTACTTACAGCAGCAAGGGAGAAATAAAGAACATGGCTACTTAAAAATCAGTGAGAGAAGGTAGGGAGGGAGGGAGACAGAGGGGGAAAGGGGGAGAGATAGAGTTCAGTTCTGTTTGGATGGGTTGAGTTCAGTTTGGCGCAGTTCAGTTGAATTCAGTTAAGCGTGTTTCAGAGCAGAGCAGTTGAGCTAGGAGCAGTTTTGTTCCTGGAGTTCAGAGGCATCTTTCTAAGCAAAGCAATTCAATTACAAGCCGAGAAGAGCCCATCTGAATAAGTCAGCTTGGAGAGGAGTTTGAACCAAAACAGCTGAGTTGAACTAGCTAGCCAGAATTCAGAAAAAGCTAGAAAGAGTGAGTTTATTCATCAGTAAGTATCATAGGCTGAAACATCCCAGACCTAGGTGAGTAGACAGAGGCTAGAAATTGACCTTTAATGTCTGGGCTTACAGAAGATCAGACTGTAAGGCAACTATAAGCTTCCAGACCTAGGCATAGAGACAGATAGAAGTGCTCTCTCCCCAGCCCAAGTCACATATTCCTAAAGCTTGGGTATGGCTTTCCTTTCATTCCTTCTTCTGAGGAAACAAAATTGACATTTGCAAAGAGGGCAATAAATTCCAGAAAAGCCCTCAGAACAAGGCATGAATAAACTGTTAACTGTTCCCTCATAGGAGGAGTGGGAACTTTGACAGTAAGACAGTAACAATTTGATAAGTCTCAGTATCACACCCTTGAGAATCACATACAACTGTTTATTTTGCTGATAGTACAGAATAGCAAATTGGTTATTCTTTCTTTTGTCTATGGATATGAAATTATTAGACATTTATGGTTTTTCTGTTCTTGAAAAAATAAATACAACATAAAAAGTAATATCATTTTACAGAGTTCCTCACTCCATTATTTTTGTTGGTTTTGTTTTCTTTTAAAAATATTTCTTTTATTTTAAAGCATTTGTGTGTGTGTGTGTGTGTGTGTGTGTGTGTGTGTGTGCCTGTGTGTATGTGTACTTGAGCACAGCCTTCCACAGAGGTCAAAAGGGAGTGTGGGAGTTTTGAGGTCTTGGAGCTAGACTTCAAGGCAGTTGTTAGCCACCCAATATGAAGGCTGGTAACTGAACTCATGTTTAAGAGCAATACATGTTCTTAACTGCTGGGATACCTCTTCAGCATGTTTTGTTTTCTTTGTAAACCTAATTTAAGAAAATGTAATATTGTACTTGCATCTTTGTTAATGGTCTGTCTTCCTCATCAGTTGCTAAAATGTAATAGTATGATTGCTGCAACTTCTCTGTGAAAATGGATTCTAATGGAGCTGTTTATAAAATGATAAATGTTTGTATTTTTTTCTCAGACATGGTTTGCACAATATTATTCATTTTGTCATCTTACATTTCAGATAAGGATGAGAAGAACATAGATGTGCTCTGAAGTCTTTTGGGCATATTATAACAGAAATGCCTGGTCGTATATTAATACTGTTTGTTTTCCTAGAAACTTGAAAACTGCTTCCCTTAGTGGCTGTATCACTTACATCCCCATCAGCAGGTACAAGGTTTCTAATAGGTCTATCTGACCACTACTTCTTCTCATTTTTTGAAACATTTTAAAGTAGAAACCATCCTAATGAGCATGGTGTGGCTTCTCCTTGTGGCTTTAATGTGTTTTCCTAGTTATTACTAATGCTGTCCATGTGTTTATCTATGTAAGTCTTTTGGCAGACTGTGAAACTGGATTACTGTTTGTTGAGTTTGGGAATGCTGTATATATTCTGAATGTTAGTTGGTTATCAAATACATAATTTAAAAATATTTCTCTCATTCTCTTCATTTCATTGATACTTTCCTTTGATGTACAAAAGCTTTAAAACATCAAGATGTCAAATTCTTCTAATTTTTTGTGTCTGCGGTGTGTACCTTTGATATTGTAGCCAACCAATGTTTGATCCAATTTTGGCCAATAGATGCGAATTATGTGGGTAAAGACCCAACTTCCGTTACTTTCTTGTAGAGTTCCATTTTTTTCAAGCTTCATTTTCTTGCTGAATACTGTTTTTTTCTCATTGAATATGAGTAAAGCATCTTTTGGTCGTCTAGAAATATTCCACAGTTCCTCTTACTACAACGCTGTTTTATTCACCAGGTCTGCAGTAAATTCTCCCACTTGAGTTGGACTCATTGATCTCCCTTTCACTTTCCACTCGGTCCAGTTATTATTTTGTCAAATATTAATTTGCCTAATTTCTAAGATACTTTTATTTCATTCCCTTTTTCTAAGCAGTGTTAAGCAAAATCTTAGGCTCTTCTTTGGCCTGTTTGTGTGGTGGCTCATCACAAATGACCCACTGAAAGCAAAAACATAGCAAAACCCACAATATGAGTTGTCTGCCCACTTGCTTTGAAGTAATGTGTACCCCTGTGCTACCGAGGAAACAAACCATACTCTGGTTTGGACACAGATGGGTTTTCTCAATACCTCTTTACCTTCAATCATCTGTCCCCCCTTCCCTTCTTCCTTGCCCCTCTCCATTTATTCCTCTTTCCTTTTTCTTCCTCTTCCATTCCTCTCAAATTCCTGTTGCACAATTTTATCAAATACAACTGGAGTCATCTTGGACCTTAAGTCTGCTCTTCCAGTGAACACACAACCACCTTCATCCCTAGACAACTCCTTTCATCTTTGAAAACTTTATTTTGTTGTCTTGCCTTGAGTGCATTTGCTGTTGTCTGTGATTTCCATCTGCTTTTGGCTTTCATCCCGGTTTGACATTTCTGACTCACAAGAAAATCATCTGCAATGTCAGAATTTCTAGATGGTGACAGCTATGGTGCTTGAGCCTGGTCTTATAAGCAAAATTTCTGGCATAAAGAAATACCACATGAGTAGGGATAATTTCAGAACAAAGTGAGCAGATATCCCATCTTTTCCTCATTGAAGAATACAATACAAAGAATAAAGTACTGAGATTACAAGTTCTTTACTTTTGATATCTGGAAAAGAAGTAATTGTTTCTCATGAGCAATAAGAAAGAATTTGTTTTTTTTTTTTAATCCTGGATCAAATAGAAATTGACTTATCAAGCAAACAACTCCCACCTGAAGAGATGACATGTAATTTACACTCACCAGAAACAATAAGCCATAGTTTAACTTAGTGCTTTTCTGTGTAAGAGAAATTAAAGACTGCTCTGTAATAGCACTTTAGAAATTATTTTTAAAACTTCCATTTTGTGATGTTTAACTTTGCTTTTAGATATGATTTGGCTATGCCTTCTCTCAGAGACTTCTTTGAAGCCTGAAACAAGTCCCCTGCTTGTTGGCCTGCATAGGAACATGTACCAAATGCCCTGCAACTCAATGTCAAGGGAATGATTAATGATTTCTTTTCATCTGGATTTCAATAGCAATGTTTCTATATGTGTGTCCTTCAACCTATCTACATTCCTGATGAAACTTTAGTGTGGTGTATGTGAGCGCTTCTAAAAAGACGTGAAAGAGAGAACTATGAAAACCTAAGTACTTCACAGGGATGAAGCTGCTTCTCCAGTTATTGTACACTTGTTCCTGTTTAGTAGATTCTGCTAAAGATCAATAAGTATGTTTCGGATACATATGCATCAGACACCAAGAACATGTTAACTTCACAGCAAATATTCATTCCTAATAAAATACTGCTTGGGAATAATATACACTTATACTATGAATAAAGTAGTTTGCCACCAGAAAGCAATAAGCACAACCAAGTATATCTATCTATCTATCTATCTATCTATCTATCTATCTATCTATCTATCTAT